>NC_072897.1:5418394-6020438 GCF_027943255.1 Anastrepha obliqua
ATTTAGACCGCTCAGTAAGGCTGGATTCCATTCGAAAACCTGATGGTTCATACACCATTTCCAAATCGGAAACGTTTAATGCTCTACTCGAAACCCATTTTCCGGTTAGCAGAACTCTCTCTGAAGCAGAGAGTGGCATGAACAATAACGGTAGCAACGGTGGAAGCTCTGGGTACAGCTGGTATAATGCTAGTCGGATAGTGACAAGGGAATCGATAAGGTTTTCCTTATCTTCCTTTGAGAACTTTAAGTCCCCTGGACCTGACGGAATATATCCAGCAATGCTTAAAAAAGGAAGCGACAGGCTGATTGACGGCCTGAAAATGATCTTCACAGCCTGTCTTGCATTTGGTTATATACCATCCCAATGGCGACGCGTTAGACTAGTTTTTATTCCGAAACCAGGAAAAGATGACTATTCGCTAGCAAAAAGTTTTAGACCAATCAGTTCGACATCGTTCATGTTGGAAAGTCTGGAATGAGTGTTGGAGAAACATATTCGAGTGGGGTTATTGCCGAGAAGTCCATTTAGTAGAAATCAACACGCTTACCAGAGTGGAAAATCATGTGAATCAGCCTTACACGATCTTGTTAGCAATATTGAAGCTGGGCTGGAAGCTGACGAATATACAATGGGCGTGTTTGGGGGCATTGAGGGGGCTTTTGATAATGCCACTTTCGGCTCGATATGTTCTTCTGCCGAACGACACGGAGTTAATCAAGCCATTATAAAATGGATATATTCCATACTCTCTGAGAGGCGGTTAACCGCTGGTGGGAGCAGTGACGAACAAATCACAGTCAGGGCCAATCAAGGATGTCCCCAAGGGGGTGTCCTTTCTCCGCTGCTGTGGTGCTTCGTAGTAGACCCTCTTTTAGTGGAGATGCAGGAACTCAGCTTTCACGTCCAAGCATATGCGGACGACGTCTGTGCGCTAACATCGGATAAATCCTTAAGGAGGCTTTGCACGAAAGTGCAGAGGATTCTTGACAAAATCGATGACTGGTGCATGAGACAAGTTCTTTCCGTTAATCCGAACAAAACAACCATAGTCTTTTTTCCGAGAAAACGGAAATTGGATGGACTCAGTCTCTTCCAACACTGAAAGTCGTGACACTTGGTCTTTCCAACGAAGTCAAATATCTAGGAGTAATCTTGGATAAGAAGCTGACTTGGGAGACACACGTTTCACTGAAGGTGAATCGTGCATTGAAGATTTTTCAGCAAGGCCGTAGAGCCTTTGGCAAAACCTGGGGTCTGAAACCTGCTGTGGTCCTATGGATATACACAGCACTTATCAGACCAATCATCACTTACGCCTCTGTGGTCTGGTGGCGAAGGAGCATGGTTAAGTCCACAATCCGGGAACTATACAGGCTGCAAAGAAGTGTTTGTTTATGCATCACGGGTGCAATGAGTACAACCTCTGGTGATGCTCTAAATGCTATGCTTGATTTGATCTTAAGATACAACAGGAAGCAATAAAAGCAATGTGTAGACTCCATAAATATGGTTTCTGGCACTAAGATGGAACTTCGGGACACAGAGAAATCTTTAAGTTGCTGTCGGAGCAGTATCCACTGTTTTTAGCGTCTAAAGATGACCTGATACCCACGGTTTCATTTGGAAGGAAATTTGATGTCAGATTTCCATTGCGTGAGCAATGGAGCAATCCAGAATGCATCCAGGGAGGTTTGACGGATATTTTCTTTACCGATGGGTCCAAGAATGAAATAGGGTGTGGAGCCGGATGGTACTTAAAAAATAGTAATCAGTATCACTATGCTATGGGTGGAATGGCAACTGTTTTCCAAACAGAAGTTTTTGCCATCCTAAAAGTAGCCGAATGGATAATCGAGATGAGATGGAGCGGGAAACAGATTGGAGTCTTCAGTGACAGTCAGGCTGCATTGAAGGCCCTGGAGAACGCGAAGCAAACCTCAAAGATTGTTCAAGAATGTAAGAAGGAACTCAATTCTGTCGCAAGACAAAACAGGCTTGTACTTATATGGGTTCCGGGACACGCCGGTGTTCAAGGAAACGAAATTGCCGACGAATTGGCCAACCGTGGATCAGCGGTGCCCCCACAGGGGCCAGAGCCAATAATCGGAATCAGTCCCGCAGGAATCAAGAATTGGATCAGCGATTATGTAGGCAATCTACATAAAGAGCGATGGTCCGGTCTTGAACGCTGCAGAACTGCAAAGTGTTTTGCGACAAGTGCGAACAGAAAACTGTCAAACTTTCTACTAAAACTTAGACAGGAAGATATTCGGTTGATGGTCGGCATCATTACAGGACACAACCCATGGGGTCAGCATATGACCACCATTGGAATCATCGAGAACCCGGTATGCCTATCATGCTTGGAGGAGGCGGATAGCACTGAGCACTTTCTCTGTGAGTGTCCTGCCTTTGCTAGAGCAAGGCTACGAGTATTGGGTTCCGATGTCATGAGAATGAGTAATATTCGTTCTCTAAAACTGGAGGATATTTACAGATTTGCCAAAGAATCTGGAAAATTCTCACAGGACTAACTATCGCTGTTTCTGTCTATATTATTTCCTAACTCTTTCTCTGATAGGCTGGCGAAAATCCTCCACTGAACCCTTCCCGACGGTGCCAGCTGGTAATAAGTACCAAAGTTTTCCTATTTTCAGGAGGTACTTAGCTAAGTTAAGGGTATTATGGGTAGGGTTCGATACTCCTCAATAGTACAGCACTACTCAAAGTACCTTTAACGTGGTCGGGGGTGAAGGGCTGGATTAAGGTGTGATGCGACCCGTGCCGGGAATCTGTCAGGCTTGGGGCCCTTCTATAAAATAACCAAGTCTCGAACGGAGCTTACGGATAACTGGCGCCCTCCGTAATAACTAGCCTTACCTGTGTAGTTCGGAGCTATGCACGGGCGGACATCCTTTCTCCGACACTCGTGGGTCCAAAATGCGAAGAGACTATCATAAAATAAATAAAAAAGGAGATCGGTCCTCCTTCTAATAGACCTACAAGAACAAACAGTTCCGCAACAAGAGCAACGGTCGCACCGAGCTCAAAGAAAACGCCATCCATCGGCTTAACAAGTCGATCGAAACATATAGCGACAGCCTCAGCGAAAGCGAGGACAGCTGACACACACTCAGAACTGGACACAGGTCCAAGTACAAGTAGGAGGGCACTAGCCCGGTAGTCAACTGCGATTCAGCCCCCAAAAACGGTCCCGACCGGAAGCAATGCTACTGCTAGCTCCGGTAGCGAAGGATGGCCGCTTGTGAGGGTGGTAGACCCAGCGAAAGCGAGCTACCAGGATCTCAGAAACGCAGCTAGGCTCCTAAGGAGGGTGCACGAAACTCACCCAAAGGAAGGTGAAATGGCACAGGAGTTGGAAGAGGCGGTTGAAAGAGCGAAAGCGATCATTCCTGATTTCAACCCCGACTTCAAACCAACATAATCGGCTCCAAAACGACAGCGGTCCTTGGAGGATAATAAGCCAAACGCAAAAAGGCGCAAATCAATAGGCGTGACGCCCAGAAGATCATTTGCGGAGGTTGCAAAAGACCGCCTTATTATAGGAGTCCTGGACGAGAACCACCCGGAAGGTATGATCCCCAAGGCCCAGTGGAAATGGATCGAGGCCGAGCTAACGAAAGTGGCACTGAAGGTTATTCTGGAGAACCCCGGCCCCCCGCCTGCGTGCGAAGACTTAGGCGGGCACCAAGGTCAGATAAAAATAAAAGCGTGCGACGATGAGAGATCGGTTCAACTGTATAAAGAGGCCATCTCCAAAGTCGGCGAAGTGTACCCAAATGCCAAGCTAGTGGTCGTGGACAGGAAGGATATTCCGTCCAGGCCGCGGGCAAGGGTTTAGTTACCTTCAACCGTCGAAGACCCGGAAGAGATTATGAAGCTCATTCGGGTCTGCAATCCGGACATCCCAACGCAGGAATGGAGGTATGTCAAAACTCTCACCAACAAAAATAGCGCGGAAGAGTCGAAAGAGCAGAAGCGCGCCACCATGCAGGCTCTCCTGCTCCTCACAGAGAACTCAATCGAACCATTAGCGAAATGCGATGGGCAACTGAGATACGGTTTTGTAAAGGTGAAGCTTCACATTTATAAAACCGACACGGATGCAATTGAGTTCCTCGCCACGAAGGAAGGTGAAAAGCCCATGGGCGAATTTGAACCCATGAGCGAAACCGAGCCAATGAGCGAAGACGACCGGCCCACCGAAGAAGAATACGCCTCTTCAGGCTCAGAAATGGGCTTAGGGAGGCTGTACTTCGAACGGGAGGGTAAGTACCACACACAACAGCGTAAGTATTCCGAAAGGGAACTTTTATGCGAAAGCAAAGAAGACCCAGACATAACGCTAACAGCTGATGCATCTTCTACAGATAAACCTACATCACTGTAAAGAAGCCTGTCTTGCCCTCCTAGATCGTCTGGCAGAAGATCAGCCGGACGTAGTCCTCATCCAGGAACCCTGGGTACGGAATGGCGAAATCTGCGGTCTGAGGACATCAGGGTATAAAGTATACAAGACCAATTGTGAAGGTACTAAAAAAGCATGCATAATGGCAAAAGCACATCTTAATATATTTATGATTCAAAATTTCAGTGACGCAGATACTACGACGGTTAGCTGGGAAGTGAGCGGAAGCAACATCTGGCTAACCTCGTTCTTTTTTGCCGGAGACGACACAGGTCCACTGCCGTCGCCGCTAATAAGAAGCCTTGTGGAAGACTGCAAAGCACACAACCGTAAACTAGCCCTAGGAGGTGATGCCAATGCCCACCATACCGTATGGGGGAGCTCGGATACAAACGAACGAGGTGAGTCTCTCTTTAATTATATTATATGTAGTAAGCTTTTAGTGTGTAACAAAGGCAACGAACCTACATTTATTACGCGCAATAGACAAGAAGTTCTTGATATTACGCTAGCATATCAAACCCTCTACGGAAAGATGACGCAGTGGAGGGTTCTGAATGAACACTCTTACTCCGATCATCGCTACATAGAAATAAAATTTGGGGGAAACAACCCACGGGCTCCACCCGCCAGCAGGAACTTGAAAAAGACCAACTGGCATATATATAAACGGGAACTTAAGGAAAGACTTCCAAATTCCCAAAATATTACTATTGAAGACAGAGAATCATTGAACGAACACGTACAAATCCTTACGGAGGTCTCTAGAACTACGCTAAACAAGGCTTGCCCTTTAAATAAGTATAAGGGGAAGAAAAAGCCGCCCTGGTGGTCAGAAGACCTGTCTACATTAAGAAACGACAGCAGAAAACAGTTTAATAGAGCGAAAGCGACACGAGAGAGTAAAGACTGGGACTACTACTACAGGGAGCTAAAAATTTACAAAAAAGAAGTTAGGAAATCGAAAAGGTCTGGTTGGAGAACGTTCTGTGGAGAAGTCGAAGGAACCACAGAGGCTTCCAGATTGCGTAAAATCCTTTCAAAAAAAACAATATACCACCGGATACCTCCAAAAACCGGACAGGAGTTGGACTACTTCGAGTGACGAAACTCTGAAGTTGCTAGTGGACACACACTTTCCCAGCAACGAATCATCTAACGTGTTAATCAACAATGGTACAGAAAGACCAAACTCTGACATTGAAGAAATAATCAGTGAAACTAGGATAACCTGGGCAGTGAACACGTTCAAACCATTTAAATCACCGGGCCCAGATGGATTATTCCCGGCCCAAATACAACATTCACTAAACTACATCATGGAGTGGTTGACGGTAATATTTAAGGCCGCTCTGAAACTGAAAAGTGTCCCAACCACATGGAAAGAGGTAAAAGTGGTCTTTATCTCTAAAGTGGGAAAAAGTTCACACACAACACCTAAGGATCTCAGGCCAATTAGCCTATCCTCCTTTCTGCCAAAAACATTAGAAAGAATTTTAGAAGAGCATATTAGGGCTAACATCAGCCCTAATAAGCTCAGCATCTCACAACATGCGTACTGTAAAGGGAAATCAACCGAAACAGCACTTAACTCACTTGTTACAGAAATCGAGAAGTCAATGTATAATAAAGAATTCACACTGGTAGCCTTCCTAGATATCGAGGGCGCATTCAACAACATCCTACCGGATACCATAATAAAGGCACTGACGGATTTCGGGATCTCTGGCGCTCTGGTTGAGTTCATCAAAAACATGCTCTTGAGCAGATTTGTGATCGCAACCCTAGGGGACTCAGAGATCAAGAAAAAAGTTAGCAGAGGAACACCTCAAGGCGGTGTGCTGTCCCCTCTCCTATGGGTGCTGGCACTAAACTCATTGCTAAAGAGCCTAGAGGAGAGAGGAGAACACGTTGTAGATTATGCGGACGATGTTGCAATGGTAGTAAGGGGGAAATTCCCCAATACACTCATAGAAGTCATGCAGGATTTACTAAACATGGTTGAAAACTGGTCAAAAGCAAATGGGCTAAGCGTCAACCCCAATAAAACTGAACTCATCCTATTTACCAGGAAACACAAAATTCCAAATATAACTCCTCCGACTCTAGGTGGAACGGCACTGTCATTTAGTGATGAGGCCCGCTACCTAGGTCTAATATTAGACCGAAAGCTAACTTGGAAGGCAAATGTCGAAGATAGAGTAAAAAGGGCGACAATAGCACTATACTCTTGTAAACAGCTGATAGGACTAAGTTGGGGTCTCTCCCCATCTATCGTATACTGGCTTTACACGGCAATTGTCAGACCAATCCTAAGTTACGGCATATTAGTATGGTGGCCAGCTTTAGATAAATTGTACATCAAAAGAACCATGGCACACGTACAAAGAATGGCCAG
This sequence comes from Anastrepha obliqua, assembly GCF_027943255.1. Lineage (NCBI taxonomy): Eukaryota > Metazoa > Arthropoda > Insecta > Diptera > Tephritidae > Anastrepha > Anastrepha obliqua. Next base: position 5,425,226 of record NC_072897.1, read on the forward strand.
TCTTTGCATCTGCGGGGCCCTCAGAACCACACCCACAGATGCACTAAATATTATGCTTAACATTTTACCAATAGAGCAGTACGGTAAGCAAACAGCTGCCAAAGCAACTCTCAGACTAAGAGAAATCGGCCTACTCAGAACGTACCAAAGAGGGCACTCCTCAATTTTAGAACAATTCCCCTGCATTCCCAGCACAACGGATTTCTGTAGGACCAAGGACAGCAATTTTAACAAATCCTTTGTCACAGTATTTCCTTCCAAAGAGGAATGGGATAACGGGCTCATTGTCAAGATAAATGACTTAAACATCTACACAGATGGCTCAAAACTGGACAACCAAGTAGGTGGAGGGGTCTACTCCGACAAACTCGGAGTATGCCAATCATTTCACTTACCTGATCATTGCAGTGTATTTCAGGCGGAAGTCACTGCCATAAAAGAGGGGCTTAAAGAAATAAAAACGAGAGTATTATCCGCAAATGAAGTCTTCATTTACTCGGACAGTCAAGCAGCAATAAAAGCGCTGGAATCAAAAACGCACTCGTCGAAAATAGTTCTAGTTCTACAAGGTGCACCTTATCTGGGTACCAGGCCACAGGAACATCGCAGGAAACTGTAAGGCGGATGAACTTGCAAGAACCGGTACAACGCTCGATCTCGAGCCGGATAAGGCGCTGATACCCATGCCCATAGCCACTTGTAAATTACTTATAGACAGGGAAACCATCAAAAAGGTAAATACAATCTGGCAAAACCTCGCAACATGCGAACTAAGCAGACAGACATGACCGTACTGGAACAGCGGTCGATCGAAGATCTTGCTAAGATTCAACAGAGAATCTATAAGAAAAATGATAGGTGTTTTAACTGGTCACTGTTTAATAGGCAGCCACGCTAGAAGGTTAGGACTCCCTTACTTCGATTTCTGTAAAAGCTGTCTTAATATAGAAGAAGAGGAAACAGTCAGACACCTTTTATGTGAGTGTGAAAGCCTAGATATGAGAAGGCTGCGCACTCAAGATACAGCATTTCTAACCGATGTAGCGGACATAGCCCATCTAAAACTAACGAAGCTCTGTTCGTTTATTAAAGCAACCGGATGGTTTGAAAAGGAACACGTAGAGTAAAGATAAGCTAAGAAGGTCTAAGTGTGTCTTACGACAACCACCCTACGTACCTACCTACCTTCTCTGATACTTTTCTCCTTCCCTCCTTGACCATCTACCCCCTTTCCGGAGTTTTAAATACAATGGGCTCTTTAGCCTGAGTGTTTTAGGAGCCACCAAATCTCCTGGTGCTCCTTGGCTCGACCTTTTCAAATTCAAATTCAATCAGCTTATTTACATTTTCGGCGGTTTGAACATATTTTAGCGGTGGTTTCCATATATTCTTTTCGTTTACTTTGGATTGTGCTGTCTTTTGATTTGTCCTATTGTAGCAAACTGTGTGTTCAATGTCAGCGAGTGGTGCATTTGTATCTATTAGCATCGCTTAACCAGTACTATTTAAGTGACGTCTGCTTCGTTGTTTGTGTTTTACGCTTTTCGTTTGCTTTTGCGCCTTCTTCTGATTTACTGGGGACAGAGAACGTAAGTGTATAGAGAAGTCTCATGGAATAGTATGAGTTGTCAAAAATGAGGTGAAGCCGCGAAGACTTTTTCACCTCGTTCAACCCCACACCAGGGAACTTCTTAACAGAGCTGATTACAGTGAGTTATGTACAAGTACATTAGCTCTGCTCAGTTTTTGGTTTCTGTATGAAATCAAATTCACGAATGCCAACGGCATTTTGCAAGAATTTGCTTGTGCATTTCTTTGTTCCCTTGATAAACGAAATTTTATTCAATTTATATTTTCAAACAAACTTAAATGATTGAAAAAGTTTGAATTGTGCGCCTACATTTAAAATCAAAGTAACTTTAATGTTTGTTGATTTAATTAAAAAAAAGAAGAATTTAAGCAAAATACATAATAAAACGACCTCACATTTGGTTGTGTGCGTAGTTTAAAACTTCATACAAATTTGATGAAAATGTTTGCTAATTTTTCGAGTCGAAATTAATTTTACATGAGAATTCACAGAGCATACAAGTGTTGCTCAATATATATGTACATACATATGCATGTATACGTATTATGCTCGTTATATTTGTGCAAAAGTGCAATAGCATCGTGTCGTTGTTGCTTTACTTCTATAGCAGCCTGCAGTGGAGAGCCAGATTCGCATTGTACGCTACAATTGTAAAATATTCGTTATTTTTGTCAGCACTTTGGATTGAGAGTCTGCGTTCGCTTTGGCGAACAACAGACATGTTGTATGTTTTTGTTTCTTTTTTTATGTTTGTTTGGTTTTTCGTTTAAACATAAACAAGAGTTTGATTTTTAATGTTTTCGTGAAAGTGCACTGCTGGCACTATTTATCACTTAAAATCACTTTAATCCGAAAGTAGGCTAAAACACGCTTCTGTTATAACTTGCCTAAGTTAATATAATCTGATTGGTTTTTTTGTGCGCGGGGTAGTTAGGGTTATACACCGTTCGCGCGGTGGCTTACACTGTACTGGCACACTAATTTTGTTTATTTGGTATTGTTTATTTACTCTTTTGTTTTGAAAAGCTGGTTTTTTAGCATAACATATGTGCACATAACACTGCTTCTCTTGTCACTAGTGTAATGCAGTTAGATATGCAGATATACATATGTATATATAGGTACATATATTTGCGAATAGACATTTTTTAAGCAGATCACTTTTTGTAAGCACGGCCACGCATTCGAAAATAAAAGTAAATTGTAAAATATAAAGTTTAAAAAACCCAGTTTTTTCTTTCATTTCGGAACATATAGCTACCAAAAATTTATTGGAAGCTCAACATTTGGTGACCCCGACGTGATCGCCGTGCTTTCTTCGTGTTAATTTAATACTTTAAATCAAATAATTTAAAGTTGAAAGAAGCTAAAAGGCTCAATCTAATGTCATCAGATGCGTGACTGCAAATCGGAACCCTGTCGCAGCTGTCAAGCGAGGCATCACACAATGTTACATTTTGACCGATTATCCATTTCACCAACTACTCAGTACCAAGCGCCTTGCACTCCTCCTGAATTGAATGCCAGGACTGCATCATTATCTGTCACGCCCCATGCTCATACTCCTTCTCCTGATGTTGTGGTTCTCGCCACTGCAATCGTTCTAATTAAAAATCATGCTGGAACCTTCGTACCTTGCCGCGCCCTCCTAGACTCGGGCTCGTAGCTTCACTTCGTTACAACTCGTCTCGCGAACCAGCTTTAACTTACTACACCTCTCAAATTAAGGGAACAGTAAAATTTCCTAAATTTCTTAGTGATTTTTGAAAAGCTGTATCTCGGTGAAAAATAGTCGCACGGAGTTCCGGCAAAAAGCAATTTGAAGCTTTAAATTTCTAGTTTTAAGATCTTTCAGCAAATTATTTTTTTTACTAAACGGTCATTTTTCAATCGTCAGTTAAAGGGCGACACAAAAATTTTCGAAATTTTTTCCGTTTTTTTTTTGATTGCACGGGCTTGGCAAAACTTTTCCGACTAAAACTAGCCATACAGTCAACTAGCCTGACTACTTAGCTTCAATTTTTTTTGTTTGAGTTCTCGCTACGATCATTTCTCTTTGAGATATCTGCATTTTAAGAAAAAAAAAACATCTTATTTTTCATCATTGATATCTCTACAACTAATAACCCCACAATAAATAAGACAATGGTTTTGGAAAGTAGAATAAATTTTATATAAGATCCCTACTTAATTTTTTGAGGGAAATTTTTTTTATCCTTAACGTTGGTTTGAAGTTAACACAAAAAACGCCTTTTACGGTTTTTCAGAAAATCTATCGCTCACTTAGAAATATTAATGTTTCCAGAGATTTTTACAGTTTAATATTCCACGAAAAACCCTGTAAATTTTTCAGTCGATCCATTAAGCCGGAAAAACGGATTGATTTTTGATTGATCAAAATTCTACAAAAGAATAAAAGGAACAAGTACATTGTTTTTAAAGATTGGCTAAACATTACAGGGTTTGATTGAAAAGTAATGAGTCTTATTTTTTTTAAGCAGTTTTATTAAACCTTTTGGCTTATACAAATAATATTCTTCAAAATAGGACCCTTGAGCGTCAGTACACCGCTGGTAGCGGTCCTTCCACTGCAGGAAACATGTTTTAAACTCATCCGCCGGAATCGCGTTCAATTCGGCTGTCACAGTTTTTTGGTTTGCCTCGATGGAGTCGAAACGCCTCCCCTTTAGGTTTCTTTTCAGGCTCGGGAACAAGAAGAAGTCCGGAGGGGACAGGTCTGGTCTGTAGGGAGCGTGGGGAAGCACCGGAACCCCCATCTTGGCCAATGCAGAGGTGCAGAGGAAGGCGTGGTGCGCCGGCGCATTGTCGTGATAAGGGGTCCAATTGTTGACGAGGTCGGGCCGAGCCCGGGCCACCGTTTTACCTGGGCACTGGACAGAGATTGATCCCCGTAAGCCTGCTTGAGTAGCCCAATGGTTTCGGTATTCGTTTTGTTTAGCTTTATGCAAAATTTGATCGAGTAACGTAGCTCCAACGAGCGCTGCATTTTCGCCACTATAAAATCCTTACACTCTTTTAAAACAGGTTCCACGCGCGGAGCGATGTTGACTGCACCGCTGTTGCCAGCGAACTGGGACCGGTTTCTAGTGGAAGGGGAAGGTCCAACGATCATTTCCCCCCTCCAGCCGATTCGGTTGATCACTTGGCAGACGCTCCGCGCGGGAAGGGTCATTAATTTTCAATCAAACCTTGCATTACATAGAATTGAAAAAAAAAACATTTTTTTGTTCAAGGTTTTTTCGCATTTTCGCATTAGTATCTCATTAAATTAAAAAAATTAAATTTGAAATTTGAAATTTTTTTTTTTTGCATTTTTTTAATACGCAAACAAATTTTGTTTAGTAACAATACTGAGCACTGATTGGGGCAATTATGATTTTTTATAGTCAGCTGCCGGCATTAGCGTTATCCAAAGCGTACCACATGGAGGTTGCACGGTCGGATTTGATTAACGCTTCCTGTGCTTAATGTGTGATTTATCAAAAGAATTGAGACCCCGCGGTTCGTCAATTCCGCAGTATTTAAAGACTCCAAACTCATTTTTTGAAGTGGGCGCGTGCGCACGGGTGTAGCGCGCGTGCGCGTGTGTGTTTTTTCTTTTTCTTTTTTTTATCCGAAGGGGGAATCTTTCATAGATACCGTCAGCATAGACGGCATGCACGATTCATACTGAACGCTAAAGGTGCACCTCATTCGGGACCACGCACAGTCAGTATTACTACTAAACTGGACTTGCGAAACATTACACCCACGTACTAAACCCTAACTCCGACCTCTATAGCTTTAGTTTGCCCTGCGGTACCGCTTAAGCATTGCATCGCACGGCCAAACTGGCCAGTATGGCTCTTCATATTTCTTTCTTTCTTTGTCTACCATTCATTAATGGCTTGTCTTCTTTGTTTACTGCGTTCCTATTCCTTTTTCCGCAGTTCCTGTAGCGCCTTTGCGGACCATTCTCTCATCTTGGCCCATACCAACTTCGATTGCAGCATGTGAATTACAATGTTGCCAGGGGTTATTCTTTCCTCTATCATTTCTTCAGACATTTTCCGCGTTCTCACTGCTGTTGCCACAGAACGAGCAGTCAGCTGCGTCCTCGTGGCCGAGTCTTTGAAGACACTCTCTATAGCATCCATGTCCAGGCAAGAACTGTGTCAGGTAGTAATCTGTGTCACCATGCCCTCTCTCAACCCGGGCCTGTACGCCCCTGATAAGTTTGTGCGTCCACCTCCCTTTTGTCGCTAGGTCCGAGCGATTTTGCCACTCTATTATGCTATTATGCTTCCTTACGATCTCCCACCGTTAGTCGTCTGTTTAGGCTTTTGGCTTTGTCGTAGACTCTACCCAGTTCAGAGGCCATTATATCTGGTGGCATGATACCAGATATGATACCTACCATTTCCGCCTTCTTCGCGTATGTTTTTTGTCTCAGGGCTTTACCCCATATGGGTGCTGCATACATGAGTGTAGACTGGGTAATTTTAGCCAGGAGCGCTCTTCTTCTCTGAGTGGGACCACCGATGTTGGCCATAATTCTTGACAGTGCCGCCGTCACCATGCCTGCCTTTCCGCATGCTTTTTTAATCTGCTCCTTGAAGCTTAGTCGAGAATCAATCATTGCACCCAAATATCTTAATGTCGCTTGTGTCGTGACGTTAAGCCTATCAATGTTCAGTGTGGTCGTTTCTAACTTTTTTCTACTCGTAATGAGGGCTACTTCTGTTTTTTGCCCTGCTAGCAGGAGTTTAACCACCGTTAGCCATTGTTTGACTTTTGTTGTTGCTGCAGATGCTCTGAATCTAAGGGGCTGTTTTGGCGACTATGGTCAACGCAATGTCGTCTGCGTATCTTATTATTTGCACTTCCATCGACATTGGAAGTTGCAGTACCCCATCATATAGTACATTCCATAGGATCGGGCCCAGTACAGATCCCTGCGGTACTCCGCCCGTCACTGCATATCTCTTAAGACCTTCATCTGTATTGTACAGAAGTACTCTTTCCGATAGATAACTGTTTATAACCCGTACTAAGTATGCCGGCGTATTTTTCTCTTCAAGAGCCTTTATAATATGGGGCCAGTATGCCAAGTTGAAGGCGTTCTTGACATCCAGAGCGACAACTGCACAGTATTCCTTATCACCATGCGTCCACCTGTCACCCTCAATCGCATTGCTTGCAATGTTTGTCACCTTCCTGATGGCGTCGATGGTTGAACGACCTTTTCGGAAACCAAACTGATGTTCGGATAGCTCAGCCAGCATTTTCTCCAGATGCTGTTCCAGGTGCGTGCAGATTAGCTTCCCCCCGATTTTACCCATAGTATCCATCATGCAGAGTGGCCGATAAGAGCTTGGGTCACCCGCTGGCTTATTTGGTTTCTGAAGCAAGACTAGTTGTTGCTTCATCCATACTTTCGGAAACATGCCTTCATGTATACACTTGGTGAAGTGTTCTGCAACAGGCTTTGAGTTGCGCTTAATAGCGATCTTCAGCGCCTTGTTCGGAATGCCGTGAAGTCCTGGTGCCTTAGCATTTCCGAAACTTTCCGTTGCCAAAATCAACTCTGCTTCACTGATTGTGACACTACTTTCTGCTACGTGGAACTGGGTCTGGCTTGTTTGTATGTCAAGCTTTGGAAAGTGTGTCTTTACAATCTTTTCTAAAAGAATGGGGCAAGTTGATGCCTGTCCTCTACCCCCTTTGACCTTGGCCATAACTAGTTTGTAGCCATCACTCCACGGGTTTTCGTCCACATTCTGGCACAGTTCTTTAAAGCTGGCTGCCTTGCTGCTTTTAATGGCTTTATTTAATTGTTTCCGCTTCTTTTTATAATTCTCGCGGAGCCTGTAGTGTTCTGCCAGCCCATAACTCCTTTGGAAAAGGCGCCTTGCTTTTTTGCAATCGCTTCTTAGGGTGCTGATCTCCTCGTTTCACCAGGCTCTGCTAAGATGTTTTACTAGCAGCTCCACCTGTAGTTCTGCATCGTTGGTGCTAGTCGGGTTCTCTTCTAGCATGATTTGGAACAGTTCTTCCTCAAGCGCCTCCACCCTCTACCTTCCAGCCCTTATTCTGCTTTTTCTGTAAGGCTTCTTTTCCATGCGAAAAGTCCACCTTAATGGCAAGGTGGTCACTGCCTGTGTAAAAATCACACACCTGCCAGCTTGCTGATCATACTAGAGCTCTGCTGGCGTAAATGATGTCGATTATTGATGCACGACCATTCACTTCGAAGGTGTTTTTCCCCCAGTGTTTAGCAGAACCGCATCAAGCAGTGAGAATGCCTTAATCAAGGCATCTCTCTTTTTATTGGTGTATTTGCTACCCCATTCCAAGGGCCACGCATTGAAATCACCTGCAATCACGTTTGGCGCGGTACCACGAGCGTTTTGCACAAGTTCATCCAGCAGATTTTCGAACTCTGCTTGCGTCAGTTTCGGTGGCGCGTAGCAACTGTAGAAATAGATGCCACATATTTTTGCTCGGGTATAGTAATCACTGTCGGTGTGCGGTTTGTCTTGCAGGGTATTTCCTCCACAGGCCCAAATAGCAGCTTTACTTTTCCTGTCCGATACTCACGTTCCGACGTTTATGTTTTATGCTGGTCGCTGACAAGCACAACATCCGACTTATTTTCGTATACCCTTTGTTTTAGGAGCTCTTGTGCAGCCTCGCAATGGTTTAGATTGCTCTGCTGAATCCTAATTTTTTCGTTTTAATGTACGCTGTTTGATGCAGGGGACATTTTCTGCTTCCAATCTGGTGGCTTGTATCTTCTCTTCCATTTATTTTACAAGCTCCGCAGAAGGGCTTTTTCTCGCATACTTTCGCTTGGTGACCCTTCTCCCACATTTGAGACAGTTTTGACTTCTGTCGTCCTCATTTTTACACGCCCTCGCCAGGTGTCCATACTCCAGGCATCTGTAGCATCTCCTCAAGTCAGGCTTTTCTCTCATTCGGCATACCACCCAGCCGATTTTGAGTTTTTACTTATCAAGCAGTCGCCTTGCGTCCAGCGCTGGTAAGCTTTCTGTTTGCGTGCCTGCACACGCCGCTCTAACGCTTTTTATTGCACTTTCACTAAATAGGTTAAGCTCGTTAACTTGCGTTCGTATTGCCTCACCTATGCCCTCTTTGGTTGTGATCTCATCTAAATCACGGATCTTCACCAACATTTTGTGGGTTAGAACCTTGATTTGCGCCTGGTCACCTAGCACCTTGCCAATCTTCTTCTGGAATACTTCTGTATTGGCCATCTGCTCGTTTTTTAATTGAAGCAGGATTTCGCCTTTGGCCGTCTTTTTTATGTGCGTAACGTTTTCGCCGAGCTCTTGCATCATCTTTTTTAACCACCCTGTCACTGTACGTCATTGTTCCGGCACGCCCAGGACAATCACGTTCGGCCTCGGGTGTGGTTTTTTTGCCACTTTTTCTTGGCTGGTTTGCGCTTGAGACTCATCCAGCCATTTTTCATATCCCCGTTTGTCCTCTTGGCATTACTCTCTCCTTTGCCTTTCTTGTCTGCACTTGGTGACACTTTGTGCTCCTCCTTGTGTGTGGTGTTGCTTTTCTTGGGTGGCATTTTTCTGCCCGGCTGTTTATCGTCGCGTGGTCTTTTCGGCGTTCCTTCAGCCACTACACTTCCAAGAACGTTTCGCTTGGCTTCCTTGCTTTTCGTTTCTTCGTGAGCTCTCGAGTGTAGCTTAGTGATCGTTTCGAGGAGTTCCCTTATGTGGTTGTTAATCGAGCGTTGCGGTAGACGCATTGCTTCAGTCAACTTGCCAATCGTCTCACCAAGAAGCGTTAAGGTATCACTACCCGATTGCGCTGCTTTCTCATTTCTTTCTTACAACGCAGGCGACGACGATTTTGCTCTCTCAGGACTTTCTACACTGAGCGTGTTGATAGGACTTCACTAGTAGATCACTCGATCCACTTGCACCTGGTACCTTTCTGTTAGCCTCTTCCAGGTTTTCATTTCCGCTGCACATAATGGCTCCTTAAATGTTACTGCTGTTGTTTCTCATTTTGTGTTCCATTCTTTTTTTTACCAGCGCATTTTGTGTAGATGGGGGGGGGGGGGGGCGAAATAAACAGAACGGGTATACCCTTGGGAACGGTGCCCCTACCCCAGTTCCCTGAGGCCAGTTCTTCGCTTTACCGGCCCCGGAAAACACGGACTGACCGGAGCTCACCCGGGGCAACGCATACTACTACCTCTGCGTCCAATACACACTCCCTGACTAGGGCCCAAAAGGGCTGGTCACTGATACACTCCGTGGCTACCACCTCGGCAGAGCAAGCTCGCATCACTCCCTTCACTTCAAAAACAGAGATGGTTCTGAAAGTGATGAGAGACTCCCAGTGCGCCACGGCATATACCGGTCAGTTAGCAGCCGCACCTAACATGGTGAACAGACGCTGACCAGGAAACCGTCTATTATGGAAACTGCCGCGCCTGGATTTCTGTTTTGCTCCCCATGGCCTTGCATGATTAGGGAGACAACTATTTCTCAGAGGCATTGACTTTGGGCCTCTGTCACCGAAAGCTTCATCGGAGGGGCTGTCAATTAGCCGCATCCTCCGCTTCTGGCCGCCCATTGTCGGGGATTGCTTATTCGTTTAAACTTATTTCGCAACTAACCTGCTACCACAGGCCTGCCGGCTATCCGTAACCTGCCGACCCCCACTGTAGCTTAGAGCCCAGCTTAGCCGTTCAACCCCGAGGAGTGAACAAACAACCGTGTCGTGCGTGTGTATGTGTGTTTTTTTTTTATGGAGGTGGCACAAAGAAAGCATGAGACTTGCCTTTCGGCTCACCCACTAAAACCCCACCCCAGCTCCGTTTCCCTCCCGCGCGACAACCGTTAAGTAGTACTTCATGGGAGGGGGAGTGGCCTATTGCCTCTTCATGAAGATTTGCGCTGTTGTTAGGCGCAACGCAGTTTGGAACTTACTATTTTTGCCATATTACATACAGCGGACCAATGTTCTTCGGACTCTATCATAATATCTACTAGGTTATCAGCCGTAATTGGCTTCCCCAACCTAGTGCTTAGTTAATCAGTTTCGAACGCAAATCGAGGACAGACAAACAAAACATGTTCTGCGTCTTCTGCAGTTGGTGCACAATGAGAACTGTACGGGTCGCCTTCGTGCTTAAACCTATATAAGTGGGATTTAAAGCACCCATGTCCTGTCAGTATTGTGGGAATCAAACGGTACGTCCAGCGTCCGTTGAGGGACAAGCTCCATTTCTCCTACCATGAACGCAGGCTACCCTCTCTTGCTATCTTGCGTATTGTCACCCGTTCTGAAGTAGCTTTTTTTTATAGATTTCAGCATACTCTGTTGCCATTAGGTTGATTGGGAGTAGTGCCGCTATAACCATAATGGCGTCTTTCGATACCGTGCGGAACGCGCAGTACACTGTGAGGGCACTTAATCGGTACACTGATTTCATGCACTTCACATATGGGCTGCAATTTGTGGCTTCCGCCCATGCTGGTGCTGCATACAGCAAAATCGATGAGACAATAGAGTTGAGGAGTCTCCTACAGTTTTCCTTGGGGCGTCTGATGTTCATCATTAATCGCGTTAGCGCATTTACTGCTTCTGCTGCCCTGCTGCTCGCGTACGCTAAGTGCTCTTTGAAATGAAGCTTACGGTCGATTATTACTCCCAGGGACTTAATAAATGGCTTCGATCCTAGGCCATGATTGCCAACCATTATGTTGACCGACTCCACTATCTTCCTGCTGCTAATTAATACTACTTCAGTTTTATGGTCCGCAAGAGTTAGACCACTGTTGCACAATCATTCCTTTACCATGCCAACCACTTGGTTGCATGCTTCTTTGGCATGGTGGACCACAGCCACGACCACAACAGCTATGTCGTCAGCAAATCCTACGATTTGTGACCCTAGAGGTAGATTGAGGCGCAAAACTCCATCGTAAATAACGTTCCATAACAAGGGACCGAGGACTGAGCCTTGTGGAACTCCGCCAGTTATTTAAAGGCGAATCAGTCGCCGGTCATTCGTCGTACTCTTTGGAGGGTCCTTAGTTTTTTCATGGTCTCTGCTATGACATCGCATGCTGCCGTCCATTTCTCCCTGCTTTATAGCATGGATTGTACGAATGTACCTGGATCGTAGTTTCCATCAAATATGCGCCGAAGCTTCGATCTAGAGCCATAAAAACGCTCACATTCGAAGAATACGTGGTGAACGTCTTCTATCGCGTTTACCCCACAGTAATCGCAAGTGGGATCCGATTCATGTCTGAACCGATGGAGGTATGCTTTGAAGCATCCATGCCCGGTTAAAAATTGCGTCAGATAAAAATCTACTTCTCCATGTTTTCTTTCAATCCAGCTACGCAAGTCTGGAATGCAGCGATGTGTCCAGCGGCACTTCGTTGTCTTATTCCATTTTTGCTGCCAAGTTTGGGTACTATTTTCCCGTGCTACGATGCGTTCCGTTTCACTGTCGGCCAATACTGCAGCTTCGTTTGCCAATATCTCTATTGGATACATTCCAGCGATAACCAGCGCTGCTTCTTCTGAAACCGTTTTAAATGCGGAACAGACTCGAAGCGCACATAAACGATACGCTGCCTTTATACCGCGGAAATATGAAGGATGTTGCGTAGCCATGTGCCAAACCGGAGCACCATATAATATTTGGTTCTTCACCACGCTTGATAGAAGTTGACGTCGCCGTTGTTTTGGCCCGCGGGCGTTAGCATTATACGCGATAAGGCTGCTACAGTTACTGATGCTTTTTTGGTCGTATACTCCAGGTGAGTTTTAAAGGATAATCTCCTGTCTATCATTATTCCCAGATATTTAACTTCTGGTAGTGTCGTGATGTTGTGATTGCCAACTTGTATAGTTGCCACTTCTACTTTTTTCCGGCTTGATATGAGAACGGACTCCGTTTTTTGCTCGGCGAGTTGAAGGCCGTTTTGCACCAGCCATGAATTAACGGACGCTATGGTTCGATTTGCTTTTTCGCAGATGTCGGTCTCAGTCTCTTAGCCGTAATAACTACTGCTATATCGTCCGCAAATCCGATAATGTTGGCACCATCAGGTATGTTGAGACGCAAAACACCATCGTACATGATGTTCCAGAGCAGTGGTCCAAGGACTGAACCTTGAGAGACCCCACCTGAAACCTTATAACTTTTTTTTCCTACTGCTGTGTCGTAATCCAGTAAGCGGTCTTCGAAATAGCTTCGTATTATTGCTCGCAGATAGGGGGATACTCCGATCTCGTCCAGTGCGTCCAGTATTTTGGCCCAGTTTGCGGTGTTGAATGCATTTCTTACATCCAATGTTACTATTAAGCAGTACTCTTTGGCACCTTCGAGCCATCGGGTACCACTTATTGCCTGTTGTGCAATTTTTTTGGCGGTATTCACCGCGTCAACGGTGGACCTTCCTTTTCTGAAGCCAAACTGGTTGTCCGATATTTCCCTGGCGGAATCGATCTCGTTCTCGAGGCGGTGGTAAATTATTCTCTCCAGTACTTTACCTGCCGAGTCGAGCAGGCAAATCGGTCTGAAGCTAGACGGTTGCATGGGAGGTTTGCCAGATTTGGGTAGTAGAACCAACCTTTGTCGCTTCCATATCGATGGGAACGTTCCCTCTGCGAGGCATATTAAATAGGCGTACGAAATTCGATGTTGCCTGGGTAAAAGCCAGTTTAAGTACTTCGTTTGGCACCCCGTCTGGGCCAGGAGCCTTATTATTTTCAATTCTATTGACTGCTTGAAGGACCTCGTCTGCTGAGATTCTTGGAAACTGATGTGAGATTAGCTTCGAGGTTAATGAAACTAACTTCCTTTGCTTGGGGAAAAGTGTGTTTACCACTTCACTCAAGAAAATCGGGCATGTTGATATGGATTCCTTAGCAGACTTCAGCTTCTTGGTCACCACCTTGTATGCTGTCCCCCAAGGGTTGTTTTCAGCATCATCGCAGAGCCCAAGAAAGCTTTTACGCTTGCTTTCCTTTATTGCTGTCTTAAGTCGACGTCGCGCAGCTTTATACGTTTCTCTGGCTTCTAGGAAGTTAGGTCTACCTCTTGCCCGTTGGAAGCTTCTTCTAGCCTTAATGCATTCTCTCCTGAAAGAAAGAATGCTCTCGTTCCACCAGTAAACAGGAACGTGTTTATTTGTTGTCGTCTTGCGAGACATTGACGCATCGCAGGCTCTACAAATGTCACCCGTAATTTTGGTTGCCATGTCGTTCGCGCATCCTGTATATTCGCTTGTTGGCAACATCTCTTTAAATACACCAGGATCTAAGGTGCCGGTTTTCCATCCTCGGTGCTTCAAACTTAATGGTTGTTTTTGAAGTTTGTATTCATGTAAATCTATGTCACATATTATTGCTGAGTGATCACTTTGAGTATACCACTCACTAAGCTTCCATTTAGACTCTCTGTAGATGTTAGAGCTGACGAACGTGATGTCTATTATTGAACCAAAGCCATTTCTGAAAAAGGTATATTCCCCGCCGCTGTTCAGTAAAACAATATCCAGGCATGCAAATGCTTCAAGGAGTGCATTGTATGTGTGTGCGTGCGTGTGTGTGTGTGTGTATGCGTTCAGATCAGTAGCGTGTGTTGCCGCCTCTACTCTGAATCAGTGCTCGTAATATCTGACGCATATTTATGCAGCGTCGAATCGAATATTGCGGAATACTTTGCCAAATCTGTAAAACTGCACGCTCTAATGCTGCTAAATTTCTGAAGTTGGGGTATTCTCGGCGCAATCAACACCCCACGATGTCCCAAACGTGCTCGATTGGATTGAGATCAGGACTCATCGGAGGACGCTGTAATAACGTTATATTGTTCCTCTCAAAAAATCGACGAGTGATATTAGCTGTGTGAGGGCGAGCGTTGTCCTTCATGAAAGTGAACCTAGCATTTTGTTGTCGGCAGACGGCTTCAAAATTTGATTGATGTACCTCGATGAGTTTGACGGACAATCACTAATGGGGTGCGTGATGATCGCGAGATTCCGGCCCAAACCATGTCTGATCCTCCATTAAAGGGTACAACAGGCTGAGTGAAGCTTTGTACAAAACGTTGTCCCCAAACTTGGTTTCTTCGGTCATTACCATGCAGGCAAAATCGAGACTCGAAAATAAAACGTTTCTCCATTGCCTTAGAGTCCTTCTCGAATGTCGGTGAGCATCGCCAGTCAACATCAGCATACGGATTCTGGCTCGCAAACCGCTCGCATGGAGGCGGCTTAGAACCGTTTGACGAGCGATATTACGTGGTCGTCGACGCGACCGCTGGTGTTTTGGTTGTTGTTGATGTCGACGGTTTGGAAAAGCCTGAACAATAACGTTTGCAAGAACACCCGGCTCTCGAAGAGCACGTCTAACGATTGCTCGATCGTCTCGTGGAGTCGTCACTCCCCGTCGACCTTGTCCCCTTATTCGTCCGTACCCATTGGTCTGTTGCCGATATCCAGATACGAGTATCTTTCTTTCACCAAGGTCACTAGACGAGCGACTTCTGTCTCAGTTAAATGCCGTCTAGGATTAAATTAAAAAAAAAATTTTTTTTGGAAAAAAATTTTTAATAATTTTATCTTGATAAAAGATTAGTTTTGAAAGAAAATGTTTTTTGGACGTATATTTAGTCAGTAGAAAATTTAATAAATTTATTGCACGAATTCCGTAGACATAAGTAAAATAAGGGTACACAGCGGTTAAATACTCTCAATCAGTGCTCAGCATTGTTACTGAACAATATTTTTTTGCAAATTAAAAAAAAAAAAATTTGAAATTTAATTTTTTTAATTTAATAAGATACTAATGCGAAAATGCGAAAAAAGTTGAAAAAAACTGTTTTTCAATCCTATATAATAATGTTTGGCCAATCTTTAAAAACAATACACTTGTTCCTTTAATTCTTTTGTAAAATTTTTGTCAATCAATATTAAACTGCAAAAATCTATGGAAGCATTAATATTTGTAAGTGAGCGATGGATTTGCTGAAAAACCGTAAAAGGCGTTTTTTTGTGTTAACTTCAAACCAATGTTAAAGGTAAAAAAATTTTTTGCTCAAAAAATTAAATTAGGATCTTATAGGGAATTTATTTTACTTGCAGGTATCTCAAAGAGAAATGATCGCAGTGAGAATTCAAAAAAAAAACATATTGAAGCTAAATAATCAGGCTAGTTTTAGTCGGAAAAATTTTTCCCAGCCTGTGCAATCAAAAAAAAGGGGAAAAAACTATAACTGACGATTACAAAATAACCGTTTAGTAAAAACAAATTTCCTGAAATATCTTAAGACTAGAAATTTAAAGCTTCAAATCCCTTTTTCTCGGAACTCCATGTGACCATTTTTCACCGAGATACAGCCTTTCAAAAATCACTAAGAAATTTAAGAAATTTTACTGCTCCCTTAACTTTTGTGAGAAGTGTAAAACCAAATCGTTGGTTGCAGTCTCCGGCATTGGAGATGCAAGCCTTTCGACTGACAGGGGCTCCGTTGATATAATTCTGAAGTCGCGGGCTTCAGATTTTTGTACAAATATCATTTCTGTTGTGGTGAAAAAAATTACCGAAAGTCAAACAGTCGCTTCATTAAACATCGCTAATTGGAACATACCTCCAAACATCCAACTAGCTGATCCCGGTTTTAACGTGCCTCAGAGTATTGATCTGCTCATCGGAGCAGGACTTTTCTATGAGATACTTTGCGTAGGACAGATTCCATTAGCACCTGAAATAGCATTCCTTCAAAAAACTCGTCTTGGCTGGGTTCTATCTCGCGGTAAGCAACAGGCCGCCAAACTTTCAACATTCGTAGCAAGTCGTAGCTCAGCTACAGATAACAGTGTTGATAATCGGCTACATGATTTAGTCCGGCAGTTTTGGGAGATCGATAATGTTGTCGAAACGATTTCTAAAACTTCTAAAGAGGAGCTTCACTGCGAGTTGCATTTCAAGCAAAATTCCATTTGTTTAGCCTCAGACACATATTCGGTTCGCTTGCCAGCAAAGCTTAGTTTGGATTCGTTAGGTGAGACATACTCACAAGCTCGACGCCGATTTCAAAACCTTGAAAGATAATTCGTACGTAATCCTGAGTTCAAGGCAAAATATTGTCCATTCATGAAAGAGTACCGTCACCTCAGTCACATGTCGGTAGTTCCAAATGCTGCTATCCGTGAGTGCAAATATTTTCTGCCGCATCATTGCGTCATTAAAGACGAAATAACCACAACAAAATTAAGAGTTGTTTTTGACGGTTCTGCAGCTACTGGACCTGTTTGGAGCAGCAGCTAATCCCGTTCCACTATCTGCAACTTAGTATTCTTAATTATAGACAACATTTATGAATTCTTCCAAAAGCTGGTCACCTTAAAATGTTATGTTATTAGGTGCGCAACTAGGTTTCCGCTGTTTGTCAATAGATGCCGCCAGCAGTGTGTACTAGTCGATTCTAACATAACATAAACGTCATAAACCAAACTTAGACATATGGTAAACAAACTGCTTCGACACATTAGTGATTTTGATTTGGTATCATATACTTTTGATTTTGTGAAAATGTCTGATTTTGTGCCGAATAATCGTCATTTGCGGGAAGTGTTGATTTTCCTCTTTCATTCGAAAAAACGTCGGCTGAAGCGCATCGAGAGCTACAAAAAGTTTATGGAGATGAATCTTAAGTGAAACAAGGTGCCGAGGTTGGTTCCGTCGCTTCAAAGACGGTGATTTTAATATTAAGGACCGTCCGCGTGAAGGTAGGTAAAAAACCTTCGAAAACGCTGAATTGGAGGCATTGCTTAATGAGGATCCATGTCAAACATAAGAAGAGCTTACTTCAGTATTAGGAGTTACCCGCCAATCCATTTCCAAGCGATTGCATGCTTTGGGAATGATTCAGAAACAGAGGACAGGGGTTTTTTATGAGTTACAACCAAGGGATGCTGAACGTCGTTTTTTCGTCTGTAAACAACTGCTTCAGCAGCAGAAAAGGAAGGGTTTTCTTCATAGCATCGTGACGGGTGATGAAAAAGTGATTCTACAGCATGAAAACGCTCGGTTTCACGTTGCCAAACCCATTAAAACCGACCCGGAAACACTGAAATGGGAAATCCTACCCCACCCGCCAAATTCTCCAGATATTGTGCCGTCCGATTATCACCTGTTCCGATCCATGGCGCATGGTCTAGCTGGCCAGCAGGTCCATTTCAACCCCATTAAAACCGACTTGGAAACACTGAAATAGGAAATCCTACCCCACCCACCATATTCTCCAGATATTGTGCCGTCCGGTTATCACCTGTTCCGATCCATGGCGCATGGTGTAGCTGTCCAGCAGTTCCATTAAAATGAAGACATCAAAAAACGACTTAAACAGTGGATAGCCTCAGAATATGAACAGTTTTACCGCGACGGTATACGAGATTTATCAGAACGATTGGAAAAATTAGTAGCCAGCGATGGGCAATACCTTCAATGATTCACTTGCAACCATTTTTTCAGAATAAAGTTATATTTTCATCGAGAAATAGCGAGAACTTAGTTGCGCACCTAATATATGTATGTTATTATCACACATTCCTTTTCATATTTTCTTTTCCCCAACGACATACAAACATACAAAGTATATGCAGGTCTTATGGTATCATCCCATCTCACTGTGACGGGTCTTGAGCAATTCTGTTGGCAAGACCTGGTAGCGGCTGAGGTGGGTTAGAGAGGTAGACGCGGATGGTCGAAGTTTGTGATTGCATCTGCTTATTTTCCTTACGATGCTCTGGAAGGGCCACCACATGGGAAGGCTACTAGTCTCGTGAGGTTCTGTGAGCGGCGCAGTCTGGGCCTCATTCTGTGTTGCGATGCTAATGCCCAGCATACAATCTGGGGCAGCAGCAAGTGCAATGGACGGGGCTCTCGACTATTCGAATTTATCGCGTCCTCCTGCCTAGACATACATAACAAGGGCTCACAGCCAACGTTTGTAACGGCTAGAAGGCAGGAGATGATTGATCTAACCTTATCAAACTCAAAACTTGGGTGGTCAATCAAGAACTGGAGAGTCCTTGCCAAAGATTCGTGCTCGGACCACAGGTACATTGAGTTTCAGTGTGGCGAGGAGGCACAAATGCCACTGCCCTCTAGAAACCCAAGAAAAACAGACTAGCAGAAGTTTAGGGAGGCGTTGCGGGACCTTCATGTTGCGCCACCAAGACTTCGAAAAGAACAGGCCATTGAGGCGGCTATTGAGAAACTCAACGCTGCCCTAACCGAATGCTTTGAGTCAGCCTGTCCAATTCGACCTCTCCCTAGCCGGACTCCCATTCCTTGGTGGAATCGAGAGCTCCAGACGTTGAGGCGTGAGTCAAGAAAACTTCTAAACCGGGCCCTCAAGACTAACCTTGCAGGGGACTGGGAGCGATACCGTGATGTTCAGAAGAACTACAAGAGGCTTATTCGGGAATCGAAAAGAGCCTCATTTAGGGAGTTCTGCAGCGGTATTGAATCTCTGAGTGACACGGCGAAATTGGTTAGGATCCTGAAAAGGGACCCAACTGCAAAGCTGGGGTCACTTAGGAAATCTGAAAAGTCTCGAACGACTGGTGGAACTGCACATACGTCAGAAGTCGCTGAAGGCTCACCCTCTGTCTCTATTTCAGCATGCCTATCAGAGTGGAAAATCTTGCGAGTCGGCACTGCAAAACCTTGTTGCTAGGGTAGAGCTGTCCATCGACAGGAGGGACTACGCTATGGGCATCTTTTTAGACATAAAGGGGGCGTTTGATAATGCCACTTTTAATAGTATGTGTAACTCTGCTAGTAGGCACGGCGTAGACCGGGTGCTAGTAAATTGGATTCGTTCGATGCTGGCCCAAAGAATCGTTTCGGTGCGAGCAGAGGAAGATCTACTGGTGTCATCTGGGGTTAATAGAGGCTGCCCCCAAGGCGGTGTGCTGTCTCCATTGCCTTGGTGCATGGTCATCAATCCTCTACTCACCACCTTAAACGATTCGTGAGTCTACGCACAAGCATATGCGGACAATGTTGCTTGTTTCGTAACAGGCCCTTCGCTTATGAACATCTGCAGGGAAGTGCAGAAAACTCTGGATCGGATTGACACTTGGTGCTGTGCGAATGGGCTATCCAAGGAAATTAAATATATTGGAGTAATCCTCGATAGTAAGCTCCTATGGAAATCACACGTAGAAACAAAGACATCCAAAGCACTGACAGCTTTCTGGCAGTGCAAAGGTGTCTTTGGGAAAACGTGGGGTCTCTCTCCTAGCAAGGTCCTATGGATCTACACGGCTATGATAAGACCCATTATCACCTATGCATCAGTGGTCTGGATGAGTAGACTCTCTGTAGTGGGAGTCAGGAGGACCTTATCCAGACTACAACGCACTGCGGCCATCTGTTGTACCGGGGCTTTTCCGACTACTTCAGGCCCGGCACTAGATGCTCTGATTGGTTTACCACCACTTGATGCTTTCATCCAAGGAGAGGCCTTGAAGGCCATCTGCAGACTGAAACACAGTGGGAACTGGTACGGCCCTTGTCCGGCATTGGAACACAGAGAAGGCATGGACATCGATCCAACGATTCTCTCCATGCCCCTTGACTCCATGCCATCAAGAGTCGTGCATGAAAAGAGATACAGTGTAGTGCTACCAGAGGCTCAGTCGTGGGGAGACTCAGAAAATGAGCCCGGTAAACACTGTTTTCGCATTTTTACGGATGGCTCCAGGACCGAGCATGGCTCTGGCTCTGGGGTCTACTTGGAATCCAGCGGGACAAAACTGCACTTTGCTCTTGGAATGCATGCATCTGTGTTTCAAGCGGAGGTGTATGCAGTTCAAGAAGCGAAGAACTTTGTTGTGGAAAAACGATGGAGAGGCAGATCTATATGTGTCTGCAGCGACAGCCAAGCTGCGCTTATGGCCTAGACAGCCCTCCAACCACATCAGGGGTAGTGAAGTCCTGTAAATCCAGGCTGAACTATGTCGGTAGACATAGACATGGGTCCCGGGACACGTGGGTATCGTGGGTAACGAGACCTCTGACTCCTTAGCTAAGATGGGCTCTGAGGCCAACTTCTTTGGCCCAGAGCCCGCTTTGCCGCTCCCCTCTGCGGCCATCACGGCCACGGTTAGCAAATGGGTAACTATCACCCACAAGCGGGCTTGGCAGGCTGAGAGAGGCTGCAGATGGACAAAACTGATGTTACCTGTCATGTCCGATCGACTGTCGCAAACTCTTCTGTCATTAGGCAAAGGGGAGTGCAGACGGCTGGTTGAACTGATGACGGGCCACTTTCTGTGGGCAAAGCACATGGAAAGGTTGGGCATCTCAGACAGTGTACTCTGCCCAGCTTGTGAAGAGGAGGATGAGACGGCGGACCACTTCCTGTGTGTCTGCCCCGCCTTCACTCGAATCAGGTTTGAGGTCTTTGGCACTGATGTGTTAAGAAGCGACCATCTTGGCTCCTTGGCACCAGAAGATCTACTCAGATTTCTTCGGAGATCGGGTAGATTTAAAGAAAATTAAAAGGGAATCCAAGTGTAGTACAATGGACTCAATTAATGCCTGAGTGCTGCACTTGCTAGTTGTCCCGACAAAAAAAAAAAAAAAAAATACACGGGTATTTGCTTAAAGTACGTTCACATATGCATTACGTACCAATAAATCCACAAAATTAATCTACCTGTTCACGTATGGCAGATTACCTGCAAAACCTGCTGTCAGTACTGTTGTGAAATGTTTTTCGTCATATTATTTTGGTGGAATATTTCGGTGTTTTGCTTGTTTAATTATTATTAACAATATGAAAAAAAGACAAGGAGAAGGAACAGCTAATTTAATTGCGCTGATAGTAATAAACAGTTGGAGAAAATCCGTAAACAACAATTACTGAGGTTTCAAAAAATTATTGCAGGAATAGGCATTCGGAATTTGATATTACATTTTATAATAAGTAATAAGAGGACACACGTTTATGAGCACGCGCTTTTTTTCTGTTACATGAGTGCATAGTTAATAATACCTAACAAAAATTTTATTAGAATTATGTCTACACACCTGTTTTCTTTGTCGGCATTTTTATTTATTTACTTTTTACTTTGACGTTTATCTTTACACGAGTAAAAATAGTGATCTATTACACATAAGACACCGGGTTGTATGTCAAAAAGTATGGTTATTATCTAGGATTATTTTATAATCTCAGATTTTGGGAAAGAAATTTTGTATAGGAAATCTCGCTTTTTAATTACAGATTGAGAGTTAAGCACGAAAAGGTACATCAATTACGTATATGTGAACGTAACATATGTACACATAACATTGCTTCTTTTGCCGCTAGTCTAATGCAGTTACATATGCACATATATATATACATACATAGGTACATATATTCGCGAATAGACATTTTTTAAGCTGATCACTTTTTGTAAGCACAGTCACGCATTCGAAAATAAAAGTAAAGTGTAAAGTTTATAAAGTTTAAAAAAAGTTTAAAAAACCTAGTTTTGTCTTACTATTTCGGAACATATAGCTACCAAAAATATTGGAAGGTGAACAACTACTTCTACTAGTACTTTTTTACTTAAAAAAAAAGATTTAGGCTGATGAAAATCTTTATTCTGACCTTTACGTCCTCCATTGTTTGTATGCTTGTATACGGCAGGTGTCTAGTGTATTTATAAGTGTTTAATATGTTTGACGTATGACGATGTTTGCACAAATTTTAGATCTTCTGGTGAGGTGATGCGTGCATGCGGGTCGCGGAAAAGAATACATCCGCGGTAAGGCATGCCTGTCGTAAGAGGCGACTTAAATCCGACAGGAGCAGAAGGGGCTCGGCTCGAATGGTCTCGTATGCCCCGAGTACCTCCAGCGACAGGGCTGTAAAGCTTATCAGGATCGAGACCAGTAAATTCCTGATTACGGTATACTGGAAAAATATTCTTAGAATAGGAAGTCTATGGGCTGGTGAAAGTAGTATGCTATCACCTCAGTACAGGAGGGTGACACCTCACCGAAATGGCTGATAGGCTAATGCTACAAACGCCTCCGTCCCGTTTAAACTCTGGTAAGCCTTCGGGTACGTTCCTTACATATCACAAATAAGTTGGCGATGCAGGCTCAGTTGAGAAATCGTGACTAGTTCCTGTCCTGGCTCTGAACTCTATTGCCCTTGAAGCGTAGAGTCAAACCTCGCGTGGCCTTCTTGCTCGCATAGATAACCATGGGGACACTTAGGGAAACTGCACTTTCGTGTAAGTATAGCGGCCTGAACCTCATCATATTGGTCTCCTTGTCGCGGGGATGAGGTTTAAGTGCTGGTTTGACCCCCATATCATGGGGACCAACCCAACACGAACTAAGAGGGAAGCTCCATATGAGGATTGGCTAGCCATCCACCCGCTTCATGGCAAAAGTGGTGGCCATCCAATCACCATATGAAGATCACCGTACCGACGTACCTGTTAATCCTTAACCCTCATCATCCCATCATCTCCTCTCCTCGCCCCCCCCTAACCCAAGGTGTCATGCGACCCGTGCCTATTGGGTGGTTTGCAGTCAGGGGGTTTTCTGTCCGACTGTATTCCTACGGAGCTACCTCGATACCGGGTCACCTCGGGGTATAACAATGACCTTGCCGTGGTATGGGGCGCTGCCACGGTCGACCATCATGTTTCCGCTTACTTTTTATAAGATCACCATGTCTGCCACGGTGGACGGTGATCGTAAGAAACAGATGGAGTCTTTCAATAAAAAACCTCAATGGACAAGCAGTCCCTAAATGCAAAGGAAGCTATAGTTTCCACCCCCAAATCTGGATCAAACCAGATCTCTTTTAGTACGACGGAAGCTGGGATAATTAAACCTAGTGGAAGTGACAGTACATCCAAGCCCTTCACGGCTAGCCCATTTCGTACGGCGGAAGCTGGTGCTGAAGACAAACCTGGCAACAGCAGAAGTGGCGGTACTCGCAATAGACCTATGGTCAAGAAGTCAATTTCCTCTACCACCAATACCGGGACTAGCCCTGGTAAAGGTGGTAAAGCTGAGTCTGAAACGACTGATACCTCCGCAGTAGCAGAGCCTGCACGGCATGGCTACAAGGAGAGACGTGCTGCCTTCAGGCTACTGGAGCGCCTGAAAACGATTCCAGAGGGGGAGTGGTCTGTTAAACAGAAGCACTCTTTTAGCTGGGCGACAAGGGTAACGGAGGAGTCCCCTCGGGGTTCTGAACGGAACCCAAAACGTCAGTTGTCGGACGACCCACCCAGCAACCCCAGCACGTTGAAGAAGCCCCGGAACAACAAGACTTCTCCAGCTACATACAGCGAAGCTGTCAAAGGCCAACAGCTATGGGCGGTGGTTGATAAAAGCAACCCTGACGGCACTATTTCGCCTGACAATTGGAAGAAAGTGGAAGCCAGGCTCTCAAGCGTTTTCTTCCAAATTCTGAAGGAGAATCCTGGTCCAGCTCCTTTCTGTCGCGATAGTGGATGGCATTAGAGCCATGTGAAGCTTATTGCCTGTGCCGATCAGAGATCCACTGATCTTTACAAAATAGCCATCTCAAGGATTGGCGAAGTATGGCCTGGGTCTAAACTCGAGGTAATTTCAATGGATGACATCCCCAGTTTACTAAGAGCTAGGGCCTGGTTACCAGCGGAGCCATCAGAATCCTTGAAATGCTTCGGGTATGCAATCCGGAGCTTACTACATCGTCTTGGAAGGTCACAAAGCTGGAACTTCCCAAGGGCGAGTACCGAAGCGCTACTTTCGTAGTCTGCAAGGACTCGGTGGACGCACTGGCGCGATCTGACGGTGTAGTAAGCTATGGGTTTTCGTCCATAACTCTGAGGGTCTACAATAAGGACAAGGCGCCTAACTTAAAGGACCCGGTTGGAGCTGAGATAGGCCCCACGGCGGAATCTGGCTCCGGTCCTAACACTGCTACAGCGCTACGGAAGGCATCTGCTGACGGCAGTATCTCTTCCTTGTTAGATAGAGTACTTGATACTACTCTCACTGATGAGGAAGAGCTACTGGCGTCAGATTCAGATGAGCCCATCAAAACGGTGGTGGAGAGGAAGCCCAGTAACCATGATGTTACGGGTTCGTCAAATTAACCTTCACCACTCAAAGGTTGCGTCCGCCAACCTTATAATCCACCTGGCCAAAGATGGACATCATATTGTCCTGATTCAAGAACCATGGGTATCACATGGACTTGTGTGCGGACTAAGGACTCAAAAATATAAACTGATGTATGCTCGCAACAAAGGTAATCCTAGAGCGTGCGTACTAATAAGAAAAGGGATAAATGCTTTCATGCTCTCAAATTACAGCGACACCGATCAATTGACCATTAGCCTGGAGTCGTGAAATGAACGGATGTGGCTATCTTCCTGTTACCTCGCACATTACCATGAGGAGCTACCGAGATTCATATTCAAAGATCTGATAGCGCAGGCGAAGAAGCTTGGCGCAAATCTAATTATTGGTGCGGATGTAAATGCGCATCACGAGATATGGGGCAGTACTGATACTAACGCTAGAGGTGAGTGTCTCTTTGATTATCTGATAGGAACTAACTACAGATTTGCAATAAAGGTAATAAACCTACTTTTGTCATTAGTAATAGACAGGAAGTGTTAGACGCTAGGAAGAACATTCCTTCTCTGGTCATAGATATATCTCGTTTGAGGTTAGCAAAAATCTACCGAAACCTAAGCCTGGTAGAAATATTAGGAAAACAGACTGGGAAAGGTATAAAGATTGTATCGGGGTTACCCTAGGAACATGGGCCTTTAACAATGTTGAAGGGGGGGGAGGGGCAATTACTGCAGCACTCACTGATCTTAGGGTAGAACCGGGCTTGGTAGGCTTCATTGGCAAAATGCTAAATAGCAGAATCATTGAAGCGGAACTGGGAGAATCGGTGCTCAGGAGATTGGTAAATAGAGGTACACCGCAAGGTGGAGTCCTCTAACCGTTTTTATGGAACGCAGTTGTAAATAAACTTCTGTTAATACTGGAATCGGTGGGCTGTAAGGTGATAGTTTACGCCGACAATGTTGTTATTGCTATCTCTGGTAAATTTGTATCTACATTAAGATACCTAATACAAAATGCTCTAGATATACTTTCTAGGTGGGCAGGAAAGTGTGGTCTAGGAGTCAACCCAGACAAAACGCAACTCATATTGTTCACTAGGAAACACAGAATCCCTCAGCTAAGTCCAATTATGCTCAAAGGGGAAGCTCTTGTGATTTCGGAAGAAACCAAGTACTTGGGACTAAACATAGATTGGAAACTGACTTGGAAGTCAAACACCTTAGAAAGAGTCAGGAAAGCGAACCTAGCTTTTTATGCCTGTAAGAGAGCTTTACCTCATCATGTTGGTCTCCTTGCCGCGGGGATGAGGCTTAAGTGGTGATTTAACCCTCATATCATGAAGGCTAACTCACCACGAACTAAGAGGGAAGCTCCATATGGGGATTGGATTGCCAGTTCGGCACTGAATGGCTAGCCAATCCCTATGAGGAGATCACCGCACCGACGTTCCCATCGTCCCTAGCCCTGGTATCCCATCTTATCCTTTCCCTACTCCCCCCTAATCCAGGGTGTTATGCGTTACCGTGCCCACTGGATGGTTTGCAGCCAGGGGTATCCGGCTGTATTCTAACGGCGCCCTCCTGATACCGGGTCACCTCAGGAGGTAGAATGACCTTGCCATGGCAGAGGGGACTGCCATGGTCGACGTTTCCCCTTTCCCCCCTAAAAAGCTTAGTCCGCCACGCTTGCCACGTCGAGCAGCGCGGACGATAATGAATATGGAATATGCACAAAAAAACCGTAGCCTCGGATAAAGGCACACACAAAACTAGACCCAACCCTACAGGAAGGTCAGGTCTTTCGTCAGGAAAGGCCACGCATACGAGCGGTGCCAAGCCTGTGGCTAAGCCAGGGCTTGGCTCTCACTCCGTCCCTTCAGGGATCGCCTCCACGGCAGCGAGGCCTATTACTGGTAGCCATCCCAACCCTGTCTCAAGACAAGTTGGTGATGACATCCCATCTACATCTGGGGCCAGGAGTAGACCCTCCCTCGCAACAAAACCTTCGGGAAGCAAGGACGGCCCTGTCCCAAGACAAGCCGAGCTTGCTGTCTCCGTCACTCCAGGCGACACGGGAACTCCAGAAGGAGCAACACCCAAATCAACGTCGGTGGCACCAGACCACATGGCTCAGCCAATGGTTTCTGGAGCTCGCCCTTCTGACACAATCACTGCCCCGGGTAGTACCCACCCCCGGAAGCAAATTAGTGGTTCAGAAAGGTACTACCGTACCAAGCGTTCAGCCTTCAGGATCCTGGAGAGACTGAAGGACACTAAACTAGAGGATCTGACGGAGGAGCAGTCAGACTCCAAAGCGTGGGCTGAAGCCTTCATAGCCGAACACCGGGAGAAGGCTAAAATGGACTCTGCGCAAGGTAAGCGCAAAAGGTCGAGTGAGGGGACATCGGCAGAAGCCAAAAGATCCAAGGTGTCCGCCACTCAAACAACCAATGTTCACAAAAAATCTTTTGCGGAAGTAGCGAAAGGAAGTCATATAAGGGCGGTGATTGATCGCAGTTCCCATGACGGTGCGATCACGCAAGCAAACTGGGATCTGATAAGTAGGAGTCTGTGGAAAGTCTACAGGGACATCCTGCAAGAAAATCCAGGACCCCCACCCAGCTGCTCAGACGCGGGTTGGTTCCAATCACGCGTCAAATTAACCAGGTGCGCTGATCAACGATCGGTCGATCTGTACACTCTGGCAATCAAACGCATAGGGGAGCCTTGGCCAGGGGCCCGCCTCGACGTGGTCCTCCGTGAAGACATCCCCAATCGGCCAAGATCAAGAGCCTGGATACCAGAGTTCCACACCGACCCAGAGGAAGTGTTGGAACTGCTCAAACTAGGCAACCCCGAGCTACCTACCAGCGATTGGAAAGTAGCAAAGATTGGCGAAGTGGATGGCAAGAGGAGACTGTCGGTGATCATCCTAAATGAGGAATCACTGGATCCACTCGCTAACCTGAAATGGAAGGTGAACTACGGCTTCCAATCACTGACACTCCATGTCTACAGACAGGATGTAGCCAGTAAAGGCAGCTCCGCAGATAACTTGACGTCATCCGCGGAGGAGACGACGGTTGCGTTAGACAACCTAACGGACGACGAGGTGGCATCCAATTCCGGTATGGTAGGCGAACTCTTCCGAAGGGTTACCCTAGAGGATATGGGGGAATATTCCGATCTCTCAGACGCTCTGGAGGACGAGGAATATATTCCCACTTCCTCTGACGAGGAGATCGCTGACCAAACCGTGGTTGGCTGTCATCTAACAACGCACACCAACGATGGTGGGGGTTGTACAGATCACCCTCCACCACAGTAAGGCGGCCTCAGCCGCACTCATCCTCCGCCTCGCTGAAAGAGAAGAGGAAATCGCTCTCATCCAAGAACCATGGGTCATAAAAGATCGGGTTTGCGGGTTGAGTAACAAAGATTTTAAACTGGTCTATGTCACCGACAAAGGTAAACCCAGGTCGTATATACTAGTGAAAAAACATATTAATGTATTCTTATTGATGCAATTTAGCGATGCGGACAGCGCAGTAATATCAGTGGAGTCCTGCGGAAGGACAATATGGCTTGCCTCGTCCTATATGGCACATGACGCGGTACAACCACCACCATCTCCACTCCTAAGAGGTGCAACAGAGGAAGCCGCGAGACGTGGCATACCACTAATCCTGGGCGCAAATGCAAATGCTCACCATCATGTCTGGGGTAGTACAGACACTAACGAACGCGGTGAGTACATTTTTGAATTCATCATGTGTAACTATCTTCATATTAGCAATATAGGCGACTCCCCTACCTTCGTAACAGCTACTAGAAGGAAAGTTCTGGACATTACGTGTGTCAATGAACGGGGGTCACAAATTATAAGAGACTGGAGAGTGTCTAAAGACAACTCCTTCTCAGACCACAGGTACTTAACGTATAGCATTGAATTACCAATTAAACTGTGTAAACCGGTCGTGAACCGCAAACGCACAAACTGGGGTATGTTCGAAAACATTGTAGCCAACAACCTTACGAAAGCAGCCTGCCCTCCGAGGACGAAAAGAGGCAAACCGAAACCTCTATGGTGGTCCACAGACATAGCAGACCTAAGAAGAGAATGCAGAACCAAGTATAACGAAGCGAGAAGAACTAACTCGTGGGATGGATACAAAGACTGTCAACGCAGATTTAAGTATGCCATTAGGGCAGCTAAAACGGCGTCTTGGAGAGATTTCTGTCAAAAGATAGATAGTACCTCTGAGACAAGTAGACTCAGGAAAGTTATATCAATGAGCCACAGCAACCCTAGTTACCTCATCAAAGAGGACGGCAATTGGACAACTAATAGTGAAGAAACACTAGAATTACTATTGCAGACACACTTCCCAGGTTGTCTATGCAATGAAGATGGTAGAACTCATCCTACAGTTCTCAATGGGGGTCCTCCAATAGATTTTATTACGGAGGACAATATAAAATCTGCCATTGGCAGTTTCAAACCTTATAAATCGCCGGGACCAGATGGAATCATCCCCGCCGACCTGCAACACACAATTAGTATGATTGCACCTAGACTCGTCTCAATTTTTGAGGCAGTAGTACGACTTAGTTATATCCCCAAGAAATGGGCGGAAGTAAAAGTGGTCTTCATTCCCAAAGCAGGAAAAACCACACATACGAGACCGAAGGACTACAGGCCGATCAGCCTATCATCCTTCCTGTTAAAAACTTTAGAGCGATTGCTAGATGGGCACATCAAGGGGAAGATTGGCAACAAGCTATCACCTTCCCAACATGCATACAGCAAAGGCAAATCAGTAGAGACGGCGCTTCACTCGCTGGTCGACACGATTGAGAAATCACTTCACTATAAGGAATACACCCTTGCTGTCTTTCTAGGCATCGAGGGTGCTTTCAATAACATACACCCGGAAGCAATTACCAAATCGCTAACAGAAATGGGAGTTAACAGAGCGCTCGTCTCGCTCATAGAGCGAATGCTAGTCGGGCGGACGATTCGCGCAGATTTGGGTGAAACATCCATCAAGAAATTTCCGATCAGGGGCACACCGCAGGGTGGGGTAATCTCTCCACTTCTATGGAACCTGACCGTCAATAATCTCCTTCAGGAGCTAGAAAAAATGGGAGGTAAGGTAATCTCATACGCAGATGATATTGTAATAGCAATCTCTGGCAAACACCTTCCAACTATGTGTGATCTTCAACAAAGAGCTCTCAACAGACTATCACTATGGTGCAAGAGTCGAGGACTAGAAGTAAATCCGGGAAAAACGGAACTGATACTGTTTAGCAGGAAACACAAAACACCTGCTCTTCAACAAATTCTTTTGGGGGGAAAACCCCTTAAAGTAACAGAAAACGCTAAATACCTAGGACTTGTACTAGATAGGAAGCTAAATTGGGGACTCACAGTCGCAGACAGAGTACGCAAAGCTACGACGGCGCTATACTCCTGTGGAAGGCTCGTTGGGAAAAAATGGGGTTTGAAGCCCAGTATGATACACTGGCTGTACACAGCAGTAATTAGGCCAATTCTCTACTACGGTATTGCAATATGGTGGAATGCCCTGGAGAAGGGCGTGAACATCAAAAGGGTTGACAGGGTCCAAAGACTTGCATCTGTTCTTATCACCGGTGCAATGTCAACCACACCGTCGAAAGCACTAAATGTGATACTAAACTTCCTTCCGGTAGACCTGCAGGCAAAGTACATGGCGCGCAGTGCAGCAATAAGGCTGAGCACTTTAAGTAAGTGGTCAAACACAATTTATGGCCACGGCAAAATCCTGGATGGCACGTTGGGACTTCCCAGACAGGTGGACTACACAATTCCGCCTACACTTGCCACTACAACGTTCGTGACCCTCCTACCCACGATGGAAGAGTGGGAGCGTGACGTGGTAAGACAGGGCGAGTCCATCCATGTATACACAGATGGCTCAAAGCTCGATGGCAGGGTGGGCGGGGGTGTGTATTCCGAGCATCTGGGGATTTCCTTCAGTTTTCGGCTCCCCAACTACTGTAGTGTCTTTCAGGCTGAACTGATGGCAATAATGAAAGCCGTGACACTGGTACGGTGTGATGCGATATCTGGTGATGATATCTACATTTTCACTGATAGCCAGGCGGCGATAAAATCCCTCACTAAACAGGCGACAACCTCTAAGGTAGCCATGAAATTCCGCACATCTCTTAACGAGATGGCTGAGTCATTTCACCTAACGATAGCATGGGTTCCTGGCCATTGCGACATAGAGGGAAACTGCAGAGCTGATTAACTTGCGAAAATCGGCACCAAACTGACTGATGAGCACATAGACACTGATATAGGTATACCCTTGCAAACATGTAGACTACATATCCACGAGGAAATTGTAAGAATAGCGAATGAAAGATGGCGAAACGAAGCCACTTGCAAAATAGCCCGACAGATGTGGCCGACTCTCAATGCTAAACGCACAGAACTTCTACTAAGGAGAGACAAACATAGTCTCAACATACTGACTTCAGTCATAACGGGGCACTGCCTAATTGGTAGGCACGCCCAGAGAATGGGTGTGCAAACACATGACTTCTGCAGAAGTTGTCTAGACGAGGAAGAGGAAGAGACGATTCCGCACCTTCTGTGCCATTGTCCTGCTCTATCCAGACGTAGACTCGCCAATTTGGGCAAACATTTCTTTAATGAATTAGAAGATCTCGGATCTGTCGAAATTAAGGATCTAGCAAAATTTTTGAATAGTACACTGTGGTTTCAGGAGGGATAAGGGCCAGTTTCCCCATGCGGCATCACAATGGGCTACGAGCCTGAGTGTGTCCACAATGGACTACCGCTTCAACCTAACCTAACCTAAGAGAGCTTTAGGTAAGACCTGGGGAATTAAACCTAAGGTTGCTTATTGGCTCTACACTGCTGTCGTCAGACCCATTCTTCTATATGGAAATGTTGTCTGGTGGTGTGCTATGCAGAAAAAAACCTATTCTAATTTATTGAATAAGGTGCAGAGATCAGCGGAACTAGCAATATGTGGCGCCATGAAAACCACGCCATCCATGGCTCTGGACATCATGCTACATCTGCCACCCCTACATCTCTTCTGCAAATACTCAACGGCCTGCGCCGCTTTAAGGCTCAAAGCGAGCTCACAATGGAGAACTGTCACACATGGACATTCAACCATTTTAGACTCCTACACGGATATACCCAGTGACTGTGATTATCACCCTCCCATTCTTTGCTTCGAAAGGAATTTCCTAATGAAAATCCCGTCTAGACTGGAATGGCTTGAAGAAGATCCAACACCCAACACACCCGTTAAGATCGACACGGACGGATCCAAACTGGACACCGGTGTGGGACCAGGGTTATTTTGCGAAGAGCTTTCTATTAGTGAATCCTTTAAATTACCCGATCACTATAGCGTTTTTCAAGCGGAAATAAACGCTATTCATGAAGCCTCAAAATGGTTAAAGATAAACAGAATATCATCAACGGATATCTGCATTCTATCAGAGGGCCAAGCTGCCCTTCGAGCCCTGGATGCATTCCAAACAACATCAAGGAGTTTCTTACGTTGTCGCCAATCTCTAAATGAGATGGCCAACCAATATCGTATAATCTTATGCTGGGTCCCAGGCCACAGAGATATACCAGGGAACTGTAGGGCAGACCAACTTGCAAGAGAAGGTACCTGTATGCCAGACATAAGTAATTTTATGGAGATACCTCTCGCAACTTGTAAGCTTCTCATTAAGGACGCACTAACCAATTCTGCAAATCAGAGATGGATTAGTGCTAACACCTGCGAAATTCCTAGGCAAACATGGCCAAGGCTAAATTTACGTCTGTCCAAGAGTATTATAAAACTGAGTAGACTTCAAATCAGGACCTTAGTAGGGCCCTCACAGGACATTGTCTCATAGGAAATCATGGAAGGAGATTAGGCGTATACACGCATGATTTCTGTCGTAGCTGCAGAAATGAGGAGGAATTGGAAACAATTCAACACCTTTTTTGCACATGCCCGGCTCTAGCCAGAAGCAGAAACCGATTTTTAAAATCCTACTTCTTAACGAATATAGATAATCTATACACTTTAGGTATCAACAACCTTTTACGCTTTGTCAAAAGCTCAGGATAGTTCAATATGGAAAGGGGAATGTAGCCCAGCCCCCGCGGCATACAACGGACCCATTCCGTGGTCTAAGTGGCATCGTTGTCTCTATGTGCGATGCGGCTGCCAAAACTACCTACCACAGCGGCCTGAAGCCGGGCCTCAACAGAATTGATTATGAATACACAAAATTAAAAAAAAACCAGGGAGCAAAGAACAGAAGAAGAAATCAGACATGGTCGAAATGACAACGTGGATCCAAGAGCAGCCTTTAGGGAAAGTAAGTTACGGCTAAGATCCCCGCCGGCAAAAATGCACCAATCTTTATTGCAGCGGACAAGCCCCCACTGTGTTCAAAAAAGTCAAAGCAGATAGCCCCGCCATCGGCAACGGGCACAGTAATGTCAGCACTCAGATGAAGGATGCCTCCAATACCACCATTGGATGGCTACAATCAGCGCAGCATACGCCAACCAGCACTCTTGCAGCAACAGAACGGCTCGTCACTCCCATTCCAGCCAATGGCAACACAGAAACGATCCCCACAAAAGAGAGCGCGTCAATCGACGCTATTGAAATGTCTCCGCGAGCTAACAAAAAACATGAAGAGAACACTAGCAACGAAGTAAAGACTGGAGTATCCAAAATTGCTGAGCTACTGGATGTAACGCTGAACTACAGACGTTCGTGGGAGGCGAAGGAGACTGAAGGTCGCTTTTGAACCCCCGAAAGAACACCGTCATCCAGCAAATAATAAATAGTTCCACCTTGGCGACGGCGAACCCGAAGCGAATGGCAACCAGTCCGGCTGCCCCTGAGAGCTGTACGAAAGCCGGGGCAAATAGTTCTATAGGGAACAAAAAAGGACTTCCTTAGAAAACGGATGAGGCTGGCAGAAAGTTACTAAGAGGGGAAACCAAAAGAAGCCGAAGGATAAGCTAGCCGAGCCAAGCAAAAGGAGCAAGCCGCGAACACAAGACGTAAAGCCAGAAGCTGTTGCGATAAAACTCGCAGAAGGCCATAGCTATTCAGATGTGCTGAAGGGCCTGCTGAGTCAGTCAAAGTAAGGTCCGTCAGGAAAACGAAGGCTGGGGCCATACTTCTTGAGTTTGGTAGGGGAGAGAAAGTCACGCCAGAGTTCGTGAGGCAGCTTAAAAGCACTGTGTAGGACACGGTTTCCATCGCGGATTTAAAGCCTAGCCCCACCATTAAGATACGAGATCTCGACTCCTTGACGGCCAAGGTGGAGGTAGAAACAGCAGTCCGGAAACTGCTCACCAACCAAGAGGAACAAATACAGACGAAGATAACCGCGCCGAGTGCACGGGAGCAAGTACGCGCTTTCCTCACGCAATTGATAGAAGGGGCCGCGAATGACAGATGAGACCATGCGAACAAATCAAAAGATGCTATCGCTGCCCTGGGATAGGGCACATACAGGCAAACTGCAGTGGCCCTAATTGAAGGGAAACGTGCATCAGATTTGGAAAGCCAGAGCACAAAAAAAAAGACTGCAAAGCAGTCCCCAGATGCATTCACCGCGTAGACGCGAAACGCGACCGCACTGACCACCTGCCAGGGTCAAGGAGATGCCCTTTATTTAAGAAGTGATGAGAGTACTCCAGGCAAATATGCATAGAAGTCGCCCAGCAGACGCTCTGCTCGAACAAATAGCGGTCGAGAGGGAGCTTGATGCGGTCATCATTAGTGAGCAGTACGGACGGATTGCAAAGGGAGCCTGGTTCGAGGACGAAACAGGAACGGTCGCACTTTGGCTACCAAGCAATAGCGCAGTCGCCGTCACACAGCACGGAGCCGGTCGTTGCTACACAAACGTTCAAAATAAACGCTTCACAATGCTGAGCTGCTATCTTACCGCCAGCGACAGTATTCAACAGTTTAGAACGAAACTGGACCTTATTGAGGATAAGGATTGGGAAATAGGTGGCCCTAGTGAGGCGCCCTACTACATACACACGGGGAAGACATATACTAGACATGGCTGCTAGATTGGGGCTAGTAGTGGCAAACACAGGAAGCGCCACTACTTTTAGGAGACCAGGATGTAAACACACCACTCTTGATATCACCCTAGTGACTGATAGCTTGCCTGGGCCACTCAACGGATGGAAAGTTCTGGAAGAATATACTGGAAGTGACCATCAGTATATCACATCCCGGATCAGTGCGAGAACTGACCCTACCTCAACACCTAAAACAAAAGGCACTCGCAAATGGAACATGGCTAGTGAACACTGAAGCGTTTCTAGCTCACTGTGATCCAATTTCCATGCCGCACATAAGTGGTGAAGCTAGCTCCCTTGAAAGCGCCATGATGCAGCGCATTGCCAAAAGCTTCGACGCATCGGCGCCCCGCACGGGGTTATGCTCAAGAAGACGACCTATGTTCTGGTGAACATCAGAAATCGCAGAGCTTAGAAGAACCTGCTTCCGTAATAGAAGAAGGTACACCAAAGCCAGATGAAACAGAGAAGCAGAGGCGGAAACTGCTGATTTCAGACAATTTCGAAAAGCGCTGAAGCAAGCAATTCTGCCAGTAAGAAGGCAAAATTGGAGGAAATTTGAAGGGATCTAAATAGCAATCCTTGATGTCTGAGGTTTAAAATTGTCCCAGGGAAGCTAAACGCCAACTCCACAGCCATACATCTAGACAATGATGCTATCATCAAAATAGTGGGCAGACTGTTCCCCACGCACCCTATGCTGTGCGGGGACCGGGACCCTCAACGTGACGAGATGCTTTAACCTTTCATCGAGGAAGAGCTTAAAACCGCGGCAAGAAGCCTCAAAAGAAACAAAGCTCCAGGTCCAGATGGGATCCCAGCTGAAGATCTCAAGCTTGTGTCTGAAACCCGACCAGATGTGGTGCTTGACGTTTACAATGCATGCATTTTCCTTAAGCTGTGGAAAATACAGAAACTGATGCTGATCAGTAAGGGTAAGGGCGACCCAGCGCTACCGTCAGCCTGGCGCTACTCATACAGCTCAGACTTGTAGAGTCCGTTGAGAGTGCAGGAGGATTGTGAACGGTTGAACGACACACCAGATGGTCAGAAAACAAAAGCAATAACGTCTGGCGCAGCTTAAGGATCTATTCTCGGCCCCGATCTCTGGAATATGAGCTACGACGAGATATTGAGCATAGAAATGCTAGAAGACACACATCTACTGCGATACGTGGACGATATAGCGGCAGTCATACCAGCTCGGGACATTGAGGACGCTAGAAGAAAGCTGAAACGTGTCATGATAAGGATGCAAATATGGCTTGAGGACCATGGCCTGGAACTCGCCAAACATAAAACCGAAGTAATCGTTATGACACGAGGTCACATGCCACTCGAGGTCAACATGCAAATAGGCGACACGTCCTTAGTGACTCAACAATTAGTGAAATACTTAGGTATTCAACTTGACTGCAGGATTACTTTCTGGGCTCAGATACGGCTTGCGGCTACCAAAGCAGCAAAGGTCACGGGTATGCTAAATAGATTAACGGCAAACAACGGTGGGCCAGAGCAAAATAAAGCTAATTATGGCCGCCACAAGCTCAATTTTCCTGTACGACAGCGAAGTATGGGGAATTGTGCTAAATTGCAAAACCAAGCGCAAAGCACTGGAGGCTGTGCACCGAACAGCGGCACTCAGAGTTGCTTCAGCCTACCGCACGGTCTCAGGCGCTGCAATTTTCGTGATCAGTGGTCAGATGCCCATCGACCGGGTCCGGGAACGAATGGATGCATGGGACTCCAAGAAGAAACACGTCATCCCTAGGTTCTCAGAACAGAGATGTCAAGCCATGCTGCGGTAGCAAAGCCGATGGAACAGTAAACCGGGTGGCAGATGGATGGCGAAATTTATTCCATATATTGACAAGTGGGAACTTGGGGGAAGTGAACTACTTCTTAACTCAATTCCTCTCGAGCCACGGATACTTCCGGGGAAACCTATACCGCATGGGCAAGGTAACCGATTCCAAGTACATATACTGCGAAGCGGTGGCGCTGAACACACGTTTTTTCGTTGTAACGGAAGGCTTACGGAAAGAAATGTTCTCAGGGAGCAGATTGGCGACATCGCGCCGAGCAATATAATAAGCAAATTGCTCGAACGCGAGGACAGCTGGAACGTGGTAAAGAAATACATCCAGAACGTACTACAGAAAAACAAAGGATTGACCCAGACACAGCGCAACAAAACGAAGCCGATAGAAACACAAGAAGACGAGCCTATAGCATGAAACTGGCTACAAACCAAACGTGGGTGAATGAATGCCGTTCTGGGCTCTACCGAAGTAACATAGAAAGCAGTTCCGGGAAGGGTGTCTCCCCAGAAGGAGATGAGGCATACTACAATAAAAACCATATAATGCAAAGTTTCAAAATTAGTACAAAAAATTTCCCAAGTTCATCAATATTATGATCTTTTTAACTTTTATACTAGAGTTGAACTATCCTCAGCCAGCCTCAAAAAAGTATACAGCACATTCACCGAACGGGAAGATTGGAGAATTAGACTACTTCTTGAAACATACGTTCTATACACGTCTACCTCTAATGAGCATAATTAACAACAAAAATGGATTATTGCTAATGAAATATGTAAAATGACTTGATGTTGATTGTATCTCCCTGGAAACCCAAAAATTCATAAATCTGGATCCTACCAATGGTAGGAAGGAGGGCAGAAATGGTATTTATAGCGAGGGCAGGAAAGAAGGGCCCACTTCATCATAAATCCTTTAAGCTAAGTTGGTTTACGTCATATACATTAAAAATGATAGAAATGGTAGTGGGCAACTATATATGCTAATATGCATATAAGGCTGGACGATGAACACCCCTCATGAGCCATAAAATTGTTTTAGTTATGAGAAGTATTCATAATACTCTCACTCAATGGATGGGCAATATGTATAATACGAGGAAGATAAAGATACTAACGACCTCTGGTAGCTTAAAGGCAAATATATCCGGAGAGTACCGATAAAAGACCACCGTAATATTCACACTGAAATACAAACTCAAACATCTTAAATCAATTTGCTAGATGCAATAGGGATGAAAATGAAAACTAAAGTAAATTCTTGGATGTAACATTTGATAAAAAATTATTATATAATAGAAAGCGCAAATATCTAGAAGGGAGTATTTATTGCGTTTAAATCGATTGCATGGAAAAGTTGGGGATATATGTACATCAAAATGACTGGTCTGGGAGAATAGTATGACGAAGCAATCACTAATTAACACACTCAGCAAGAACCATGCAAATATGCCGCACGGCATGAATAGCATCTAGAGCTCGCGCATCTTCACAAACAAGATAAGCCAGAACATGATAACATGGTACGGAATCTTCGACTAACACTCAGAGTGAACAGTTGTGTGCATAGCGTGATTATATTAAACTAGTTTTGCATTCTCTTTTTCACTACATTTCGCAATACTTTCGTATAGATCTTAAAAAATCACCCTTTAGTACCACATTACTACATACACTTGCTCAACTAAGCTTTAACAGTTGTAGTGTTGTTAATAAAAACCCGTCACGATGCCCCCTGGGGCTACAAATCTCGCAGATAACAGGTTTGCCCTGCTATCTTCGCGCAGCAGACCAAAACGAAAGAAAGATGAATCAACCAAACTCGAAATCTACCCAGAATTACCTACCGTCAAAAAAGATGATCCGAAATACATCACAATTAATTCTTTGGAAGATAATAAACTGCTGAGTTCTCTTTCAAGTTTCGCTGTACACAAAGGTATTTTAGTCATAAGCAAGGAAATTAACGATATCACCGAGCTCCGCGATGGAAGCTTGCTATTACTCGTCAAAAACATTAAGATTGCGGAAAAGTTTTTCGCTGCTAAATCCCTACCAGGAGTATGTGAAATTAAAAGCAAACTACATGACAAACTCAATTATTATACTAGGTGCATTCTTTTGTCTTTTGATAAATATAAATTACCGGAAAAAATTGAAGTTGCCTGGAGAATTCTATCCGTTCGTCCGTATATTCCTAACCCCATGAGATGTAAGTTCGGCCAAAATCTTGGGCATACAAAAAAATATTGCAAAGGTCTTCCAGTTTGTGCCATTTGCAGTTTCCCGCCACATGACCAAAGCGAATGCACTAGAATATTGTGCGCTAATTGCGCGGGTGGTCATCCATCCCACTATAACATTTGCCCCAAATTCCAACAAAGCAAAGAAATTCTTAAAATAAAAACCCCCGAAAAATGCACTATGCACGAAGCAGTAAAAAAATATAAAGATCAAATCTCTATCCCCTACAACCCATCATCATTCGTTAATGTTATCAAATCAACAGCTCCCATAACCATAAACTTATCACCAACAGAAAACCACTCCACCCATACAATTTCTAACTTAGCACCAACAAAAAAAAAACACTTACAATACAATTCCTACAAACAATAATTTCACAATGCAAACTACCACTCATTCTGACTTGCCTAATGTAATTAACACAAATATCGATTTAACTTCCAATTCTACCAACAAAAATACAACTCTCCCCATCTCTCAAAACTTTAACTTCCATCCATCTTCTTCATTCTCTCCTTACAATCATACAACAACTAACGAAACAAGCACAGAAAATCCACCTAACACCAATCATGATATCTCTCAAGACTCCGATAACAGTATAGCAAACATTCTCTCACGTTTTACAAACACTATCCCTTCTCATCGCTAAATTATTAATTCTTCCAACTCAACAACCGACTCATCTGATCACATACTCCCTCCCAACACACCGCATACTGATAATATGTACATCCATGGACATATCTAACTCTTAATAACGGTATTTTAACAAACACAACCTTTTTTTATTTTTATTTTTATTTTTTCTCTCCCTTCTTTCGCATACTTATGTTAGTTTTATTACAATGGAATAACAACGGTTAGTTCAATAATTATATTGATTTAGAAATGCTTATTAAAACATACAACCCTTCAATAATTCTTCTTAATGAAACCCTTCTTCCATACAAGTCCGTTCCTCGTGCCCCCAAGGCTTACATCTGTTATTGCCACAACCTACTTCAAAATACGACAAGTAAACAGGGTGTCGCTATTCTGATTAAAAAAATATATCGCAAAAATGCCATCCTCTTTCATCCCTTATCTCTTCCCTATCGTTAGAAATACTTTCTCCCAACAAAATTACGGTCATCTGTGCATACGTCCCTCCTGGCCAATACTTTACAGCAAGTGACTTCAATAACATCTTTCCTACATCAGCACACCCATTTATCTTAGCAGGAGATTTTAATGCGTGGAGCCCCTTTTGGGGGTCGAATTGTGGAAAAGGAAGGTGTAGAAAAATTGAAGACTCAGTTCTATCTTCAAGCCTAACTGTCCTTAATGACGGTTCGCCTACTCATTTTTCAACACACAAAACATTCACCCACATTGACCTCACTCTCTGTTCAACTACACTTTCTACTAGCTCTACCTGGAATTTTATAGATGATTCACATAACAGCGGGCAATTTCCAATAGTCACAAAAATCCAACTGATCATTTCACACACCCTCTTCCGGTCAAGAATTAAGTACATCACAGATTCCGGTAATTGGTTAGAATTCAGAAATGCTTGCGAAATCGGTAACAGATCACGTCCAAGTTCCACTAATTTAAATCAGGAGACCTCACGTATACATAAAATCATTAGATCTGCAACCAATCTTGCCATCCCATAAACATCCAGCAAGCCTACCAAACCGGCCCCATTGTGGTGGAGCGATCAACTTTCAACTCTAAGGCAAGAAAAACAAAAAACATGGCATGATTACAAACGCTCGCGATCATCATCAACCTTTATTCAGTACAAAAGGGCATATGCTATTTTTCGTCACAAAGCAAACATTGCCAAAGCTGATTGCTTTTGAAAATTTACCAACAGTATCAACTCTTCATCGAATACTAAGAAACACCCCCATCTCCCACAATTTCTGCTCTTGATTCCCCCCGTGGCACTTTTCTATTCCCTAAGGAAATACCCCAAGAGTTTGCCATTCATTTCTCTTCAGCCTCTTCTGAGCCAGCTTCCAGCCCGATTTCACAGCCGCTAAACAACTGCAACTAAGATCTGGCCGTTTACTACGTTTGCCTCTTTCAAAAGCTGCCGAGTACCTAGAAGCAGACATTACGTACCTTTAATTTTCTTCCGCCCTGTAGTTAGTAAAATGCAAAACCCCGGGTAGAGGTAGAATTTCCTACCCCATGATCAAGCAACTTCCACCGTCCATGATTTCCCGTCTTCTCCAATTATACAACCGCGCCTTTTCCGTGGGTATTTACCCCCAAGATGGAAAACTAGCTCTGTTAGCCCCATTCTTAAAGCTGTAAAGCCTCCTTTAGCTATCTGCAGTTACTGTCCAATATCTCTGCTACCCTGTTTAGGGAAGTTATTAGAAAACATAAATTTTATGAAAGCCTTTGACCGCATCGGCATCCATATTGTTTTGAGACAACTTGATAAATGGAAACTTGGGTCGAAAATGTACAATTTTCTAAAATCATTTCTATCCCATCGAAAAGTTAACGTTTCAATAGCCAATTCCTATTCACCCACCTTTCCCCTTTAAAATGGGACTCCTCAAGAATGGCCCTTATCTGTGATCCTCTTCACTATAGCGCTTGATGAGCTGAGTATGATTTTATCTAAATTTAGCACTGTTGAACATCAATTTTACGTTGACGACGTACTCATCTTTTCAAAAAATTCTTATAATACAGATGTCATAAGGACGTACACAGAAATTCTACATCAAATTGACGGCTTGGAGATTAACAGGCATAATGCTAAAAATAAATCAAAGCTACCTCGGCCCCCTACCATACAGCCCTGAGAAGATCTCCACGAGCATTTCCAACAACACCTCTGAAGAATATTTTTGCGGAAACTGGACTAACTTCTATCGCAGATAACGCAGAAGACTATATTGGTAAACTTTACGCTAAACTTATAACAACATGGAACAACGCACTTCGAAAAGATGTACAGCTTTCTATACTTCGAAAGCGTATTCCAAAAATACCGTCAACAATCCACCTCTGTCTAAGATTTGCTAAAGATGATGACTTGCAAAGGTTTCAAATCAGTAAACATCGAAACCCCTGGCTACTTAAAGAGGCGTCATTTATTAAAAATTTAGCACTCAAACGTAAAGTAAATACGTTTTATGAAGAATATACAGGCATGTTCTGAAAATCGCGCGATTTTAATTCGGATCCGAATTGGCAATTCGTACGATTTTGGTTTGGGTGTTCTGTAATTCGTCCGATTTCATTTAAATTCGAATTTAAGTTCGAAACAACTGATTTCTCTTTGACAACTAAACAAACCAAATGACAAAAGAATTCGTTGGCATAAAATACGAAATAATTTCAAAATAAACGGATTTAATTAAAAAATGATCATGTGCTGCCATAAAAGCTTATGTGTTAAACGAACAGGAGCAAGATTACCAAAGTAGAATAGATAGGCGGCGTTTAAGAGGCCATTCGAATCCTCTCAGTGCACCGGATTCTACGTAAGATTAGAAATGGTTATACTTTGTTGCATTCATTAAGTTTTTCTACTTTAAATTTGTTTCCAACAATGAAGTAAAACATTTCGTCAAAGAAACGTCCATACCTATTTTACTAAAGCTGGCAGCAAGTCTTAGGTTTTTCGCAGAAGGTTCCTAACAACGTTCCGTCGGAACAGATATTGCTATGGGTAGAAGCACAGTTTCAAAAATATTATCCGAAATGATCAATGCTTTGGAAAATGTTCTGTGTCCTAAGTGGATTAAGCTGAAAATGTCTGAAGAGGATTCTAGAAAATCAAAACTTCATTTTGTAGAAAAATTCGGTATTCCAGGAGTAATAGGGTGTATTGATGGAACACATGTGGCTCTGATTAAACCTTTTGAAAACGAGCATCTATTTTTTTACCGAAAAGGGTTTTTAGCATAAACGCAATATTTGTAAGAATGAATGTAAATTGTGTTTCTAAAATTTAAAATTTACTGTCTTTATTTTACAGATTTGTGATTTTGATATGATAATAAGAGCAGTAGATGCAACTCTGGCCTCTGGCCTGGTGCAAGCCATGACGCTTTCGTATTTAGTATGAGCAGTGCAAAACACTATTACCTATCACAGTATGAAGCTGGTGACCGAGGGTCTTGGCTACTGGGAGATTCTGGTTTTGGCATAGAGCCATTTCTACTGACTCCATATAGAAACCCTTACCTAAGATCAGCAGAACACAGATTTAACCAGCAGCATGCAAAAGCACGTAACATCGTTGAGCGTGTTATAGGAGTATTAAAAAGTCGGTTTCGTTGTTTGAAAACTACCCTGCCATATACGCCGCAAAAGGTAGTGAAGATAATAAATGTTTGTTGCGCACTACATAACATATGTAGGAGTAATCAAATAGATGACATTGAAACAGAAAGCGTATTAGAAAACAATCCAATTGATAAAGAAATTGCTGAAAATGAGGAAAACAGTAGTTTATATAGTGTTGGCAGAAATATAAGAGACTCTATTGCTAGAAATTTCATATTATGAAACATAAAATTTATTCATATTAAAAGTAAATATATACATAACAGTTCAATAAGATTATTTTATATTTATTTTTTAGTCTCTATCTCAAGCATTTTAATTTTAATTTTAACTGTTTCATGTTACAACTGCTCCATTTTGAGGTAATGTCTTTGCTTTTGCTCTATACTTTGAGTCTTCAAGAGATTTTGCTCTGCCAGCAATTCAATTTGTTTCTCAACAGCACGACAAATTCTTCGAATCTCTTCCCTTTCATCTTCCTGCGATTTTGCAATCTTGTGTTGGTTTTCGCAAATGTTATCTAAAGTGGTGGATATTTTCTCCATACAAGTAGATTGCGTTGCCATACACGTCAGAAGGCTGTCCTGCGTTGACACTCGTGGCCTTTTTGCAGCTCTCGGGGTAGCCACCGCTTCCCTACTTGTTTGGGGACGTTCTTCCTCAGATTCGATAGCGCTATTATTTTCTTCTGTCCCAAAGCTTCTAGAATGGTTTATACCCTCAACGGCTGCAAAAATTCCACAAGTTCTTGCAACACATTCTTCGTTGCTCGTCACTACATGCTTATTAAAGGGTCCACCTCCTGTTGCCCTCGAT
Source organism: Anastrepha obliqua (assembly GCF_027943255.1). Classification (NCBI taxonomy): domain Eukaryota; kingdom Metazoa; phylum Arthropoda; class Insecta; order Diptera; family Tephritidae; genus Anastrepha; species Anastrepha obliqua. Next base: position 5,469,352 of record NC_072897.1, read on the forward strand.
TCTAGATTGCGATAGATGCACCCATTCCAGTCAGACCATATCTTGAAAAAAGACAACTCAAAAATATTTATTTTAATATTTGACTAAATACTTAATTTTTTCCATCCATTAACACGTTTTTGGGGCGGCCCTTCTGCATTTAGCAGCGTTCCTTAGCTCTTTCCACTTTTCGTCAACAGCAACTCTGTCGCCCTTCGAAAAATTCTTCGCCAAATCTGGATGAGATTCCATAAACTCGACTAAACTTAGCTCTTGCGTGAAGTTCTTGTGTTTTCCCTAAAAGGTTTTGAATAAGTTTTAAATATTTTAAATAAACACTTTTATTTACATAAATATATGCAGTTATTTTGAGTAAATACTCACATTTTGATAAAGTTATTTCAATAAACAATTTATAAGAATGCCACAAACCGCTAATGCTTAAGTTGCCGAAAATTTAACTGGAAAATTTTAACGATTTCGATTTCCAGAACAGGGTGACAAAACGATTTGCTGATGTTCGAAAAAAAAACGAAAACGGAACGATTTACAGGACATGTCAAACGATTTGAAAACGGAAAATGCGAAAATATTGCCCGAAAACGATTTGCAGAACATGCCTGATAAATCCATTTTTTCTGAAATCGCAGCGAATTACAGATCTATGGGCTGGAAACTGATCTATACCGACGGGTCTAAGGCAGAGCAGACTGCATATGCTGTCGTAAAAGAGAACATCGAAATAATCACATATGGGCTCTTATTCCCATTCTGCTCTATTTTTACAGCAGAAGCAGTTGCAATTTTTAATGCTTGTTTGTACGCAATCCAAAACAAGGGCAAATCCATAGTATGCACTGATAGCTTATCGTGCTTATCGGCCATCCAGAACTACAATAACTCTAACTACATAATTGATTTTATGAGACACACTAATTGTGGATTCCTGGCCACGCAGATATTAATGGTAATACACATGCTGACCAAATTGCAAAACAAATGAGATTCACACCTACCATTACAACCAATATCATCTATATACATGACATCTACAGTCTCATAAAACACCAAAGCCAAAGTGATCTTCTACGCGAGTGGAGTAACTATAGCCACATCTACTCCTTAGTTAATCCTAAGCGTGTAAAACCAGGTTTTAGTGAGTCAATCTCAACGAATATGGTGACACCATACACACGCCTTCGGCTAGGCCACACAGTACTTACACACTCCCATATACTTCAAGGCGTTCCACCCAACCTATGCCCTTTTTGCAACTCCACTTGAGTATAAATCACCCTCTGTCATCATGCCCTAATCTTGCATCGGCTAAACATCATCATTTACACAATATCGACCCTCTTGAAATATTAAAAAACCCAACTGAAGCCAACATACCTAACTATATTATATCACTACCTCAAAGAAACTGATCTACTTCGGCGGATCTAATCGAGCCATAATCAACCTACCACCCGAAGGCTTTCGATGATGGCGCTGCACTACTATCAGTTTATATAATAATTTTTTTGTTATGTAAATCTTTATAAAATAAAAAAAAAATAAAATAACATTGTACACGGACGGAAACTTCACTGCAGGGGCATGTGTCTGCAGACGGCGGAAGCACTAGGCAATAATATATACAAATGTATTTTTTGTTTTCGTGAATCCATTTATTTATTGCAATATTTTATTTAATATTCCGGAATACTTGTACCCAGAGGTGCAACCATTTCTAGATTTTTGTTTACTAGCATAATAAATCCGTGTATGTATACGGGTATTTAAAGCGGAAGTCTGTTTAACCTTGAACGTAACTATTATATATCAAGAGAAACATAGCTATCCTTACCAATAGCCAGGCAACAATGAAGGCTCTCAACTATTTTGAGGTTGCAGGTGCTGGATCTTAACCAGGAAAGGCGCGGCTGGCCCATTTACATGTGCAGATCCATTTCATGGTATAGTGAAGGGTAACTTTCCCTTTTTTCCCTTCCTTTAAAATAAACTCAGAGAATATTTTGAATCCATGAAGGGAGCACAATAGATATTTCAGGCGGCAGTGTTAAAAATAGTATTAATGTATTACGGTAACTTTGCATAAATATCAAAACAGTCATCGACTGATCCTCGATGCATTCGGTTGAACTTATCAAAGTGTTTTTTCTCTATTATATTTTCTCATTACTTACTCATGTTCTTTATTTTTCATTTTCGCACTTGGTTAATGCTGAAGCAGCCACAATCAAACGAATTATTAGAGTATCTGCTCATTTGCCTTCTCCATTGTTGCATCAGAAAGTTTTCTGCCAAACTTCCCTACTAGACAAATAAAATTTCCATCCAATTCTTAACACACTTAAAAATAGCAATTCGGAGTCATACTACAACCGTGCAGAAGAGACAATCTCGGTTGTGAAGTTTATTATAATTTAACATTGTCTTCCATGAATGGCGAAGCCCCCGGAGCACACAGAATTTCGAACCGAACAACCGATCTTAAAGAGCTTCAGAAGCTTCTACATCCAACTAAACTTAATTGACTTCTATAACCTCATTTTATTCAGTAAAATTTATCTACAAGATTAGGAAAACTGCGGTTATTATCCCTATAAGAAAACCCAACAAAGATAATACGGTCATTTCCAACTTGAGATCAATCTAGAGACCCCTGCGTTCCTAAAGTATTAGAAAAAATTATTTCCCGTAGACTTATGTGTGATAGAGCCATGCTATTCTTCTTGAACTCAAGTCATGGAGAATCGGGGTTTAGCCGGTATGTCGTATAGATCACCACTTTCGGTAGCTTGGTTAACAATAGCCTTCACGAAAATAAGTTCCGTCAGCCTATCTCCACATTAATCATCTTGTCTATGTTGCTGATGTGCTAATATTTACTAAGTTAAAAGACCTCAACCAACCAAGGTAAAAATACTTATTTAAGTATTTTAAAAGATTTTTATAATTGGTGCCAATACATTAGGAGCCAAACTGTCGGTTCGCATATGTTGCTCATTCCGCATTTGCCGAAAACACAAATGCACACCTCCAATCCTTTCCCTTTGAAATAGCATTATCCCACAAGCAAACATTTTATAAGTTTTAAGTGTGACTTTCGTTAAAAAACATACATTTAAACAACACTTTTCTTATGTTAGAATTGTCTGAATATGTTAACGGGGCCGCCGTAGCAGAATGGATTGGTGCGTGACTACCATTCGGAATTCACAGAGAGAACGTAGGCTCGAATCTCGGTGAAACACCAAAATTAAGAAAAACATTTTTCTAATAGCGGTCGCCTCTCGGCAGGCAATGGCAAACCTCCGAGTGTATTTCTGCCGTGAAAAGCTCCTCATACAACATATCTGCCGTTCGGAGTCGGCTTGAAACTGTTTGTCCCCCCATTCGTGGAACAATATCAAGACGCACGCCACAAATAGGAGGAGGAGCTCGGCCAAGCACCCAAAAAGCGTGTACGCGCCAATTGCATAAATATAAATATTATTAACTACTTATCTTCTAAATATTAATTACTTCATACAAATATTATCTTAAATATAACCAAAGCTTTAATATTATATTAGAAAAATTGACTTTGGTCTCGCTATTTACGGACATTGCGCAAAAGCTCATTTCAAACTTTTACAATCACCATATCACACTGCGCCAGAAAAAGCACTCGTGCATTTCCCCGCCTCGCCTATTAAAGTTGTTCTTGTAGAGGCTGGTTTGCCAGAGATTCAAGATCAAGTCGTATATAAGACAATGATGCTCATACAAAAATTATTGCACTGCAAAACTGAAACACTTTTTTCCGCTATAGAATGCTGCCAACAACAAAGAACAAAAGCCTATACGGCATCAACCATCACATGCATCTTTTCAACAGCTCCGACATGTCATATATAATTTCGAAAACTCGTGACACAAAATCTAGACTTTTGTTTGCTTAGAATTGGCTATACGTTACCCACCCATTCTCATCTTCCAAGCGCTAAAGGTAAGCCAAATTTGTGGATCTATCGACTTTAAAACACCACACCTTTTGGATTCATGTACCAAATTAAGTCAAGTCAGAACCATCACATGACAAAACCATAAACCTTCAAATTTTCTTCAAAAGACAGATGACAGATTGTTTAAATATCACTTAGAATGTATTCTAGCCAGTGAAATAATTATCAAATAAGCATTTTTCTTCAATGTTTTCCTTTTTAATTTATAATAGTATTACACTTATCTCTTATTGCCTTCAAAATTTACATATGTACATATACATATATCTATACTAATATTTTAAAGAGGAAAACTTTGTTTGTTTGTAATGAATAGGCTCAAAAACTACTGGACCGATTTTAAAAATTCTTTCACCATTCGAAAGCTAAATTATCCACGAGTAACATGGAGTATATTTTATTTTGAAACAAAATAGGGTTCCGTAAGATGTTTGGATTTTTCGGACACAAACTGAAAAAAATCTTATATTGTAATATAAAATAAAGTCAACTTTTTGTGTGTGTTCGCTAACCGGCCGTGTCTTTGCACCGAATTAAACCAAACTTACACACATTGTTAAGAAGGTATTGAAGATGGTTTTCGTATAGCTCGGATACCTATTGGTGGATAGGGCTCGAGATATAGGTCAAAACGTGGACCCGGGTAACCTTCAGATGTGTATGTACAATATGGGTATCAAATGGAACCTGTAGGTGAATGCTTTAGTTCAGAGTATTTTTCATACCGCTCTGTGACTAGGGTCTCCAGATAGAGACCAAAACGTGGACCCTAGAATGTGTTTGTACAATATGGATATCAAATTGAAACTGTTGGTGAATGCTTTAGTACAGAGTATTTTTCATGCCGCTCCGTGACTGGGGTCTCGAGATATAGGTCAAAACGTGGACCCGGGTAACCTTTGGTTGTGTATGTACAATATGGGTATCAAATGAAAGTGCTTTAATACGGGGTAATTTGCATACCTATTGATGACTAGGGTCTGGAAATATATGCCAAAACGTGGACCCGCCGTGTCTTTGCACCGAATTAAACCAAACTTACGCACATTGTTAAGTAAGTATTGAAAATGGGTTTCGTAAAGTTTGGTTGTAATTCGGAGCACTGGCAACGGGTACAGCGTTCTTTTGAACCAGCCATAATGTCGCTTACTTTTTTAACGCTTGGGGCGGAACTGAACTGTCAAATTGACAGTGTGAGTTACAATGTGTCAATATTTCTTTCTGATTTGGATGCCATAAGGAAAAAACGAAAGTGCAACATGTAAAAATTGTTTGTCCATTTTTCTGGAGTGGATTTTGGAACAGTGAATAATTTCTTACGAAATTTGAGAATTTAATGTGAAATCCGAATGAAATTATGCGTTCGTGCTCCAATGCTTAATAAAACATATAAATTGAAACGAAAAATTCATGGATGATCAGGAAAAAAGACGATTGTATCTTAGTTATTCATATGCGTTGATTTAAAATTTAAAAACAATCTTCTTTTTTCCTGATTTTCAATTTATATTTTATATTTACTCAAAAACAAATAGAAAAACAAAAAATATTGTTGATGCCAAAGCGCTTGAATAAAGAATAAAGAAATAAATAATATGAAAACCATATATTTTCTGTTCTAAACCATATCTATTCTATTTTAGTGTGCCCAGCGAAGGGGGCCGGGTTTGCTAGTTATATAATAGGTCTATCGATAAGTTCGTGCGGTTTTACAACAGATGGCGTAACTTGATTATTATTCCATCGATCCACATTTCCAAACATTCATTGGAGAGCTACTGTCGTAAGGCACAAACGTCAGTATAAGTTTTTTATTTGAAGCGTAAACAACAATATTTTTACCACACTTGAAAATGTCGAATTTCGTGCCAAATAATGTGTTTTTGCGGGGAATTCTTCTTCATTATTTTAATATGAAGAAAAAAGCAGCCGAAAGTCATCGTATCTTGGTGGAAGTTTATGGCAAGCATGCTCTAGCTGAGCGAACGTGCCAGAAGTGGTTTGCACGCTTTAAAAGTGGTGATTTTGGCTTGGAAGACGAAGAACGCGAGGGTGCGCCGCCAAAGTTCATGGATACTGAATTGGAGGAATTGCTCGATCAAGATCCGGCTCAAACGCAAGAAGAGGTTGCAAAAACTTTGGGAGTTGATCAATCAACCATTTCCAAACGTTTAAAAGCCATGGGAATGATCCGAAAGGTAGGCCATTGGGTGCCGTATGAATTGAAGCCAAGAGACGTTGAACGCCGTTTTATGGCATGCGAACAACTGCTTCAACGGCACAAAAGAAAGGGTTTTTTGCATCGAATTGTGACTGGCGATGAAAAGTGGGTCCATTACGACAATCCAAAACGTCGGGCAACGTATGGATACCCTGGCCATGCTTCAACATCGACGTCGGCGCAGAATATTCATGGCCTGAAGGTTATGCTGTGTATCTGGTGGGACCAGCTGGGTGTTGTGTATTATGAGCTACTGAAACCGAATGAAACGATTACGGGGGATGTCTACCGACGACAATTGATGCGTTTGAGCCGAGCACTGCGAGAAAAACGGCCGCAATACGTTGCACATGTTGCACAAGTGGTCAAAACATACTTAGAAACGCTCAAATGGGATGTCCTACCCCACCCGCCGTATAGTCCAGACCTTGCGCCATCCGATTACTATCTCTTCCGATCGATGCAACATGGCCTGGCTGACCAGCACTTCCGTAATTACGATGAAGTCAAAAAATGGATCGATTCGTGGATTGCGGCAAAACCGACCGAATTTTTCACAAAGGGAATCCGTGAATTGCCAGAAAGATGGGAAAAAGTAGTAGTAAGCGATGGACAATACTTTGAATATTAAATTTGTAACCATTTTACGTCAATAAAGTTTCAAATTTCGAAAAAAAACCGCACGAACTTAAACATAGTCCTATTAATATTGTAGGATATACAACGGTACCAGTATCATACATATCTATAGATAAGTAGTCTAATGTAAGGCCTAAGACCACAGTTGCCAGTGCTTTAGCTTTCTAAATAAATAAATAAATAAATTTTATTTACAGGTATAGAGTTTAACTAAATTTTAGATATGCTTGGGCTTATTATAATATAACTTACCCTCCACCCATGCTGCGTACGGTCGAGTAATATGGCTCCCAAATATTAAAAACAAACGGATCGCGATATGTCGGTATCTCGTTCGTGATTTCTGCAGCTCTGGATTGTCGCTTGGAAAAACTGTAAAGGTAAATCAACTGGGTAGTATTTTATTGAAGACTGCAAGAAAATCTATCGGTTGTTGACAGTGAGAATTTATCTAAAGATTTTTCAAGACTAGTACGGAGTGGACTAGCTTTAGGGGAGCCTTACTTATTGCTCGCATACTTACATCCACATGGCACGTAGTTGTTCACATGATGGTTCTTGCGCGCTAAGCGGGAAAGCTTTTGGCACAACAACTTCCCCTCCGGAGTGTGCTGAGCTCTGGAGCATAGCTGCAGCTTCACTATTTACTGGTGTGCCAAGGCTAGGACTTGTGGAATCTATACCAACACCAAGCACCCCCGATGAAGCAGTTGCTGCATTCGTTGGCGTACCATAATCCTGCGAACGTGAACTTAATGCTGACACCAGTAGGCCATGGCTATATTTCATTGAACCGGCCTCGACACTGTACCACAAGTGATCAAAATAAAAGATAATGGCGATAAGAAGCAGTTCCAGTTGCCTCCATAGCTGGTAAAGAAACAAACACAGTTCGCTATAAACAAAACGTTCAAAACATAATTATTTATTAATCAAAATCATAAAAATTTATTAATGTGCACAACCTTGAAGAACTTGTTAAAACAGGGAAAACAAAATTGTTTGTTAAATTTTTCATTACTCGCTCGTTTTAAGAGTATGATCAAAAAACGCATAAACAATTTTGATCGTTATCTAGTAGATAATTTTATTGGCCATTTGCGCAAGCATAAGACATCTATATCCAAACATATAGTCTTTTTTAGGGCGCGTTCGTTGTAAAACAATATGAAAATTAAAATGGCTGTCATTCCTAGGGCGTTAACATTGGACTCTACTTTTAGATCTCTTTTGCCATAAAATTACCTACTGAATGTAACCTCAAGGTCTTCATAGGGGGTAGCAAAATACCCTGTACATAATAGGACTATTAATTAGTTCGTGCGGTTTTTTTTCGAAATGTGAAACTTTATTGACGTAAAATGGTTACAAATTTAATATTCAAAGTATTGTCCATCGCTTACTACTACTTTTTCCCATCTTTCTGGCAATTCACGGATTCCCTTTGTGAAAAATTCGGTCGGTTTTGCCGCAATCCACGAATCGATCCATTTTTTGACTTCATCGTAATTACGGAAGTGCTGGTCAGCCAGGCCATGTTGCATCGATCGGAAGAGATAGTAATCGGATGGGGCAAGGTCTGGACTATACGGCGGGTGGGGTAGGACATCCCATTTGAGCGTTTCTAAGTATGTTTTGACCACTTGTGCAACATGTGGCCGAGCATTGTCATGTTGCAAAATAACTTTGTCGTGTCTATCGGCGTATTGCGGCCGTTTTTCTCGCAGTGCTCGGCTCAAACGCATCAATTGTCGTCGGTAGACATCCCCCGTAATCGTTTCATTCGGTTTCAGTAGCTCATAATACACAACACCCAGCTGGTCCCACCAGATACACAGCATAACCTTCAGGCCATGAATATTCTGCGCCGACGTCGATGTTGAAGCATGGCCAGGGTATCCATACGTTGCCCGACGTTTTGGATTGTCGTAATGGACCCACTTTTCATCGCCAGTCACAATTCGATGCAAAAAACCCTTTCTTTTGTGCCGTTGAAGCAGTTGTTCGCATGCCATAAAACGGCGTTCAACGTCTCTTGGCTTCAATTCATACGGCACCCAATGGCCTACCTTTCGGATCATTCCCATGGCTTTTAAACGTTTGGAAATGGTTGATTGATCAACTCCCAAAGTTTTTGCAACCTCTTCTTGCGTTTGAGCCGGATCTTGATCGAGCAATTCCTCCAATTCAGTATCCATGAACTTTGGCGGCGCACCCTCGCGTTCTTCGTCTTCCAAGCCAAAATCACCACTTTTAAAGCGTGCAAACCACTTCTGGCACGTTCGCTCAGCTAGAGCATGCTTGCCATAAACTTCCACCAAGATACGATGACTTTCGGCTGCTTTTTTCTTCATATTAAAATAATGAAGAAGAATTCCCCGCAAAAACACATTATTTGGCACGAAATTCGACATTTTCAAGTGTGGTAAAAATATTGTTGTTTACGCTTCATATAAAAAACTTATACTGACGTTTGTGCCTTACGACAGTAGCTCTCCAATGAATGTTTGGAAATGTGGATCGATGGAATAATAATCAAGTTACGCCATCTGTTGTAAAACCGCACGAACTAATTAATAGACCATTATAATTCTGGAATAAATTCCTCGTAGCTACACTTCCAGTAGTGGAGAGGTTCTTGATGGTCTCCGATAAATGGAGTGTCCCAACGATGCCAGATGGCGAATCCGAAAGGTGCCGCTGGCATACAGTTTTTTGAAAAGCGTTTTATGGCAGAAGTGCAAACATAATTTCGTCCATACGTATAAGACATATGTTTCAGAAATTTTATATATCCTCTACTGCATATTTTAAAACAGCCACCTTGCGCCTTTGCAAAACCACGCTTGATTCTGTAGTTCGATATTTTTATCGATTCTGTAATTCGATATTTTTTTACATATAACGTTTCCACTTAGGAGCTTTAATTGTTCTTTTTTTAGTGAGTGAGTATGACGCATTTTGTTTAAAATATCTACTGTCAAGTAATCTTTGTACTTATTCCAATGAAAACGCTTAATGCTGGTATTAGAAGTGGTTTAATAGCCATAAACATTACCATCAATTGTTCATACATTTTTAAATAATGTTGTTCTACACACATTAACGAACAACAAACACAAATTAAAACACTCAATTTTATTTCGATGTACTGTGTAAATACATTTGTTGAAAATACATTATAATGACCTTCAAGACTTTCGTGTTTATTTTGTTTTACGGTTTGAAACTCCGATTCACTTCTTTGTGACTTTTCTATGTCCTCTTTCCAAAGAAAATAGCCTTTCTCGAGGCTCAAAGTTCATAAAAAATTTTTACAATTAATACATTTATTTTTTACTGTAATTTTAGGTAGTTTCAATTCGCGAAATTAAATAATTAATTAATTAAATAAAAACAAAAACCCAAAAATTTTTGTTTTACAAACAGTAGCTATCTAGAAGAAAAATTATTAATTTATTATTATATATATAAATTTCCGACATTTTTTTGTTAAGCAAAACGAAGAACACTTTGAGCCCTGTGAAAGTTTAGCTAGTGTACCCCAGGGCAGTATAATGGACCCAATCCTATACTTGCTCTACCCCCACGATTGACCAGTCATTGAGGAAACTATCGTCGGAACTTTTGCAGATGACACCGCTGTTCTCGCAATGGACCCTAACTCCCAGAAGACTTCACTTAAACTTCAAAAAGGGCTTGATATTTTAACTCAATGGTTATGAGAATGAAATCCAATGAGACAAAATCGCATCAATTGCCCTCCCGTGAAGCTTAATAATCTAATCATACCCCAAAATAATATTACGAAATATCTCTGTATCCACCACATATTTTCACTAAAGGTAAGGCTCTTGGACTCAAACTCCGAAATCTACACTGGTTACTTAATCAAAATTCTCAATATGGACCTATGGCATAAAGCTCTGGGGCACTGCAGCCAATTATAACGTCGAAATAGTCCAAAGATTCCAATCAAAACCCCTAATAATAATTACAAACGCAGCATATTACATCAAAAATCATCAAATTCATCGTGATCTCAAATTTCCCTCAATAGCCCAATAAATAAAAAAGCTTGCCACATCACAAAATATAAGACTCCACCTGCACACAAGCCCTTTAATTGCAGAAACAGCTCTAAATATGATCGCTTTAACAGTCTGAAGAGGAAGACAACAACGGATTTATTATGCTAATAAGCAAAAATCTAGAAATGGTTGCACCAGTGGGTTTTTTCCGGGCATGTTTAGTGTAGATTCTTAGTTTTAAGTAAAAATATCGTTGAATGTTAGGAAATAGATTGTAATACTAGGTGCCCAACTAAGATATGGTTACAAGTGAATCATTGAAAGTATTGCCCATCGCTAGCTACTACTTTTTCCATCTTTCTGGTAGATCTCGCGTACCGTCGCGGTAAAACTGTTCATCTTTTGAGGGTATCCACGAATCAAGCCATTTTTGTGTTGTCTTCATATGAATGGAACTTCTGGTCCTTCACGCGGACGGTCGTCAACATTAAAATCACAGTTTTTGAAGCGACGGAACCTAATAAATAAATGGAAAAGGAAGAGAGACGTATTATCAGAATGAAGAAACGATAGACCGAAATACGTGAGTGTGAGGAGAATGAGATGATGGGCAATAGGAAAAACGCCCGACCGGAGCGTTTTCCTGTAAGAACAAAGACGGCGATCTGGTGACTGACATTCAGAGCGTGCTAAAATTACGGAGAAAACGCTTCGCGAACTTGTTACATAGTGACAGCTGTGCATGTCACAGAGAAGATGTGAAGATACGATACCTCAATCGTTGACGACGGGACTGTTGTTCCATTACCCGACCGTAAGGAGGTGAGCACAGCCATTACGCGGCTAAAAACAACAAAGCCGCAGGAGCCGACGGGTAGGTACATGCATCAGCTTGTATGTAAAATATGGTCGGATGAAAGCATACTTGCCGATTGGAATTTAAGCGTTTCCACGACAGTCGGTTCTACGGTACCGAAACTCGGCTTAAATCGCGTAAGCGCTTATCGCTCCAGTCGAAGCGCATTTCTCTATTTCTGGATCCCAGGTTTATATTTCTGCGTCCAGTAAATCTTGTAAGGGGAATAGAAAAAAAATATTGGATAATTCTGCTATTAGCTTTAAATATAATGCCTTGGAAGAGGAACAAAAGAAGAGAGCGATATTTTTACTGGGGGTATACCAGTTGAGTGGCCGCCGTAGTCAAATGGGTTGGTGCGGAACTACCATTCGGAATTCAGAACAAAAATTAAGAGAAAGTTGTTTCTAATAGCGGTCGTTCCTCGGCAGGCAATGGCAAACCTCCGAGTGTATTTCTGCCATGAAAAGCCTTGGCTCCAACAGCAGCTACAGTTATTGTTGTTGTTATTGTGTAAGATGAGCAGTTGAGCCTCAAAATTGAAAGCATTGCAGACCATAAAAATACTGCTTCTAATGGAAATGCGGCTGGCGTGGGCATCATGTGTTAACGCCTCCCCTTCTGTACAATCGTCTGCGTTATGAAATACAAAATCACTTGCCTCATTTTTTTCTAAGCTTTTCCTTTATATCCTTATTTGATGTTTCTTTCGTGTAAATTACATCTATTGGTTTATAGTCTGTGACCGAATGAATTTAATTATTATATTTAATTGTTGATAATAAAATTAATTGCACGACATCGCTCGAGCTCCCTTGCTGTTTTATGCATCTATTAATATCTGTTAATGTGCTATGAAAACGCTCCACTTGCCCATTTGATTTGCTATGGTAAAGTGGAACCTCATATTGTTGTATACTACAATATTTATGTATGTTCTAAATATAATTTAATGGTTTCTGACTTAAGAGATGGCTCGTTGTCGCATACTATAATTTTTGTGTTCGGGAATATATTTACTAGTATTTCCATAAGGCATACTTTTACATCAGGGGTAGTTCGCGTTTCTAACTTTTCTAATTTTGCAAATTTGGAAAATTTGTCAACACATATTATATTTTTAGAGTAAACAGGTTTTGCATAATTTAGATAACTGGTTTAATATTTTCCTAATGTTTGGGGGAAAAAAATCCTTTTTTATTTGATTATAGTTTTCCCTCGAGTTTCGCTGGAAAATGGTAAATTTCGACCGCCGAACAAATTGCATTTCCGGATGATTATATTAGTGTTAATGTATTTAAAATATATCAATCTTCATTATAAACATCGACCTTTTACTTGACCTCAGTTTGAAGTATCTTTTTTTACAACAAAAACAACTCATAAAAATTGTATTTTCTTCTATCGAAATTTGGTCAAGTTTAAGCGCTTAGTTCTCATTATGTGTGACATATAGCGTGAAACTGATAATTGGTGTTAAAAGAACAAACTTTTACGTTTTTAAACGTAATATTAAAAAAAAAAGTTTGTTTATGAACAACGCAGATATGCTCTTTTAAAAAAATGGTTCGATGATGTCCCGTACGAACGCATTTAACACTGTACAGTTATTTTTGTGCTCATCCGAGTAACTTATTTGTTTCGATTACTTTACATTTAAAGCAAACTACTGGTGCTCTTTTTACTTGTAAAGCATTGATTTCAGTTTGCATCGCAAATAAGTTCAATATTCAGTCATTAAATTTTTAACTAAAAATGGAGAAAATTAGTGAAAATAATAACAACCATAGCGTGTCACGTTATAAAAAATGGAGAAACGAGAAACGAAAAAAAGGTCCAGATTTCAAAAACAACGAAAAAGGAAGAGTGAAACAGTGGAGGAAAAGAAAAACTGAAGCCATGACCCAGGAAGAAATACAGAAGAGGAAGAAGTACGAAAAAGAAAAAAAGAGAGTCCAAAGGGCCAAAAAGTTGATCCAAACCCAAGACAGGGAGGCTCGTTCAAATACTGTTGGTGATTGCGAATCTGAATGTTTTCCATACAAGTGTAAGCAAACATATGCTAAGGCTGTACCCACTAAAAAAAACCTGTTGTAGCGGGTGTGGCAAAAAACTTGGACTTAGTATTGATAACGTTAGGAATAAATCCATAAATGAACCAATTAACGATGACGAAACCACCAAAATGGTGAAAGATTTTTAATTTCGTCCAGACATTGTTTATACATGCTCGGGCATGAACGACACAATGGTCTGTTGGACTAACGGTAAAAAACTTACATTACAAAAGCACTACCTCACCTTATTTTTAAAAGAAGCTTTTTGTATATTTAAGGAAGAGTTTCCGAACATAAAAATAGAGTTTTCTAGATTTTGTGCACTACGACCGAAAAATGTTTTGTTATTAAAAGACACGCCATCAGAACAGTGCAAATGTATGATTCACGAGAATTTTATTCTAAAATTGAAGTGTTTGAAAATAAGCTACAATAGCTCCTACTGGAGCAACATTCTCTGTGATACGGCCCTTGATTCAAGCTGTTGGAGAAATGTGTGCGATACATGTAAAAATGGAAGTAAAATAGTAATACCTTATGACCCAGGAAAAAATATAATTTATAAGCAATGGAAAAAAGGAGACGATCAACGAGTAAAACTGAAGACTGAAGAAATCAGTTGTGGAGAGTTACACGAAAACCTTATATCCGACTTACCATATGTCATGTATCACATAAATATAAAAAGAGTAAAAGCACAAGCATTCCAAAGCGATAAAAATAATGAACATGCAAGAATATTTCAAATTGATTTTGCTATGCCTTATTCTTGCGCATATCGAAACGAGGTGCAGTCAGCTTTATGAAGCAGGGAAAGTGTTACTCTTTTTACCGCTGCTTCATTTTTCATGGCACAATGTAAAACTTTTGTGATATGCTCTGATACAAAGCAAAAAGATAAAGACATATTTGTATGATAAAATGTTTGCAGCAGATCATGGCGAAAGAATTAAAGAAGTTATATGGAGTGATGGTCCTTCTTCTGAATTCAAAAATCGTTATATGGGCCCATTATTGGTATATCTCTCTGAAAGATGTAGCAAACAATTTGAATGGAAGTATTTTGCCACTTCCCATGGTAAGGGAGTTGTAGACGGAGTCGGTGGCAATATAAAAAGACTTGTTAATCAAAAAGCCCGTAGCCAAGGAAGCAATACTGTAATCCAAAACGCGAATGATTTCGCAAAAGTTGCTGCCACATTAGTTCCTTCAACATTCATTTTTTATATTTCTGCATCTGAAATAGCTGACAAAATTCGGGATGTTCGTCGCTGGGAATCGTCCAAGCCTATACCCGGAATATCCAAATTTCACGAAATATTAGCAAATGGGCGCGAAGTTACATGTAAAAGCCATGCTCAAGATAACAACAGCATCAAATTTTCCCTTTAGAGAACGTTAAAATCAAAATTTAAGAGCTGAATTTCGTACGCGTCCCGTACGAACACAATTTGTCCCGTACGAACATTTTCATTTTTACACTATAAGTTATTTAAACTAAATATGTTTTAAATGTTTTTGTTGTGTTAATAAACTCTAATACAATCACAATCAAATGTCATTTTCGTTTTCTTGTTAATATTATTAGTTTCGCTGAAATTTCACTTAATTCACTATAACTCAGAGTAGTGGTAGACTGAGTTTGCAAAGATATGCGAATATTTTAAAGCACGTTCATAGGTTTCGTTTAGAAAACTACCCCACAGTATTAGTGCATTAAATAACTCATTTTGAAAAGTTATGGTTTGTCTATAATTAAGGTTTTAAACTGTAAAAATGTCCCGTACGAACCATGGAATGCTCCATGTGCCCTATTGTGTTCCGTAACTAAAATTTCCTCCTGATCGTCTTTTTTGGTTACATCCATTACGATTTTACGTGTGTGCACAAATCAAATTCCCGGGAAATTTTGTAGTAGTATTCTCTGCACTTGTACAAAAATCTCTTCTTCACAGTAAATTGCATTAACAACGTTTGGGTTAACTATTTCCCTTAGCAGTTGGACTAGGTGCTGTTCATCTACAAAATTTTTTTCATGTCGAATATATTTTTGAAACATAATTTTCGTGTTCTTTCTTCTTACTTCCAGATTGTAAATTAAAATCTAGTTTTTAAACCTGTTTAGGCATGTTTGCACCATTTTTATGGATATCGGATCTTTATCTGACATCGATAACGTGAGGTATCCATAAAGGTAATTTCTTAAACTTTTAATAGCCCAAACTATAGTCAGTAATTCTTTCTCATTTACTGCACAGTTGACTTCTGTTTAATGCTCTTGCAACAAAGGTGATAGGTCGATTATTTTAGGATTAGACCGCACCAATAGCCTGAGATGACGCATCAGTCGTCAAGTCAAAGGGTTTATTAAAATCTGGGTAGAGAAGTATTACTTCTTCAGATGTGAGAATATTTTTTTAATTTCTGAAAGGCCTTCTATCCTTCTATGTCTAATTCAACCGGCATTTTCTTCAACTGTGTTGCATTTACATTGCCGATTTTGCCTCTAAGGAATTATGTGAGAGGTTTTGCTATATGCGTGTATCCCTTAATGAATATTCTATAATAACCTGTCAGATCCAAAGAAGCTCGGAGATTTCGAACCGTTTTTGGTACTTCATATTCTAGGAAAGCCTTCACCTAATCGGGTGATGTTTTAAGCCCATCCTTCGATAAAACAAATCTTAAAATTTCGTTTCTTCTCTAAAAAACTTTCACTTTTCTAGATTAACCTTCATGTTTGCATTATTCAGTAATGTCCAAATTTCTTGCAAATGCTTGCTTCTTCCGTATATATTATTATGTCGTCTACATAGACATGACATGTCTTTCCTATTTTGGATCTTAACACAACGTCTATGGCGTACTTGGCGTATTTTTGAGCTCTAATTCCATGCGGCAATACTCATATTTCCTGTTATTTATATTAAATGCAGTAGTTTTCTTATCTTTTTCATTTAGCAATATTTGATGACATCCTGCTTTGAGATCCAGTGTAGTGAAAAATTTTGCCTTACCCAAACTAGACAGAATTATCGATGTGTCAGGAATAGGGTATTTGTCATTTTCAGTAATGCTATTTAGTTTCCAGAAATCAATAACCAATCGTTGTTTTCTTTGTCCATTGTCATCTGTTCCTTTATTATATACTACCCAAACAGGGTTATTGTAAGCTGATTTGGAAGGTTGTATTATTCCATCCTTTCACAGGTTTTTAATTTCTTCGTTAAAAAATTCGTTAACTTCCATTGGGTATGCATAGCCTTTGGTACCGACTGGCTCACTATTTGTGATATTAATGGTTGGTATAACGTTGATATAATACAACAATTTAAAGTTCGGGCTCGCAAAAACTTCCTTAATTTCTTCTATAATTTCATAAAATCTTTCGTTTACACATGAAGGTAGAGAATAAGCTAATTCTAATTGCGTATCTATTATCCCATCTATCTGTTCCATAAACTCATAGCCTATAATGCCTTCAAACGATTCTAGTCCGGACAATGTATAAAAGTATGTGTTTTCATTAAACAAATTCATAAGATATCTTTGATCCATGATCAATTTACTGTTGACTGTCTGTACCATTAACGGTTGCTCAAGTTTCTTAAATCCTTTCAAAAATGATTCGTGTTATATGTAATTCTTCGTACTGCCTGTATCTAAAAGAAATCTAAGCGGTCTGCCACTCGCGTATTTCTCTACGTATGCAGTTGCGACCCGATCCTAAAAAATTACACTCGTCAGTTCCAACATATGTATGTAGTTTATTATTTTTTGTCTACACGTTAGTTGTTGTGAGTGTACAGACAAACTCGTTTGTTTGTCCGGCGGCAATGCTGAGAAAAACGTTATAAATTCAATGAACTCCAAAAGTATACTGTTTTATTTTGCATATAGGCTTGCTTATATATATACCAGTGCTGTCCATCCCATACATCAATTGATCACACGTATTCTTACTTTCCATCGTTCAGTCGTTAGCAAGCCAGCAACGAATAAACACCGAGTTTGTCCGCGGCGCTTAGTGTATGCAATATAATGCCCTGTGAGAACTTTTTTATGCTAGAAAATGCCTTTGGCGACTTGCAATGCCTTTTATGTTACAAGTCGTTCAAAGGAAGCTATAGATGTAATATCAAAAGGCATTTCGATTCCTCCCACAAAAATTTTCTACTCCAATCCAATATTTATTTATTTTGGTTTAAATTTCCCACTGGGCTGCTCCCATTCTCTCGTCCTCACTTATCCACTCACATTTTTCATTTTGGACAGCACTGATATATACATACACACATACTTAATTCTAAAGCAGTGCTGTCCATCCCATACATCAATTGATGACACGTATTCTTACTCTCCATCGTTCAGTCGTTAGCAAACCAGCAACGAATAAACGCCACGTTTGTCCGCGACGCTTAATGTATGCAATACAATGCCCTGTGAGAACTTTTTTATGCTAGAAAATGCCTTTGGCGACTTGCAATGCCTTTTATGTTACAAGTCGTTCAAAGGAAGCTATAGATGTAATATCAAAAGGCATTTCGATTCCTCCCACAAAAATTTTCTACTCCAATCCAATATTTATTTATTTTGGTTTAAATTTCCCACTGGGCTGCTCCTATTCTCTCGTTCTCACTTATACACTCACATTTTTCATTTTGGACAGCACTGTTCTAAAGGTTCTAATTCTAATTTGGTCCACTTAATCACCTGATGTTCAAGGTTGCGGGAGTGCAATGCAGAGGCGGATCAAATGATGCGGTCAAAAGGGCGCATATAATATGACCAAACATCCCGGGCCCGTTGAAATGTATTTCAAGCAGGTAACGGGTGATCAATTAAGAGGAGTTTTTTTCATTTGCGTTTTTTTACAGATCGCGCGCGAGTTGTGGCAAACTGTCATCGTGGATTTGTTGAACAGCGTTTGGCATTTCATCATGGAAAGACTCACACCGCAACAACGTCTACAAATTGTTCAACTGTATTATGAAAATCAGCGTTCTGTGACAAATGTTTTTCGTGCGCTTAGACCGGAACAACTTGGTCAATTTTACGGAAGGATCTTCATTTAAAAGCATACAAAATACAGCTCGTACAAGAACTAAAGCCAAATGACTTTCCTGCACGTCACCGTTTTGCTGATTGGGCTCTTGAAAAGATTGAAGAAGATCCGCTGTTTTCGAGCAAAATTTTGTTCAGCGATGAGGCGCATTTCTGGCTCAATGGTTACGTCAATAAGCAAAATTGCCGTATTTGGGATGAAGAGCAACCAAAACAGGTTCAAGAGCTACCTTTACATCCAGAGAAAACAACGGTCTGGTGTGGTTTATGGGCTGGTGGAATCATCGGTCCATATTTTTTCAAAAATGATGATGGCCGCAACGTAACTGTGAATGCTGCTCGCTACCGTACCATGATATCGGACTTTTTGCTACCTGAAATTGAATATAATGATCTCTACGACATTTGGTTTCAACAAGACGGAGCCACTTGCCATAAAGCTCGTGAAACAATGACTTTATTGAGAAGTCATTTCGGAGAGCAGCTGATTTCACGTTTAGGACCTGTGAGTTGGCCACCAAGATCTTGTGATCTCACACCTTTGGACTTTTTTTTTTGGGGATTCGTGAAGTCCAAGGTCTATGCTGATAAACCAGCTACGATTGAAGCTCTGGAAGCCAACATTACGACATACCAGTCGAAATGCTCGAACGAGTGATTGAAAATTGGACCTTCAGAATGGACCACCTTAAGCGTAGTTGCGGCCAACATTTGAATGAAGTCATATTCAAAAAGTAAATGTCAAAGAATGTCCTTTCAAATGATAAATAAAGGTTTTGAACATAATTTACATTTTTGTTTTTTTTTTAAGTATTGAAAAAAGCACCTCATGATTGATCACCCGTTAGTACAGATATTTTATGAACTGGTCGGCGTAAGATTCCTCTTGAAGTTTTAACATCGACGACTCTAATGCGATTATCACTGCCAGCAATGCACTTAATGATACGTCCCATAGTCCATCGCTGCGGAGGTGCGTTCTCGTCTTGGATAATCACCAGCAATCCTTCGAATACACTAGGATTACCACTCGTCCATTTGGTCCGCGCTTGCAAGCTGTTTATATAATCATGTGACCGTCTTCGCCAAAACGACTGTTTGATCGCAACAGTGCGAGCCCATTTGCTAATATGATCCATGTTGGTGCACGTTTCCTCTCGCTCTGGGATTGCTTTAAGAGAGCTGCCTATTAAAAAATGGGCTGGAGTCAGTGCTTCAAGGTCGTTTGGGTCTGATGACAAAGGTGAAATTGGCCGTGAATTTAGTATCGCTTCGATAGAAATCATCACTGTGTTCAGTTCCTCAAAGGTAAGGCGACCATTCGCTATACTGCGGTTCAAAAGACCCTTTGCTGACTTCACAGCGGCCTCCCATAGGCCTTCAAAATGCGGAGCCCTAGGGGGAATAAAGTGGAAATTTATAAACTGATTAGTACAATAATTTATAATTGACTCTTGATGTTTTTGATAAAATAAAAACATTTCCAACTGTTGAAGTTTTCTGCTGGCACCTACAAAATTAGTCGCGTTATCGCAGTATATATCAGTTGGTAATCCTCGCCTGCCGATCATACGCTTCAGTGCGGCCAGAAATGCATCTGTTGACAAGTCAGATACTATTTCTATGTGCACTGCCTTCGTTGAGAAGCACACAAATATGGCTATATAAGTTTTGTATGGTCCTTTGCCTCGAATGAGCAGGTATGTTTCAATTGGTCCGCAAAAGTCTCTACTACACCGTGCGAACGGTCTTGATGGCGTAAGACGTGATACAGGAAGATTGTATTGAAATAATTTCGGCTTATATCTTACACAATGTATGCAAGATCTCACAATGCTGTGGCACGTCGCATTTATGACCCAGAATTGAAGACGTAGTAATGCCACCAGTGCTTTAGCACCTGCATGGTAATGAGTGATGTGTAAATGTCGAATATAGAGCTCCGCGAAGTGGCATTTTCCTGGCAACAAGATAGGGTGTTTATGAAAATTTGCTAAATCTGCTAGCTCAAGACGCCCACCCACAAGTAGTAGACGAAAGCCACCATGAATCTGCAGAAACGGGTTGAGAAATTTAAGTGGCCCAGATATTGTTTTGTTTTAGTTGATCAGCCGTATTTCGTCAGCGAAGTGCTGTTGTTGCACATTCCAAACAATGCACCACAGCGCTTGCTTCAAATCTTGAGGCGATAGAGTTCCTTTGTCTAGGTGAGTTTCCAGCGGCTTGCTTGTTAATTGATGAAAACGGAATAGCCAGGCTACAACTCGTAAGCAATGATTGTATGTACTGTTTCTCTCAAGCACCTTCAAAATGTAGTTTTCTTCGATGACTGCTTTAAAAGCTGACTTACGTTTTTCTCGAGAAACTTCTTCCATATCGAGTTGACCACATTGTTTCAAGTTGTAAGAATGATGGTCCTGAAAACCAAATTGAGCTGCTTAGTTCAAGTGCAGTACAGCCTCGTGACACGATATCAGCCGGGTTGCACTTTGTTCGGACATGCCGAGAGATCTTGAATCTCTGACACTCGATTACCGACGAATGTTGATAGGGTAGCTGAGTGCAGTTCAAGCCAATGTAGCACAATTTGTGAATCAGTCCACAGAAACACAGTGGTGTTGGCGTTGAATAGAGGTTTTATTTTTGCCAGTAGAGGTGCCAACAGCAAGGCGCCACACAACTCGAGTTTGGGTAACGATTGCTTCTTAATTGGAGCTACACGCGACTTGGCAGTCAAAAGGGTGACAGTAGGTTTGCCTTCTGTTGATTTCGATCGAAGATAAATAGCACAGACATAGGCTCGAATAGAGAAATCACAAAACCCATGAATTTGTAAAGAGTTGTGATTTGTTGATCCAGAATACCTTGGAACTCAGAGCGTACTCAGATGAGCTATGTCCTTGAGAAATCGTTCCCAAGCCGTTTGTAGGTTCTGCGGCACCGACTCGTCTCAATTCAGCTTCAAAAGCCATATTTCTTTAATATGATCTTTGCAGTAATAATAACCGGAGTGAGAAGTCCCAAAGGATCGAAAAGCGCTGATGCAATAGATAAGATTGATCTCTTGGTTCCACGTCCATTCACAAGTTGTTTCGACTGAAAAGAAAATAAGGAAATATCTCGTATTTGGTCCCATTTTATACCTAAAGTGCTCGTTGTAAAACTTTCGTCGATATTTAAATCTTTCATGGTGTCATCTTCTCGAAATTTATGGTGGTTTGAATGCCACTTCGCCAAGGGGAAGCAACCACGCCTCAGTATCTCCGTGACTTCGTATTTGATTCGGGATAGCTCTGCCAGGGTATCGGCACCGCATAAAAGATCATCAACGTAGAATGACGTTTTAATTGTGCTGGCACCGAGAGCATAATCCGATTCCTATGCATCAGCAATGTAGTTGAGGCTCTGTACAGCGAGATAAGGAGCGGACGCCGTACCATATGTTACCGTGTTTAACTGGTAAGTGCGTATTTCATCGTGGGGCGTACTTCTCCATAAGATGTATTGGAATTTGCGATCATTTTTATCCACCAAAATTTGTCTGTACATCTTTACGATATCAGCAGTAAGTGTGTAACGATATAATCGAAACCGTAGTAGCAAGATGTATAGATCGTTCTGCAGAGTAGGCTCCACAGCAAGAATATCGTTGAGTGATCTTTGGGTTATACTCTTGCAGGAGGAATCGAATACTACCCTGAGCTTAGTTGTTGTGCTAGTTGGCTTCAGGACATAATGATGAGGCACATAGTAATGTGGATTATCGAAATCCACCTTTTTAACGATGCTCATATGCCCAAGGCGGGAATACTCTTCCATAAATGCGATGTATCGTTGGTGAAGGTCAGGACAGCGCGTTATACGCCGCTCCTGAGCAATAAATCTTCGAAGTGCAGCTGCGTACGACTGGCCAAGACAATGAGGGGTCTCTTTAAACTCTCCCCTCGATATTTCTCTGCACGGTTTGCATGTAACTTTGTTCACAATTCCTTTGCTCAGTGGTCCCCATGTCTGCCTTTGATGGTTCATCCAGCTTCCAGAGGCGTTGCAAATTGGCATCTACTGATTCCTCAACCGAAAGTAGGCTAATTGATGATGAATTTTCTGTAGGTCGTTGATATCGGCCAGAGACGACCCAACC
Source organism: Anastrepha obliqua (assembly GCF_027943255.1). NCBI lineage: Eukaryota > Metazoa > Arthropoda > Insecta > Diptera > Tephritidae > Anastrepha > Anastrepha obliqua. The sequence continues at coordinate 5,492,356 of NC_072897.1, forward strand.
TAATAAAGTCTTCTGTAGTGACGGTAACCCAGGTGCTAACTTGTCGAATGAGATTTCGAAAAAGATTTCTGTGCCGATGAGTAGGTCTACACGTGTTGGCTTAATGAAATTTTCGTCGGCGAATTCAATGTTAGCCGGCAAGTTCCAAGATGTGATATTAAATTCAGCCTCTGGCTGATAAGCGATTTGCGAGGTAACATGGAACGATAATGGTGTCTCATAATCACACATTCGAGATTTGACAGTGGCTGATGTCTTGTGTTTAATATTTGTTACCGAGTCCCCAATGCTTTGGATTTCAACTTGGTGCCTTTCTCTTGGGAGGTGCAATTTTCGGGAAAACTCCTCGGTAATAAAATTTACTTGGGAGCAGGAGTCGAGTAGCGCTCTACCCAACTGAAAACAGCCAGACACATCTCGGATGAGCACCACTGCAGTTGCTAGTATGACTTGGTCTTGTGGCGATTTTTCTTGATGTGTGTGCGCAGCTGCAGTACTTACAGGTTGCGTTGGTTGCTCAAGTGATGATGTAGAAAGCGATACTGACTGCATTTTGTTTGAAGTAGGAGCCCGATGAAGTAGGCTGTGATGAGAACGAGCACAATGTTTACATCTGAATGCGGACGAGCAATGTGCTAGCTGGTGTTTATTAGACAAACAATTTAGGCATAGGTCTAACCTTTTAACCTCCTTGAAGCGGTCAGCAATCTCCATTTGCTTGAAGCGAGAGCAACTGCCAATCAAGTGGTCTGAATTAGAACATAATGCGCAAGAGCGATTTGTACATGAAAACGAGTAGCCCTTACGTGGCGGCTTATTCCTGTTTTTCTGTTTGTAGCTGGATATTCCAGAATCTCCAAACGAGAGGGAGCGCGATGCTGACTCAAAAAACTGACAGCGTCGTTCAAGAACCCTTGCGCACTGTTCCCAAGATGGTAGCGATGTGAAGTCTAACGACTCCTTCCACTTTTTTTGCGTTTCTTCATCAACCTTGTCCATTACAAGGTGAATGAGCAGTAAATGCGAAATGTTTTTATCAGAGCCGGTTGACAACAGGGAACTATAAAGTGCAGACACGTTGTCGACCAAACTTTGTAACTGAGAAGCACCACCTTTTGCAGCAGAAGGCAGCTCGAATAACGACTTGATGGTTTCCATGAAGATGAGCGTGCTATTGTCGTAACGGGACTTTAATCTGTCTAATGCCTTTGAGTAGTTCTCGCTGGTGATTTGGAACGCCTTCACAGTCTCCAAGGCCTGCCCTTGTAAACAATTGAGGAGATGGTTGAACTTCTCAATATTAGACAGCGATGACTCATTTCCGATGACGTGCATGAATGACGCGATGAAATTTTTATGTTCCGAGTACCTTCCACAGAATACGGGTAGCTTTAATGCTGGTATTTTTGAATGCGAGATAGGAATTGATGCTGTTGATTCACGGAACGTTGAATTGTGTTCATCTTCACCGAGCTGCATTTGGATGTTTGAACGGATGGTGACGTAGAGGTCTTCCAGGTCACCCAGACCATTGTCTTCTGGATCGAGCTTCTCGATTTGCGTTTGATAGCCCAACCCCTGCTTAAAATAAGAATCTAAAATTCCGAGTCGACACTTGAGTTCAATGGGCGAAAGTATTTTCCCAGTTTTACTTTCGCTTGTCTCCACTATTGTCTTTATGCGGGACATGTTTTTCCGAGTTAGTAAGCGGTGCTGCTTGACTTCTTCCAGCGACATGATTCATCAAACAAATTTTGCGAAAAGGTATGTGTGATTTGCGAAATGACAAAATGATGAAAATGCTGAGCCGAAAAATATTTGGTGGTTGGTGAATCACTGCAGTAAAACTTAAGTTTTATGCCAAAAAGCAGAAGTTGACAATAATCCACAGTTGCGAAAAATGTTATTCCTGAATTGCTCCGTTATCAGCGATTGCGACTAAAAATTAAGAGACACTATATGTATGCCCCACGTTGGGCGCCAGAAAATGTACAGACAAACTCGGCGGCAATGCTGAGAAAAACGTTACTGTTTTATTTTGCACATAAGCTTGCTATGACCAAACAGTAAGCTTTGTGTTCCGTTTCTGTTTCTGTTTTAAATGTCTTTCATTGGGTTTTCTTTAATTTTTATGTAATATTAGTTTTCAATTTAATTTTTAAATTCATTTTTATGCACTTATTTCACTCCTCGAATGTACTAACTCTGCACTTTTTTTCTCTAAAAATAAGAAAATATATTCGCACTGTTGTTTAATTTCAGTTTTATTGATTGAGAAATCTTACAAATATCCTAGGTACTATATACTTTGTTTGGAAAGTCCTTTGTCTTTTAATTCCATCTCCAAAGACCACCAAATGCAAATAGTTCCTTAGATAAAGGGTGGTTAAGTTTCAAGGGCCGGTGTTGATTTTGAATAAAATACAATTTTCTTAGGAAATTATTGTCATTTCTCTTTAGTATGATAATATTGTGGTATGGCTCAATTACGAATGAAACAAAATATCGGCCAAATGGCCTCGGCGGCCCACCTAAATCCGATGGTCCAAATTTTCGATGCCGCTGAGGCATAATTGAGGTTCTATGCCGTTAATGTACCGAATTATCTCATCCTTTAGCTCTTGAATTGTTGCTGGCTTATCAACGTACACCTTTTCTTTCAAATAACCCCAAAGAAAGAAGTCCAACGGTGTCGTTGACGTTTAGGTGTGATTCACATTCAACATCGGCCCTTGAAATTTAACCACCCTTGTGTCAACTTGAGCTGTAACGACAGCTGCAGCTGTAGCTGTTGTTACTTCGGGAATTTAATACCTTAACATCATTTTGTTGAGTCTGGAGAACGCTAGCAGTAGAGCCTCAAAACTGCAAGCGTTGCAGACCATCAAATACTGCTTCTAGTAGAGATGCGATTGGCGTGGGAGTCATGTGTTAACTTACCGCGTATTTTTAATGTTGTAGATACGGAACCACAGAAATCTAATCGACGTGTAAGGAAGAGTCGTAGCGCGAAGTTTATCGACCGGCAAATTTTCCTTAATTTAGGGTGTGCGGTTTCAAACGACATAACTAGAGGCTTATCGAGCACTGACCAGCCAAATGCGTTGACGAAGAGGCACAATTAATGCTTTCGAGTCAGTATGGTGATTTCGAAAATTTAGGTACCGTAAATATGTACATATATGGTAACAAGGTACGACTTTTGTTTAGATGGAGAGGTGCAACTAAAAGGTAGCAGAGCGGACTCTGTAAGGAGGTCATCGACATAAAAATCTCTTTTTACATCTTTTGAACTGAGTGGATCCATATTTTTGTTTGCATAGTTATGAAGCGAGAAATTGAGCAGTCGTAGTGCTGTACGTTTCGGCATTAAGTCCAAAATTTGGAGCGGCTCAGAGGAACACCGCCTCCACATTACAATCTGAGGTTTCTGTCTTCTTCGTGCATGAGAATTTCGAAGAACATTTTCGTTATTTCTGAGGAAAGTGCATATTTTTGCAAATGTAAAGGAAGAAGTGTTGAATACAGCTTTTTTTGAAAGGTCGGCCTAACCGAGTCAAGAGTCAAGATTTCATTCAACGCAATTAGGGGTACGACTCGACACATTGAAAACAACACGTAGTTTTGCAGTTATATTTTCAAGGCGGAATGATGTTTCCGCAGCAAGTGGCTCATTCAGGATCTCATTATTTGTCAGGCTCATGTGGTCCAACTTGGCTTATTCATTCATGAAGTTCAAATAAATCTCACGAAGTTCTGGATCTCTCAATGTCTTGCTCCTCAGAGTCTGAAAACGCTAGACTGCCGTTCCATAGGATTGTCCGAGTAACTTACGGCTAGTTTTAACAGGCAGCTTTACTTGCAACTGTTTTGACAGAAAAATTTTAATAGATTTTACGAAAGCTTTTTCACACTCTGTTTGCTCAGGTGTGAATTTTGTGAAACTTATCTCTGACGGTAATTCTTCCGTCGCCCAGATTCTTTGGGCAGACTTCGTATATGATTAATATGGCATAATGTTGATACGTCAAATGTTAGTATAGCATAATATGGTGGTGCATTCGTCATAAACAAACCACCGGCCTAAAAATGTATTTTGTAAGGTTGACCTGCTAAAACCTCGAAAAATGTTTCAGCACCCAACAGAAGATCCACTTTTTGAGCCTTATAAAATTCGGGGTCCGCTAAGATAATATTGTTCGGAATAAATCGCATTATCTGGGGTCAATTTGCGACATTGCCTGATGAATTATTATCACGTTTGTGATATTTTCTCGTCACTCAACGGCAACAACAAGTAGTGAACGACTAACAGTGTATAAATAATATAATTGTACAAAAAGAAAGTGCAGATGGCTTTGGGATAATTGGGAGCTCAAAAAGTTTAGAAATTGTAGCGAAAAATATTAAATATCTATTATTCCCAGAGAGGCAGTTAACTAAATTAATGCGTTTTTCGATGTCTTGGATTGTAAACGCATTAAACCCTCAGACCATAAGGTTTTTAAATTCTGAATATTCTCATTTGAATTTGGGATGTGATAGGCTTGGTTGTCGTGGGCCACAGGTACGATTGACGACGATATATCTGTTTGGGGCATCGGACATTTATTTTTCGCCAGAATGGACGACTTTGATGGACTTTGTTTCTACTATAAGATCCTCTAACTCCTCACTGGCCAGTCTTCCTCGTTAATTCTTTGATTTTCGACTGACGTATCGTTAGCTTCTCGCGATGGGAGTTCAATATGCCAAGCTACTCGTATACTCCAATACAATTGTGTCTAACAACAGTTTTCTTCATGGCAGCATAATGATTTTCACAAAAGTTCTCTGGAGCTTTAATGATTTTAGTTCCATGATCTCTCTACTAGGATAGGGACATGTATTAGTTGGCTTTAGCTTCCTCATTTTGAATTAAAAAAATGGATAGATTCAGGAAAAAAATGTAAAAACATGTCCACAAAAATTAAAACTAAAATATGTATCTGTGTGAATCTGTGGTCGAGAGGGTGGCTGAGTAGCCTCTAGTAGGCAAGGCAGTGGTCTAGCCATGAAAATATGAGCGAGCACAGTAGCGTTATTGCTGTGTTAGGAAAATTATTCCTCAAAATAGCAAAACTAGTATTTTTATAAAGTTTTTTTATGTAGACTTCACGTATTTACGATAGTTTTATTTGACTGTTTGAATTTTCATTATTTATGGTATATGTTTACATTTATTTTTCCGAACAGAAAAATTATTTGTTTATTCACTATTTTACTTTGATTTAGTTTAACAATTTCGGGTCCAACGCTATACCTTTTATTCTCAAATCTCTACGTACCCTCGTTTCACTTTCGCGGAGTATAATGTATGAATATATTTAGGATGGCTTTGTACCTTAAACTAGTTACCGCTCCCTTTATTAAACATCTCAGTTCCATGTAATTTCAAATAATGTTTTAGCGCTTGTATTTTCGTTGCGCCATGTTATGTTTATAATATTGTTCGTCCTTTGCAGTCTGTGCCGCTTTGATGTACTATAACTCGGTTCCGTTTAGTTGCGTTAGTCCGTTCGTTTCATAACCTTTCCGTCAATCCGGCCAACCTAGCTTATCGTTAGCCTCAAACGATACCTTGCACTGTTTCATAAACTTTGCAACCTAGTAGTATGCTTGCGTCTTTCACCCTTGCCAATCTTCTCTACTTTATAACGATCGGGGAGCAAGGTTGTAACAACTTTATAATGTTCGAAAAATTTTGGTCTAAGTCTTAGCGTACTTCCGAATTGGGTTCATTTTACGGCTACTAATCCGTCTTATGTGTCTTTGCTTCTGTTCGTTTACTGTCGAAATTGTGCTTTTTGCTAGTTCTTGGATCGCTTTCATTTCGTGAAACTCGCTCAATCCAGGAATGGCATTTTTTCCTATATCTACATACTTCTGCTAACATATTAAGTGGTGCTATTTTTGTGCTCCTACGAGGCGTGTTATTGGACATCTGCTGGACTTGTTCACGATATTTGTACCAGTTTGTTGGCGTTTCGTAACACAATTTTGTTGGCATCGGCTTTATAATTATATGGATGTATGCGTTCTACTTGGCCGTTCCCCTTTGGAATACTTGTAGGAATCAATAGATATACTCGCAATAGCTTCTTGAGGGTTCAAATATAAAAGCCGCTCTCTTATCCAAAATTATACGCTTGGATTTCATAACTGTGAAGATAGCTTCTTAAGTTTATCGCTCACTTCTTCTACACCTATACTGCGTGTTTTATGAATTCGTGAATTTCGAAAAAGCATTGACTATAACGAGAATATAGCAGCACCGTTTATTAGTTATTTCCATTGGCCCTACATGGTCAATATGGTAGATACACAATTAGTCGTTCCTATTTCCATATCGACTCCAGAAACTTTTCTTTCTTGTCACTTTTTGCTTTAGCTATGATGTAGAAGTTTTCGTAGCTGCCTTTCTTCATTTTTTTTGAGTGCTGCCCGCACCCATGCGTCCTCTTGGTGCGTTTGTTGCAATTTGTATTTCAGCGAATCTTCGAGAAACAAACACGACACCCTACCCAATTCATTGATATGCCGCATATAAATCGATGCGATTTCAGACCTAATCTAAACGCCTTTCGCACAAACTATGGGGATTTCAAGTTTGGCCTTCAAAATTATTTTGGTGTTGAATAAGTGGTTTTTTTAAGAGATGGATAGACACATATTCATATGCAAGTATACATATGTAGAACAAAAGTTCAAATTAAAAATTTCAATACATACATACTTAATTTTATAAAACTGAAAAATAAGTAAAAAATTTAATTAGCAAAAAAAAGTATTATGGCAAATGGATCGTACATAATCAAGCTCATGTCAAGGGTCATCTATTGAGAAGTATCGGATACAATTCATGATATTTATATTTTAAAAATAATCCCTTTTAAATGTAGGCCGCAACTGCGCCGTAATTCGGCCATCCGTAAACATAAATTTTGAATGACTCGCAGGCGAACTTCGGTCGTTATCTCGTAATAACTTTAGTAATGTTGACTTCCAATACCTCAATCGAAGCTTGTTTTATGCATAAAGCATTTAAACTTTATATACCAGTACAAGTATAAGTCCAAAGGTGTGATATCACTCGATCTTGGTGACCAATCCACTGGAATTCAATATTTCACGGGCTGGATGGCAAGTATCGTCCTCTTCTTAGAACCAAATGTTGTGTTAATTTCCGGCAACAACCATCCACTGTTACATTGGCGCCAACCTCGTCTTTGAAGAAATATGGTCCCTTGATTCCTCCAGCCTATAGGCAGCACCAAATCGTTGTTTCTCAATCGATGTAATGGCTGTTTTTGAACGACTTTGGGTTGCTCTTCAGCCCAAATACGGCAATTTTGCTTATTGACATGTAGCCATTAAGCCAAAAATGGGCTTCTTTGCTGAACACCATAAGTTGGCCTGAGTGCGCCGTGAACACTTTTCACAGAGCGTCGATTTTAATAATACAATTGTACGATTTGTAAAGGTTGTTCCATGATGAAATGAAAATATAAAATACTCAAAAAAATTATGTAATTATTTAGTTTGACAGTAGTCCCGTGTGATCAGTCAAAAACAAACCTATTGGAAAAAGACCTCTGGCAGAATACACTGGATCACAAATTTCAACTTTTTTTCTGCACCAGAGACGCCGTTATGAAATCCCTATGTAAAATCACCGTCTGATTCTGAAAATCAAGGTTATTTTTTATTCTATGGTCACGTTTTTGAGATATTTACGAATTACCGTTAGTTCGAAAAAAAAAATTCGGCCCACTTAATCACATATATCTCGAAAACAAATTGAGCGATTCCAAAACCGTTTAAAGCTTTTAAAAGGTAATAAAATTTGCTATAAACTGTGTGTAAAACACTTTTTGCTAGGCCCTGCAGATTCAAAGATAACGAACTATCATAACGGATTTTTTGAGAGAAAGGATCTTTAAAACTTTTTATTTTTTCGTATATTTTTTGTTTTCACTCTAATCTCTGTTTTAATACAAAAAAAAATAAATTTTGATTAAACAAAACCGATGAACTAATACAAAAGTTACAAGCATTCAAGTAAATATATCCATTTAATACTTAAATACCCTACTGGTAATATAATATGTGTTAGTATTCACATATCAGTTAGTTCAGATAGATTTTGGAAGGGTTATTAGATACAAAAAATTGTTAGTGTCGTTATCTCAAACAAGATCATATGTTATTTCAAGCAAGATCATATGTTTAAGGCAGGTAGTGTTTTCTATGTACATATAACTAGGGAACCTTTTTGTATAGGTGGGCTTGCATTTTTAGTTGATCTATGTAAGTATAAATAATAGTACATGTGCCTCGTTCCTTCATAATTTCTGCAAGGATCGCCGGATACTGTTCACTTTATAATTGCAGTTTATAATCCGTCATTTACTTAAAAATATAATATGAATAAAAGGGCGCGAGAGTTTGAGTGTAAAAATGATCCAGATATGTTCTGTTTCATCTGCGGGGAATTTATCGTTAAAAGGATACGACGTGTGTTTTCAAATCCTTTGAAATTTGCATACCATAAGTGTTATAGAATTGAGCCTAGAAACAATGAAAAGCCATGGACAGCGAATACTGTGTGCACCACATGTCGAGTCGAATTGATATTTTCGGAAACCGGAACCAAAAGGTACATACATCGTAAAAATTAGGAGTTTGCTCTCTTTTAATGCATATCTAACTAATTTCTTAAACTATCTATTTAGGCGACATATGAAATTTATTACACCAATGAAGTGGAGGGAACCAACATGCCATTCAACGGACTGCTATATTTGTACTACAAAAGTATTTGGGGTTGAAAAGTCAAGAAAAGTAACCTATGCGAGCGTATCTACAGTGTCATTACCAGAACTAAATTCAACGGAAGCTACATTGCCAAAATCAAATTTAGCTTTAGTTCCGGCTCCAGTTTCATTGTCAACAGCAGTATCTGATTACGCGGCGTCATGTTGTACTGAATTGCAAACGGAAAACGAAAGAAACCCTTTGTCACAAGCACAACTCAATGATTGGATAAGGGATTTGGAATTGTCAAAAGAAAAGGCCGAACTACACGCCTTTCGTATGCAACAATTTAAATTTGTTTCATCCGATGTTAAGGTACATTTTATAGGACTCGTCACGAACAATTCTCCCAGTACTATATGAAGAAGGACAGTGTTTGTTATTGCAAAAACATTGTTGGTCTATTTAAACAGTTTGGTGAACCATATGATTCAAAAGAGTGGCGATTGTTCATAGACGGCAATAAATTAAGTTTAAAGGCCGTATTATTGCATATTGTCAAGGCTTTGGACAAAGAAGGCGAAGCTTTTCATTATTTGAAAACAATCTTCCCACAGATTTCAGAAGCAAAAATATAGGAAGGATTTTTGTGGGGCCGCAAATAAGGAAAATAATGGCCAATACCCATTTCAAAGAACTATTGTCACCAGTGGAGGCAGCGGCGTGGGACTCTTTTGAAAAGGTCGTTACTTCTTTTTTAGGCAAACACAAAAGTCCTAACTTCGAGCTGATAGTGAACGATTTAATCAAAAACTATGCGGAAATGGGTAAATAAAAAACACATATAAGACCGTTTTCTCAGTTAACTTTAAAACTAAACAAAAAATTTGAAAGCAAATTTTTAAATTTACATGAGAATATATAGCCCTTAATCTGAATTTATTGCCCTGCTCCGAACAAACAAGAATGACCAAAATTTGTTCTGAATTGGAAGATTAATCCAGCCTAAGAAAATTATATGCTAATGTGTCACTTATATATTTATCTAATTCCCTTTTTAATTTTCTTTCAGGAGTAAATATGTCTTTAAAAATACATTTTCTGCACTCCCATTTAAATTTTTTCCCGCAAAATCTTGGCGACGAAAGTGACGAGCATGGCGAAAGGTTTCACCAGCAAATGAAAATGATTGAAAGTCGGTATCAAGGATTCTGGGATGTCGCTATGATGGGTGACAACTGTTGGTTTCTCTCTCTCCTTATATAAATAAGCGTGAAAACAAGACACATAACTTTTTCAATTATAAAATAAGATCATAGAGTTAAGACAGAATCATATGTACATATGCTATTATTTGTAGGGTATTTAAGTTTTACTATATGGATATATTTTCTTGAATGATTGTAACTTTTGTAATAGTTCATCGATTTTGTTTAATCAAAGTTTATTTTTTTTGTAATAAAACAGAGCTTAGAGTAAAAACAAAAAATGTACGAAAAAATAAAAAGTTTTAAAGATCCTTTCTCTCAAAATACAAATTTTTGTATATGTTTACAAAAAAAAATTGAAAAATCCGTTATGATAGTTCGTTATCTTTGAATCTGCAGGGCCTAGCAAAAAGTGTTTTACACACAGTTTATAGCAAATTTTGTTACCTTTTAAAAGTTTTAAACGATTTTGGAATCGCTCAATTCGTTTTCGAGATATATATGATTAAGTGGGCTGAATTTTTTTTTTTAAATAACGGTAATTCGTAAATATCTCAAAAACGTTACCATAGAATAAAAAATAACCTTGATATTCGGAATCAGACGGTGATTTTACATAGGAATTTCATAACGGCGTCTCTGGTACATTTTGGCTGTAAACCAGTGATATCAATCACCGATCTGAGCAAGCCCTCAAAAACTCGCACTGTTAATTGAGATATGGGATATGGCACATAAAGAATAAGAGCAACAAAAAAACCAAAGCCGCGGAAGGTGGTGCAAATTAATTTGCATCTCTGTATAGCGATAACGGATGTTTTGCTTCTCTTTATAGAGAAGGAAAGAGTAGGGGTGGTCTAATACAGGCTCCCGCAAGGCAAAGTCGCTGGCCTTGACAAGCCTTACTACACGCTACTGGTTGCTACCACTCAAGATAAGATAAGATGTTGCATTTTGGATAGGAAAATCTTTAATGGCAAATTCATTAATATATATCTTTCCACGCAGTTTTGCAACGCAGATCTGACGACGGCAGAAAGTGAGCTGAGCGGAGACACTAACCTCCTGCTTAAATCAACATAATTGTCGTTTGATGAAGAAGACCTCGCCATCCCAGGTACTTAGAGACATGGCCCAATTAACCAGTGGAAGAGGACAGGATCTGATGGTGGGCTGCGATGCAAATGCACACCATTCGGTATAGGGCAGCAGCGACATTAATTGACGAGGTGAGTTTCTTTTCTAGTACTTAGTAACTACTAAGCTCAGTATATGTAATCACATAACAACAGTGCAAGAACCTTGGGACTTTAAGGGCCGTCTCTGTGGCTGTGGGACCACGTTATTATACAACAGGAATTTGACTAGACCTAGGACCGATCTTATAGTATCATATCCTCCCATCTCAATGTGACGGGACTTGAGCAAAGCGAAAACACCTGGGAAGGCCACCAGTCTCATGAGGTTCTGTGAGCGGCGCAATCTTGCCCTTGTTCTCTGTTGCGATGCTAATGCCCAGCATGCAATGTGGAGTAGCAGCAAATGCAATGAACGGGGCTCTCGGTTGTTCGAACTTATCGCTTCCTCTTGCCTAAACATGCACAACAAGGGTACACGGTCTACATTTATAACTGCTGGAAGAAGGGAGGTGATCGATTTCACCCTATCAAAATCAAAACATGGGTGATCAGTCAAACACTGCAGAGTCCTTGCCAAAAACTCGTGCTCAAACCACAGGTATATTGAGTTTCAGTGTGAAGAGGAGGCACAAATGACAATGCCTTCTAGAAACCCCAGAAAAACAGGCTGACAGAAGTTTAGGGGGGCCTTGCGGGAGATTGACGTGACGCCACCAAGACTTCGGAAAGAACAGGACATGAGGGGGCTGTTGAGAAACTCAAAACACTCAGTTTGTCAGCCTCTCCAATTCGCCTCTCCTTGATCGTACCCCTCTTCCTTGGTGGAATCGAGAGCTCGAGGTGTTGAGGGTTGCCTTCATCCTTAGAGTGCGAAGAGATTACTACACCAGCCCCTTAAGCATAAGACCCACCAGTATGACTTCTTCCATGCTGAAGAGTCTCGACTTGTGGAATTACGAAAACGTCAGAAGTCGCTGAAGGTTTGCCCTGTTTCTCCATTTCAGCATGCCTATCAAAATGGAAAATAATGCGAGCCGGCACTGCAAAAATTTTTGCTATGGTAGAGAAAGCTATCGACAGGAAGGACTACGTTATGGGCATCTCTTTGGGCATAGATCCCCATCCACCGCTTGGTAATGCCTCTTTTGATAGTGTGTGCAGCTCTGCTAGTAGGCATGGCGTAAACCGGGTGATAGTGAATTGGATTCGTTCGATCGTCACGGTGCGAGCAGAGGAAGATCTGCTGGTGTCATTCGGGGTTAATAGAGGTTGCCCCCAAGGCGGTGTGCTGTCTCCATTTCTCTGGTGCATGGTGATCGATCCTCTACTCACCACCTTAAATGATAAGGGAGTCTACGCACAAGCTTATGCGGACGACGTCGCTTGTTTGGTAACAGGCCCTTCGCTTATAAACATCTGTGGAGAAGTGCAGAAAACTCTGGATACGATTGACACTTGGTGCTGTGCGAATGGGCTATTAGCAAACCCTACCAAGACTGTTATTGCCCTCTTTACAAGAAGGAGGAAGCTTGATGGACTCGTTCTACCTAAGTTAGAAGGAGTCACAATCCAGCTATTCAAAGAAATTAAATATATTGGAGTAATCCTCGATAGTAAACTTCTTTGGAAGTCACACGTTGAAACAAAAACATCCAAACCACTGATAGCTTTCTGGCGATCCTCGTCACGCCCCTTGACTCCATGCCATCAAGAGTCGTACTTGAATAGAGATACAGTGTAGTGCTGCCAGAGGCTCAATAGTAGTCAAACTTTGAAGTTGAGCCCGGCAGACACTGTTTTCGCATTTCCACGGATGGCTCTAGCACCGAGCACGGTTCCGGCTCTGGTGTATACTTGGAATCCAGCGTGCCAAAACTGCACTTTGCTCTTGGAATGCATGCATCTGTGTTTCAAGCGGAAGTGTAGGCAATTAAAGAAGCGATGAACTTTGTTGTGGAAAACAGATGGAGAGGCAGATCTATATGTGTCTGCAGCGACAGTCAAGCTACGCTCATGGCCTTAGACAGCCCTCCAATCACTTCAAGAATAGTTAAGCCCTGTACATTCCGGCTGAACTATATCGGTAGACATAATATTCTAATGCTATCATGGGTCCCGGGACACGTGAGTATCGCGGGTTACGATATCTCTGACTCTTTAGCCCGGAACCCGTTCTGCCACTCCCTTATGCAGCCATCAAAGCCAAAGTTAGTACACGAGTTACTTTAACCCACAAGCGAGCTTGGCAGGCTGAAAGAGGCTGCAGATGAACTAAACTGATTTTAGCTGTCATATCCGATCGAATGTCGCAGATCGCAGGCGAAGCATATGCAAAAGGTAAGCATCTTAGACAATGCTCTCTACCAGGTATGTGGAGAGGAGGATGAAACGGCGGACCACTTTTTGTGTATCTGGCCAGCCTTCGCTCAAATCAGGCTCGAGGTCTTTGGTATTGATGTGTTAAGAAGCGATCACCTCGGCTCCTTGGCACCACAAGAACTACTCCTATTTCTTCGGAGGTCAGGTAGATTTAAAGAAAATTAAAAAGGGAACCCTAGTGCAGTACAATGGACTTATTGCTATCTGAGTGCTGCACTTACTTGCCTGTTTGGACAAAAGAAAAAAATGTAACCGGGGTAATCATTCTATATATTATAATAGGATTAGGTAGGAGGTTATTGATATAACCCTGGTATCAAATTCAGATTCTCTAAGAGTTAACAACTGGCATGTTTCATGGGTGGTAGCGTCGGCAGGCAATGGCAAACCTCCGAGTATATTTCTGCCATGAAAAGGCTCCTAATAGAAAACTTATTTATATAATCTATGGATTTATATAATATCATAATAATAATATGTAGAATAATTGTTTAGAATAAACCGTTCATTTAAAGGTTAAAATTAAGTTCCTTTATATGCATTCAACTAAGGTTTAGGTTATCTATCATTCTATTTTATATTAATTATATTAGCATAGGCATACTGTTACGATTGTATTGCTATCTCTCTTACTCCTACTATTTAAGCTGTATTAACAATGCCCTTTATATAATATATTGTGGAGATGCTCATGATATTCTCAAACATATGATATATATATATAATATATAATTGGCGCATACACCTTTTTTGGGTTTTTGGCCGAGCTCCTCCTCCTATTTGTCTTGATGCTGTCCCACAAATGGAGGGACCTACAGTTTCAAGCCGACTCCGAACGGCAGATATTTTTATGAGGAGCTTTTTCATGGCAGAAATACACTCGGAGGTTTGCCATTGCCTGCCGAGGGGCGACCGCTATTAAAAAAATTTGTTTTTTTCTTAATTTTGGTGTTTCACCGAGACTCGAACCAACGTTCTCTCTATGAATTCCGAATGGTAATCACGTACCATCCCATTCGGCTACGGCGGCCGCCATATATATGATATAAAGGTATAATTTTTACTGTAACATTAAGTTAGATTTTGGTAGTCACGTCGTGCAAATGGTGTTAAATAAATCTCCGCAAATCTCAAATATGAAATATATATACAGGGCCGTCGAGGTAAATCCGGAATGTTGAACTTAAAAACAAAACTATTGGATATTTGCTCAAAAATAATTTCATTTGCACTTAACTTTGTATAATGTGAGTAAACATATCATAGTTGGAAATTATTCAATGTAACCTCCACCTGAAGCGCCCACATGCGCGAGCTACCTTCTCTTTGTCCATTGTGGTCATTACTTCCTCGATGGTTGTCTTCAGAGCGTCCTTAGTTTTATGAGGCTTCGCGTTAACTTTTACTTCAACTGTGCCCCACACGTAATAATCAAGAGGATTGCAGTCTGGGCTTGAAGGTGGCCAAAAATCTGGTGACCAGTGGTAGGGTAGGTTGTTCTGGAGCCAAGCCTGAGTCTTCTTTGCCTTGTGAGCGGAGTCCTGCTGAAACACATATTCTCTTCCAGCAACCACGCGGTCCATCCAGGGTTGCGTTTTTTTGTAGCCAAACCACTCAATAACCTCTTTAGGGCTTTTTCCGGCGCGAAGTGACTCTAGTATCGCAGCTTTTCTGTCCTGCTCTCGACCCATCGTTTCACTAGCACTTACTCCGGCACTCCATTGTCAATCAGGAAACAATGCACTAAAAATATGTCCCTTTATCAGCGGTTTTAGACTTAACGCTACTGCTCCGGAGCTTACGAAAGGTTTTCCGTATATATATAATTGGCTCTTACACGCAAACAGGGGTATATATAGGGTGATCAATTAAGAGGAGTTTTTTTTCATTTCCGTTTTTTTTACAGATCGCGCGCGAGTTGTGGCAAACTGTCATCGTGGATTTGTTGAACAGCGTTTGGCATTTCATCATGGAAAGACTCACACCGCAACAACGTCTACAAATTGTTCAACTGTATTATGAAAATCAGCGTTCTGTGACGGAGCCACTTGCCATACAGCTCGTGAAACAATGACTTTATTGAGAAGTCATTTCGGAGAGCAGCTGATTTCACGTTTAGGACCTGCGAGTTGGCCACCAAGATCTTGTGATAACACACCTTTGGACTTTTTTCTTTGGGGATTCGTGAAGTCCAAGGTCTATGCTGATAAACCAGCTACGATTGAAGCTCTGGAAGCCAACATTACGCGTGTTATTCACGACATACCAGTCGAAATGCTCGAACGAGTGATTGAAAATTGGACCGTCAGAATGGACCACCTTAAGCGTAGTTGCGGCCAACATTTGAATGAAGTCATATTCAAAAAGTAAATGTCAAAGAATGTCCTTTCAAATGATAAATAAAGGTTTTGAACATAATTTACATTTTTGTTTTTTTTAACTATTGAAAAAAGCACCTCATGATTGATCACCCTATATAAAGGTTTGTTCAAAAACTATCGCGAATTTTGAATTTTCACACGTTACGTATATTCGAATTTCGATTGTTTTGGGGCGATATGTTGGTACTCATGCCGACGAGTTTGGCCATTCTGAATATTCAGTTAATTGTTGACAGCTGCTTTAATTGCTCATGTTTCGGCTCGTCTTCGATTTTTACCTATTCAAAAATTTGGATCAAAGAACCTGTATCAAATTTTGTGTGAAAAACGAAATGAAGTGCGCGGATGCATTCCGAACGCTGACTGTGTCATACGGAGAAGCTACTTTGGACCAAAGCAACGTTTATTGGGGTTACAAAATGTTCTCAGAGGGTCGAGAAGATGTGAACGACGAAAAGAGTGCCGGATGCCCGAGCACTTCAACAACATGCGACAAGTTTATGAAGTGAAGAAAATGGTATTGGCCAATCGTCGAATCACTGTTTGAGAAGTTGCTGAGGACCTAGACATATCGATGGTTCACATACCGCTGCCAAAAACAATGCACTAATGATGCCAGAGCCATCGTATTCCCAGATCTGGCCCCATGCGACTTTTTCGTGTTCCCGAAACTGAAGAGGTCCATGAAAAGACGACGCTACGCTACGATTGACAAGATAAAGACGTTCGATGCCGGAGGAGCTGAACAAGATAAAAAAATGATTTTTTGAAGTGCTTCGAAGATTGGAAAAAACGTTGGCACTAGCGCATAATATCTCATGGGGATTACTTTGAAGGGGACAAAATAGATATAATATTAATGAATAAATAAATAATTTTTGAAAAAACACAAAATTGGCGATACTTTTTGGACACACCTCGTACATATAAATAAGTAGAATCGTGTCACTGTCAGCATAGAACAATCTAAATCCAACTTGGAAAATAACGTCAATTAGTTAATATTGCAACCGATGAAGCTTTTCGTAAAGTTTGTCCAGTAAACAGGCTTCCAAAAAACCAAACAGAGTCATGGTGAATCATCGGGCTCAAACTACTATGAAGATGAACAAGAAGACTTCTCAATGCAGCAAAGGCGTCAAGGACTACAGAGGATGATGTTACGGCAGTCAATAGGAACGATTAATTTATGGTTAGTTAAGATCTTTAGGGGATCCCTATTTTCCGGGTATATATGTATATTGAGGAAAGTCAGGGTGGTATTTATTCCTAAAGCAGGGAAACCGGGCCATAACACTGCGAAAGGTTTCAGAACAATTAGTCTCTCTTCGTTTTCACTCATCAAGAGTACGCATCAGGCCCATTTTGACTTATAGAACTTTCGTATGGTGGGAGGCGTTGCAGACGCAATCCTATCTAAAGAATCTTATAAACGTCCAAAGATTAGCTTGTGAAGGAATAACAGGTGCGCTCCGATCGACGCCTCAAGCGGCTCTGGAAGTGATCCTACATATTCCACCCATTGATATATACTCGTATGTTAAAGGAATCTGGTTCAAGTATTAAAGCAGCAGGCATGCTAAAAGAAACATGCACGGTCATGCATCAGTACTACTATCTGTGGAAGACTTGCAAGACCCATCAAAAAAAGACTATTCGGTTCCGAAGATAGATCTGAAAAGAGAGTATAAAATACGAATACCCGGCATAAAGGATTGGTAGACCAGAGTCACATAAGATGATAGTGGTCACCATATTTATACTGACGGCTCAAAGATAGACAATGGGATTGCATCTGGTGTTTACTCGGAACAATTGTCTTTAAATTGCTCATTTATACTCCCAGACTTGTGGTACGTCTTCCGAGCTGAGATCTACGCTATAGACCAAGTAGCAAAAACGACTAAAACTAATGGACGTATCTGCGGCGAGCTGAACCATTTTTGGTGATAGTTACCTAAGTAGACACTAGCCTCAGCGCACATCACTTCAAGATGTGCTAAAGAATGCAAGAGGTCGCTCTCGCTTATCAAATAACACAGCACAACACTTTGTTTGGTCCTGGGCACTCTGGAGCGGATGAGTATGCAAGGAAAAGACTTTAACGTTCCTTTAAACGAACTGTACACTGCGATTGACTTGAGCCTAATCACGGAAACCAATAGAATGAGGTATCTGACTACTAACTGCAGAGTCTCCAAAGCCCTCTGACCAAAACTTAATTTTGAACGGACAAAATGTCTGCTTGGATTCAACAGGTCAACCACCAGCGTCCTCACAGGTGTTATAACGGGTCACTGCACTATTGGCACTTTATCCAGTAAAATGGGTGTACCTCCCATTGAGTTGTGGAGATGAAGAAGAAATTGAGTCGGTACAACATCTACTCTGTGAATGTCCTACACTTCAATGAATCCGCGCCAAATATCTCCTTATCATCTTAAAAAGATCTAATTGGCTTAAGCAACTAAGTTAGGGGATGGAAATCAAATTCAGGTATTACAATAGGCCTTAGGGCTGCCCGCTGTCTTGTATTAAACAAGCAATCTTGGCTGCTCTCGACTGCAGTTTTCAGGCCTCGATGCAGTTTTCAGTGCCCGGAAAGTTATCTTTAAAGAAATCTGCTACAATCCAAAATTTTGGATCATGTTTAGGACTGTTCCATTTAAACAGATCCGGCCTTTCCAGTTAAACAGTTTTCTATCATAACAGATAAAAACGATTGGAGAGCGTCCATCAGCAGTCACTGGGGCCCAAACCATTACTTGCGATGGGAAAGTATTTCGAGTGGCCATACGTAGGCTCAAATTCTCGTATGAGCGTTCGGTCAAGTAAACACGATCGTTTTGAGTATTTATGAACTGCTCAATTGGGACATTTTTTTCATCAGAAAACGCAATGTTAGGAAATTCGCCTTTGCTCTTTCGCACCGAACTTTGCTTTGCTGGTGTGAAAGATCGTGTGCTTTTTGTCCTTGCTTGTAAGCCTTGATCTTGAGCTAATTTTTCAATATGCGCCGAATGCTGTCTTTCGATATTTTCATTTCTTTAGCCATTTTTCTTCCACTTCGACGTGGATTTCGTTCAAGTCGAGCCTTCACTTTCCGAACCATTTCTGGCGTTGTTGCGGTATTTTTGGTCCACCTCCGGAGCGTTTTGCAATGCTACCAGTATCATTGTAACATTTTATAGTGCGATACACAAACATGTTATTCACTTTGAGGTGACTGAGCTCACGAACAATGGCTGGTTTTGATTTTCCGGCCAAATATAGGGTTATTCAATAGGGAAGGCGAACGACGCAATATTTTTTATTTTTCGCTTGTGATTTGTAAACTTCATTAGTATACATTTCATCATGGAACTCTACACACTTGAGCAACGATTGCAAATCGTGCAAATTTTTTATGAAAATAATCGTTCTGTTGCTGCTACTTTAAGAGCATTACGGCCATTTTACGGTCCATTTAACAAGCCGTCCTGTTTTGGGGTTATGTGAAGTCATTGGTCTACAGTAACAAGCCGGCGACGATTTGTGAGCTCAGAGTCAATATTGATCGCGAAATTGCTGGAATTTCGGCCGATTTATGCAAAAGAGTGGTCGAAAATTGGGTTCAACGATTGGACTTCGTAAAACGTGCACGCGGTGGTCATGCAAAAGAAATCGAGTTTCATACTTAAATGTATATGTTCAAACTCGATAATAAAAAAAAAATTAGTTAAAAAAGTCAAACCTTTGTGTTTTATTCAAAAAAGTTCAAAAGTTGAAGCGCTCTTACTGAAAAACCCTATATAACGCAATCACACTATTACGTTTGAACTCCATCACAGAAAAAAAAAATCAACAAAACTGAGACGCAAATGCTTTTGATGGCTTATAAACAATATATTGAACTGTCATTAGAACAAATTTGACGTTGATGTCATTAGCTGTTTTACAGATACAAGCAGTGTGAAGTTGGTAACACTTCATATCGTTCACCCTGTATATATATATATAATTGGCTCGTACAGCCTTTTTGGGTGTTTGGGCGAGCTCCTCTTCCTATTTGTGGTGTGCGTCTTGATGTTGTTCCACAAATAGAAGGCCCTACAGTTTCAAGCCGACTCCGAATGGCAGATATTTTTTATGAGAAGCTTTTTCATGGCAGAAATGTACTCGGAGATTCGCGATTGCCTGCCGAGGGGCGACCGCTATTAGAAAAAACTTGTTTTCTTCATTTTTGATCTTTCACCGAGATTCGAACCTTCGTTCTCTCTGAATTCCGAATGTTAGTCCCGCACCAACCTATACGGCGGCCGTCCCTTAACTTCTTAAAATACTTGTCTTGAGTACTTCCAATTAGTTATTTGTAGTAAAGTGAGACGTCTTCGTGAGAAACAAATGTCAAGCCTTTCAGCATGCGGATCTCCATACAGTGTACGACTGCCTAGATTTTTTGCTAATAAGACAACAAATTAGAGACAAAAACTGAGCATTTAGTCTCGTATTGTGAATAGCTGTGGAAAATCTTTGGAACAATGTAAAGCGTTCCATCCATCACCCAGCACTGCGAACTTCCTAAAGCTTTTAATGAATATTATATTTTTATCGTCACTGAAGACGCATTCACTTGGGACAAAAAGATCACCCTATAAATATTTTAGAGGTTCTGAGATATTTATGTCTTGTAAATATTGCGGCTCTCTGACTACATAATGTCATTTGTGATTTCGGCCAACTTTAAGCTTTTGTACTTGCTTTGAAGGAATATACGCCCGGGTTTCTGACTTTCAGTTCACAACAACTTCTCTTATTAAATGCTATGCTTGAAGTCCTGAAAACCTGGCCATTTCCCTTAAATTAGAATTTGCTTCTATATATCTATCTCTCTACTTATAATTTACGGGAGCTTGGATCGTGGTTGTGTTCCGTAGGTACTACTATAATTTGGTGCTGTCAATAATTTTGTTTCGTTATTTCATAAAACCGGTTTCCACTGTATCCAAATAATTTGTTTTATAGAAAACTTCGCGCACCAACTGGCAACAATACCGAGCGAATGAGATACCAAAACAAAATAATGAATTCGCCTTGGTGAGACAGACCTCGGCAGAAGATACGAGTTGCCACGTATAAAAATTCTGATAGTTATTAAGTATATGTACATATATAAGCAGAGGTACACGCGCTTAGGGTATTCAGTCTTAAGTTAAGCGTGTAAGTGTGTAAACGAATAGTAAAGCAATAAAATGACTCACTAAAGCAGCAAATTGCATTGGCAAGACATTAGATAGAGACTTTTATTTGGCAATCTAGTGATCGAACTCAGAGGAATTATTGTGAGACGTTTTATTTGGATAAAAACGTAGCAAATTCATCACAATATTTATATACATAAATCTTGGGCATTTTGAGTTTGGGGATTCTGTGTTTGGAGATATTTTTCAAGTTGGGGAATTTGTTTGTGGGGATTACATTTCCAGGGATTTTAAACCTCTCCACTATCTCATACGTAAGATCTTGAAGAAAGAGAGCCCAACGCGAAATGCTTACCGGTACGTCCGTTTTCCGCGCCATCATGATAAATGCGTTGCAATCTGTTATTATTCTTTTACACATCTCGCTGATAATGTAACATTCCCTGAAAACATGGAAAATAAAATCTAACTGTACCTCATCAACTTCTAATTTAATGTTAAAACTTCCTAATGTGCTTAACCGTTTGTCTGTTGACTTTTTTCAGATATATGTTATAGATAAGCTCGTGATGGCACAGCAATCTTAATAATAAAACGTCTACAACACGGTATATAAGAGGAGTTTAAAGGAAAACACCTTCAGCCCACTATTATTCAACTACAGCTGTGTACTGCCCACCTTCTCAAATTATAACCGAACAACAGTTCACAGGTTTTTTTGCCAAGCTTGGGTCAACGTTTATGGCTGCAGGTGACTTCAATGCCAAACACAACAACTTTTAAGTTGTACACTAAGTTCAAAACTTGATGTTGTATCTACAGGACAGCCAACATTTTGGCCATCTGACCGCCAGAAGATGTCTGACCTGATTGATTTTTGTGTTATAAAGGCTATTGATCGCAAGATTATAACAACATCTTCTTCTCTAGAATTGTCCTCTGACCATTATCCGTCTATTATAACCGTAGAAGGTAGTCCTTGCAAGAGAACTGCGGGTAGTCAGCTCCCCAATCCCACTCTTATAAACTGGCTCAAGTATTGGAAAAATATTAGTACTGATATAAAAACCATTGTTTTCTTAAAGAGCGATTATGAAATCGATAGGCAGATACATATGTATTAAGTTGGGGAATAAGTTCATAGCGTTTTTACCGAAGACTGTTATTTAAACAAAACAGCAGTAATTATATCAATAAGTTAATCAATTATATATTCGCCGTTGCTGTTTACAACCTCTTCCCACCTCTCAACCAATTTGGTGATGCCGTTCCGCCAAAAACCGCCTGGTCTGGTGTCAAAGAAGGTGTTGAGCCAGTTTCCAAGAACCTATTTGTCGTACTTCGAAGTTCGAAGGTAACGCCCTTCATATAGTTCGACAGGTGCAAATACCAGAGAATACGGTGGATGCTGAAGTTGTCGTGAAGGAGTATGCTTTGGCCATGTCGATCAGGTCTTTTCAGTCGAATAGCCTCATTCACGCGCTGAAGCTGGGCAATGTAGGGCTCCTTGCTGACCGTGGCATTATTTCGAGCATTCGAGTGCACCGTGTCCTCCCAGTCCCACCAAACAAATGTCATAATCTTCGTTGGATGCAGATTCAGCTTGAATTTCGGCTTTGGCGTATCTCCTGGAGCCATACCCAGCGGGTCAGGGGTTAGAATTTACCCAAGGTAAGGTATGCCTGTTGTAAGAGACGACTAAAAATTAGGCAGAGTAAGCTCTACATAAGTCCCCAGTCCAAGGTAGAACAGCATATGCCGATAGATGAGTGGCTAGGAGCTAGCTAATTTACGAACTAGGAGCACCCAGATAAGGTTCCATTTCAATAAGTGTCTTACTGCGCTACCGGGGTACTGGCGCAGCGGACCAACCTTTCCCCTTTACTTTTGGGACCAAGGGCAGAGATCGTCGGAACAGACACCACCAGAGGCTACCTCGAAGAAGCGGGCTAAAGACGATAAACCGTCTACTTCCAAGGCCGCAGCAATCACAACAACAGCTGCCGCAAAGCAAGCAGCCAATAGCGCCACCACATCTGTGTAAAGGCAGTCCTCTGCCTCCAGGTGTCAAAATGGTAGTGCTCTAATGGGTTTCATCCCAATACGCCCCTAACAACAGAGCAAATGGACTCCATCCAGAACTTTATTCTTGGGAAAGTACTGGTGGAGAAAGACCAGAACATAAAACCGGCATTTATGGGTGCGGTCTATAAAGCAGGGTACATGGTCCTGCATTGTAAAGATGACACTTCCACGGACTGGTTAAAAGCGGCCATCACTGACGCGATACCCTGGAAAGGTGCTTCTCTCTTGACCACAGAGGAATCAAAGATATCTCACGCACGGATCGCAGTGGGGTACTTTCCCAATTCTCAGTCCTTGGAAACGCCGAAGATACTAGGCTTTTTGCAGGTGCAAAATAAAGACCTCCACGTCGACATCTGGCGTACACTAGGAAGAGTTGAAAGAGGCTCAAGCGTAACAATGATGGAGTACAATGAAAGGGTAAACTTCTGTTTCAGTCAAGTGACCCTCAAGCTGAAGGCTGCACCCGGCAATGCAGAGGACGAAAGCCAACCTTAATCCGACAGCCAATACATGAAGTGTAAATCTCCATCACGCTAAGGTCGCATCGGCCGAAATTAGGCAAACTTCAACTTAGGACTTAGGCAAACTTCAACTTAGGACTTAATAAGGAACCCTGGTTAAACAGAGGCTATATCAATGGCCTCCCAGTACAAAACACAAAGGTAATCTATGTCATGGGCGTAGTCAATCCAAGGGTTGCGCTTATAATAGACACCAACATTAAACGTTTGTCATTTAATGAATTTATGGATGGCGACACGACAACGGTAACTCGTTATTGCCTCAGCTTATTTCTCAGGGGACGCCTACGTAGTACCACCGCCAAATATCATAGGATTATTGAACTACTGTGAGACATACAACAAGATATTAATCACTGGGTGCGATGCAAATGCACACAACACAATTTGGGGGAGTACAGACACAAATAAAAGAGGTAACTCACCTAGAGTTTTTAATTCAAACAAATCTAGATATTGTAAACAAGGGCCAAATACCGACCTTTGCAAACGTTATACGACAAGACTTGACTTGACACTCACAACTAACCCCTCACTTGATATGATCAACAACTGAAGGGTCCCCGATGAGGACTCAAAATCTGATCATAAACATATTATCTTTAAAATCAAAGGACCAGTTAAGAGCGTAATTCTGTATAGAAGTCTCAAGGCTACTAACTGGAGCAAATACTCAGAGTACCTTGAATACAAACTGACCAAAAGCATGCTTCCTATAAAATCGACAGAGGAATTGGATGTATCTGTTGTAAACCTGACTGACTACATCATATCCTCATATAGTCCACTCAAGACAAAAACCTCAACAAAGAGAGTTCCTTAGTGGAACAAAGAACTTGCAAATTTGCGTCAACTAGCAAGATCAAAATTTAACGATGCAAAGAAATATCAAACATGTTCTGTGAGGAACTAAACGATGTTCCAGCCACGGCAAGAACACAAAAATCACTGAGCAAAGGAGTGACAAATCCAATTGGCACACTGAAAGCACCGGACGGAACTTTTAAAAGCAGTTTCGACGGAACGCTAGAGCTTCTTTTCAGAACTCACTTTCCCGACTGTAGGCTTAACGCAACCTGTGATACTGATCAAGGAGTGCCAGCGCACACTCTGTTCGGGACAATAAGTACCACTATCTACAGAATAGTAAACTACGAAAGGGTTGAGTGGGCAATCAACTCGTTCACACCCTACAAATCACCCTTTCCAAAGGCACTGGCAAATTAATACAAATTCTGGTACAAACATTCAGATTAAATCTTAGTTTGGGTAATGCCCCTAAGATTTGGCGGGAGGCAATAAGCTTTCTGAATCTCCCAATTCCTATAGGCCAATCAGTCTTACGTCTTTCATGTTGAAAACCATCGACAAGCTACTGAACTTTTACCTAAAAGAGGAAGTTATCTGTCGCCATTCCTCTGGTCTATTCTGGGTGACGATTCGGTACAAACCCTTAACAATAAAGAGTATAAGACAATACGGTATGCAGAGGACATTTCTGTAATAATTAAAGGCAATCACGAAAGGACCATAAAGGATTTAATGCAGAATGCCTTAAATATAACCTAGGAGTGATGTAGACAGAGGGGTTATCAATGAACCCTTCCAAAACCCCCATTATCCCATTTACCAAGGAAAGGGTTCTAAATAAGGCAAATGATCACACGGAACGCGTACTCAATTTTATAAAGAGATAAAAGCTTATCTTCACGTCTAGGGAAGAGTGGCACACTAACCCAACATGGATAAATGATCACTCACAAAAACTGTACACAGATGGTTTCAAAACGCTCCAAGCAGTAGGAGCAGGAATAGTGGGTCCTAGAGCACACAAATCCCTAACACTATGTACAGATACTACAATTTTCTATGCGAAGCTCTTCGCCATAATGAAAATCATATCCAAAAGATTGTTCGAGAAAGTAAAAATTAAAATACTTTCGGACAGCCAATCGGTTCTCAAATCCTTGAATAGCTTCACATGCACAATGCACTCAACAAACTGGCCACTCATAATCAGGTCTCACTGATTTGGGTACCAGGACATGAGAGACACGATGGAAACGAGAAGGCAGATTCGTATGCCAAAAAAGGGGCAAAGGGCTATTTATTGGACCATTTATTAGACTTTAACAAAAATAATATAAAACAGGAAATCAAAAAATGGATCCAAACTATAATCAGGGAGCACTGGAACGGCATAAGCGGCCTTCTTCTTCTTCTTAATTGGCGCGATAACCGCTTACGCGATTTTGGCCGAGATTAACAAAGCGCGCCAGTCGTTTCTTTCTCGTGCTAACCGGCGCCAATTGGACACACCAAGTGAAGCCAAGTCCTTCTCCACCTGATCTTTCCAACGCAGAGGAGGCCTTCCTCTTCCTCTGCTACCACCAGCTGGTACCGCATCGAATACTTTCAAAGCCGGAGCGTTTGTATCCATTCGGACGACATGACCCAGCCAACGAAGCCGCTGGATCTTTATTCGCTGCGCTATGCCTATGTCGTCGTAAAGCTCATACAGCTCATCGTTCCATCGTCTGCGATATTCGCCGTTGCCAACGTGCAAAGGTCCAAAAATCTTACGCAGAATCTTTCTCTCGAACACTCCAAGCGTCGCTTCATCGGATGTTGTCATCGTCCAAGCTTCTGCGCCATACGTTAGGACGGGCATGATGAGAGTCTTGTAGAGTGTTAATTTTGTTCGTCGAGAGAGGACTTTACTGCTCAATTGCCTACTTAGTCCAAAGTAGCACTTGTTGGCAAGAGAGATTCTACGTTGGATTTCAAGGCTGACATTGTTATCGGTGTTAATGCTGGTTCCTAAATACACGAAGTCTTTTACAACCTCAAAATTATAACTGTCAACAGTGACGTGGGTGCCGATACGCGAGTGCGCCGACTGTTTGTTTGAAGACAGGAGGTACTTCGTTTTGTCCTCGTTCACCACCAAACCCATTCGCTTTGCCTCTTTATCTAGTTTGGAGAAGGCAGAACTAACAGCGCGGTTGTTAAGGCCAATGATGTCAATATCATCGGCATACGCCAGCAATTGTACGCTCTTATAAAAAATTGTGCCTGAGCGATTAAGTTCTGCGGCTCTTACGATGCTCTCCAACATCAGGTTAAAGAAGTCACACGACAGCGAGTCACCCTGTCTGAAACCTCGTTTGGTATCAAACGGCTCGGAGAGGTCCTTCCCAATTCTGACGGCGCTGCTGGTGTTGAGCAACGTCATCTTACATAGCCGTATTAGTTTTGCGGGGATACCAAATTCAGACATCGCGGCATACAGGTAACTCCTTTCCGTACTGTCGAATGCAGCTTTGAAGTCGACGAAAAGATGGTGTGTGTCGATTCTCCTTTCATGGGTCTTTTCCAAGATTTGGCGTATTGAGAATATTTGGTCGATGGTAGACTTTCCAGGTCTGAAGCCACACTGATAAGGTCCAATCAGTTGGTTGACGGTGGGTTTCAGCCTTTCACACAATACGCTCGCTAGAACCTTATAGGCGATATTTAGAAGACTAATCCCGCGGTAATTGGCACAAATTGCAGGATCGCCCTTCTTATGGATTGGGCAGAGCACACTTAAATTCCAATCGGCAGGCATGCTTTCATCCGACCATATTCTGCATAGGAGCTGATGCATGCACCTTACCAGCTCCTCGCCGCCATGTTTGAATAGCTCAGCCGGCAGTCCGTCGGCGCCCGCGGCTTTGTTGTTCTTTAGCCGTGATATTGCTATTCTCACCTCGTCATGGTCGGGTAACGGAACGACAATTCCGTCGTCAACGATTGGGGTATCGGGATCTTCACATTCTCTATGACATGCGCAGCTGTCACCGTTTAACAGGTTCGAGAAGTGTTCCCTCCATAATTTAAGATTGCTCTGTACGTCAGTCACCAGATCGCCGTCTTTGTTCTTACATAAGCGGCCTTAATCACTCCAAAAAGTTTTTTAACTTCAATGCCAGCAGAGCAAAATCTGCTCTAACCCTAGATAAAAAGGGCCTCAGATTACTCTGTGAAGCACTTACTCACTTTGCCTGTAATAAACAGTTTAACACAATAGGGTTACCTAGTACAAGATTATGCAGGTTCTGCTGTGTTGAAGAGGAATCTATGGAACACTTAATTACCAACTGTGAGACATTAGGCCATAAGAGACACTGAATCCTGGGCTCGTACCTACAAGAGGAGGAAGACCTACAATTGCTCCCTTCTAAGGAGCTGATTCGATTCCTCGGTATACTAAATAATTATAATTAGGTAATTAGGGGCGCACAATAGATCAACCTGGCCGCAATGTATAAAGGCCTTAGCCTAACCCGTACAACCATTGCCATTACCATTACCATCTCCTGGAGCCACCCACTCCTTTCTTTGCTTCATATTGATGTTGACCACGCGTTTGCTCTTTGGCGGGCGAGATGCTGAGAAGGAATTTGAAGGCGATTTTCTTTGTTTTTTTTTACGTTGAGCTTGTGAGGCACCCAGGAACCCAATTTTTCGGTAAATCTCATTGAATGAAGGTGATTGAGAATCGTTTTCTGATCGCAGTTCATTTATTCCGCCAATTCACGACTAGTTTGGCGACCGTTCTCCTTCAGAAGTGATTTGCGAAGTTCTTCATCGAATGCAGAAAGCTTTCAACTGCGGAATGTGTCATCGACGTCGAAGTCTCCATTTTTGAAATTTGCAAACCATATCCGTGCTGTGGGCTCGCCTTCGACACCTTCTCCGTAGGCGTCGCAAATTTCCCGGGCTGCTTCGGCAGCTCTTTGACCTCGATGAATAGCAAAGAAAGGCAGGTGTTGAAAATGTTAATTTTTGCCTCTTGGGCAGTCTATTTCTAAGCTTGAAAACTAATTAAAAAATTTTAATAAATTAATTAAATAACTCAAAAATGCAAGTAACATAGTTTTGTAGAGCAGAAATAGTTATATCGAATGAATACTTACCCCTTGCCGAACATCAAACAAATCGTTGTAAAATAACAGAAAATTTCTAAAACGCTATCAGCTGCTAGGGCAGGAAATTATTGTCTGAATGCACAGTTAAGTTGCGTTGCGCTCTTAAAAAAAAAAAACAAGAGAGATCTTCACGATTTTCTTTCCAATCTTACTCTTACTGGCCAAACTGATTATGCATTGTGGAAAGCAACAAAGAATATGAATCGGTCCATACAATACGAACCACCAATTTGACTAGGAAATGGTAAATGGGCACATATGGATTCTGAAAAAGGTGCATATTTGCTGAAAATCTATTATATCTGTCTTCACTTCCAATCAATCTTCTGCAGCTATTTGTGTACCTCTAGACATATTGTAAAAAAGCACCTGGTTACGACAAAATCACCTCGAAGATGCTAAAAGAGCTCCTCAATATGGCCGTTCTTCATATTACCCACATATTTAACACCATGTAGTAACGTCTTACTCGCAATACTTACCACCCGAAATCTTTGAAATTATCTCAAATCACTATGATTGGTAAACCTGGGAAAGATTTAAGCCAAGCATTCTGATACCGGGCAATTGGTCTATTGTCTGTACTCTCGAAGCTTTTTGAAAAGTAGATAGGTGAAATGGTTGAAGTGGCAGTCTGGCACTCCTGAAGTAGCACAGGAGCGCCGTTTTGATACCATTATCAGGCAACAGGCAAATATCTACAGTCAGCCAAAGCTGTTGATATAATGGAGAATATTGATGGGATTTAGGAAGGCGCACTGCCCCAGGCTGTCGAAGAAAGTAGCGCCCAGTGACCTTAATCGTCTACCTGGCAAACCCGGACATTTACAGAGAAAATGCTCTACAGTCTCCTTCTCTGAAAGGTCCACACAGCTTCTGCAATGGGTGTTAAATGATAATCCTAGCTTTCCGGCGAGTGTGCCGATCGTCCAGTGACCGGTAGACACAGCTACGAGTATGGAAATTGTATGGCGAGGAGTCCCAAGGACTTTGTGAGTCCTCCGTACGTTGTACTGGGGCCAAAGGGGTTTCGAAATAGCACATGAAGAAATGGGGCTACATCTTTTCTACGCTTTCCTCATAAATAATTTGTGCAGTTTCCCTTTAACAACTGTCAAGAGGATGCCGATGACCGGATAGCAGGACTCTGAGACCAATTCAGTCCACTTCCTGCCAAGCTCATTAGCAATTTCATTTCGTTCTATTTTCCTTTGTCCTGGAACCCTGATCAGAGAAATGTTACCTGCACACCCAAGGGATTTGATCTCTTCTTTACAGGAGTTTACCAATTTCGTTCTGCACCATGGCGTTGTCAGAGCCTTGATCTCGGCTTGAATATCGGAGAAAATGTTAATATCTCCCTCGCTCCCGCGTCCCTTAAGCATTTTTCATGCCTGCAAGATCGCAAAGACTTCTGCTTAAAGGAGATAGATAAATTGGCTGATTTAGGGAAAACCCCTACTCCGACTCCCGATTCCATCTTGGAACCGTCAGTGAAGACAGAGGTGCAACCTTCGGTGCAGATTTTTCCCTCGATCCAGTCCTGCCTATTTGGAAACATTGCCCTAGCACGACCCTCAAACTCTAGTTTGCGGATAGAGAGATCTGTTCGAAGTTCGGAGGAATAAATAAACGCCCGAAAATGCTACCATGTCCCTTGAGAGATTGTCTCCAGAGGCCAATCTCCTTTAACCTGATTGCACTTTGAGCTGCGATGAAAATGACTGAAAAGTCGATGGGAAGTAAGTATAAAAGGACATTCAGGGTAGCACTGAGACAAGTTTTACATGCTCCGATGATGCTAATACATGTAGTTCTTTGCACCCTCCCCAGCTTACTGATGTTATGGCCCTTCCGAAGAGCTTCCCACCAAACCAGGTACCCATGCGTTAAAATTGGCAAAACCACTGCGTTGTACATCTATAGCACGACCTGCGGCTTGAGTCTCCATTTTTTACCAAACATAGATTTGCAGGAGTAGAAGGCTATACTGGCCTTCTGTACCCGATTTTCAATGTGTAGCTTCCAATGGAGTTTGGAGTTAAGTATCACAACAAGATACCTAACTTCGGATAAGAGCGGGAGCATGTGGTTGTTTAGTTAGGGAAGTCGAAAGGATAAAAGTTTATATTTTCGGGTAAATAGTACCTACCAGCTTCGTTTTGTCAGAGTTGACTCGGAGGCCAGAAGTGCCAGCCCAGCGGCTGAGAACAGCCATGACTAAGGGAAACGGTCTTGATACCATTAGGACCAAGTCATCGGCGTATGCTACTACCTGAACCCTACCCTAATTAAGCATTATCAGAACTTCGTCAATAGCAACTAGCCAAAGTAGGGGCGAAAGAACACATACCTGCTGCGTCCCCCTGTTAACGAATCTAGTGACTTTAGCTCTTCTTGCGAGCGCATTAACTTTCCTGGAGCCAAGCAGGGACGAGAACCAAATACAGATAGGTCTTTCCACTTTTAGTTTATCCAACGCAGTGACAATGGACATCGCCTTGATGCTATTAAAAGCACTTTCTATATCTTTGAAGGCCGCCAAAGTGAATTGTTTGCCTTCTCGAGATTTTTCCAAAGTACCTAAAACCTCGTGTAAGGCTGATTCCGTGGATTTCCCTTTCAGCGTGGATTTCCTTTAAGCATGTTGCGCCGGAGATAATTTAGATTCGGTGTGCTTTCGCATATGATAATCAATCAATCTTTCAAACACCTTTAGGATAAATGATAAGACTAAGGCCTAAAGTCTTTGGCCGAGTCGTTGCCCTTCCTACCTGTCTTGGGCATGAAATCAACCCTCGTTTTCTTCCAGTTGACGCGAACGTGATTAAGAGCGATACACGCCAAGTAGATTTCTTGCAAGACAGGAACCACCAAGGTACTTGATTTCTGAGGCATCACAGGCAAGATATCGTCAGAACCAGGATATTTAAGAGGGGAAAAACTATTTATTGATCACGAGATTCTGTCAAACTGACAGGATGAATTTCAGGGAAACATCGAGTAGCCCTACTGTCGGCATGTCACATGGGGTAATACAATTTTCCGGAAAGTGATTATTTACCAAGATAGTTAAAGATTCTTCTGCAGATTCAGCAGATTCCGCTCATGAGGGACATCGGAAGTCTTAAGGGAGACCGGAAACTATGCCTTTCCGGCTTCCAGCTAAGAAAAGGGGGAGACTGGAAACTTGTCCTCTTTATCTCCCTCCATCCACATCTATCACACCCGAATAAAAAAAACTTGCGCAATCGGCACGAGAAATAACAGAAGCTTTACGAGAAACTAGAAACAGGGCTGTTCCGGCGTCCAGCTATGAAGAATGTGAGACTGGAAACCCGTCCTTTCCAGCTCCCCTCATTTATTCACTTCCATCACATTCACATCCGATTTAATCATACGAGGTCTGTTCAAAAAATAAGGTGAAGGTTTCAAATTTCGCGGGGTACGTATATTTGATTTTCGGTTATTATTTTTGTTTATGTTGGTACACTCGTCTCGAAGATATCTTCATGGTTTTAGCAATAAAGCATGTTTAGTTTGCTTGTGAAAGGCATAAATAAGACAAGTGGTTTGCATATTCGGCGATTTTTTACCATAAAAAAATGGATCAAAGATGTTGCATTAAATTTTGTGTAAGAATGGAATTAAGTGCTCAAAAATACTTGAAATGTTGACAGTGGCATACGGTGAGAGTACTCTGAGTCAAAATATATACCCATCATGGTTATGACATCGAAACCAAAGTCCAATCGCCCCAATGGAAAAATCTAGCAGAGGCAAGAGTCGATAGCAGAAAATCGCCGAACACGCAAAACACTTGGTTTATTTATGCCTCTCACAAACAAAATATATTGCTAAAACTGGGAACATATTTTCGAGACGGATGTATCAACTTAAAAAAAAATTACCAAAAATCGAATGTAGCCCGCAAAATTCGAAAATTCTTCTTATGTTTTGAACAGTCCTCGTATATGTACATACATATTTCTTTTGAACAAATAATTAGTTTC
The DNA here is from genome assembly GCF_027943255.1 of Anastrepha obliqua. Classification (NCBI taxonomy): domain Eukaryota; kingdom Metazoa; phylum Arthropoda; class Insecta; order Diptera; family Tephritidae; genus Anastrepha; species Anastrepha obliqua. The sequence continues at coordinate 5,525,034 of NC_072897.1, forward strand.
TTAGCACTGGCAAGGAAACATAATACTCTGGCACTTAAGATTTGTAAATTTATTCTTAGTTTCTTATACAAGAAAGATTCAATAAATAAAGAAATTAAAAAAAAGGCGGCTGTTACCGATTAATAATACAATCCCATATTAAAATTGTTTTTTGTACTAATTAGACGAAAACTGTATTCAAATATTTATGTACTAAACCCGAATTATCGCTTCATACTAAAAAATTATTTTGTAATATTTTAACAAAAAATGCAACTATGCCTGAACTGTAAACGCCGTTGAATTGACCGAAGCGTGCTTTAAAAGTTCAGTTGCTTACGGAAATTCAGACGCGTACGAGGCGCGACAATATATAAAAACCTCACTTCTAAGTTAACGCAATTTAAACGACTTGTTAAACATTATTAATTTCATAAACTTTAAATTCATATACTTATAAAATATTTCATGAACAATAATAAAATACAGTGAACTTAAAGTGTTGTTTGTTATAATTTCGGAAGCCTCGTATTTTGAGCCATTGTTGCTTTTGCCTGCAATATCTTTTTATATATTGTCTTAATTTTCCATATCGATTCTGAAAAAATCGCGTTTATATAAATTTTCGATAACCGTAATAATTGTTCATGAAATCTTCGGGTGATCGCGCCTACGAAAAACCCGGCGAAGAAGTACCGCGTTATAACCTCCGTCATAAAAAACACGTCGAGAAAGTTCGCGAAGCCAAGATGGCCGGCAAAAATGGTGAAAGAAGTTCGAGTGACGACGAAAATGATTGCGCGATAGTTCAGCATGACAAAGTGATCGAAGAACTAATAAGCAAATAAAAGCCTTGCAAAAGTCGCTAGCCTCATCGGAAAAGGAAAAAGTCCAATACATCGAAGCCCTAAATCAACAAACCGCTAACAACGTCATCAGTGCCGACGTACCTAGCATCGAAGCTATTCCTGTCAGCTTCAAACCAGCCGAAGTTACCTCTGCCAACTTCACAACAGTCAGCGCTATTCCTGCCGAGACTTATTCTTTTAGTAACCATTATGCCAACGCTACCTCTGCCAGCGTTACTTCTGCCAACGCCAACTTTGCCGGTGCTACAACTGCCAGCACCAATTATGCCAACGCTACCTCTGCCAGCGTTACTTCTGCCAACGTCAAGCCCGACGCTGCCTTCGGCCCCTATATCCGGTCTGCCACGTGCCCGCCAGCAATAATGCAGCCGTACTGCCACACCAGCCCTTATTCCTTAAATCTTCTGCCAGCAAGCTACATGCCTGCAGCGTCCAACCCACAAATTACACCGCAGCTCATCAATCAAAAAGCTCAAATAGCACCCAGCACAAGCCAGGTACGTAAAATTTTAGATTTGCCAGATGGCTCGCCCGAAGAGTGGCCTATGTTTTCTGTGGCCTTTAAGGAAACCACGGAAATGAGTTCATATTCGCAATTGGAGAATCTGTTACGTCTCTAGAAAGCCCTAAAGGGGAAAGCCAGACAACAGGTGGAGTCGTTGTTGATCCACCCATCCAGTGTAGATGCGGCTATTAAAACATTAGAATTTCATTACGGTCTCCCAGAGCTACTTATTAGAAGCCAAATAGCGAAAGCTCGAGCGTTTCCACCCGTTACCGGAGGACGAATCGCCGATATACTCAATTTTAGCACGATGGTATCAAACTTAACTGCCTTTCTAGAAAATTCGGGTGCGGTACCACATCTAAATAATCCAATGTTGCTCGACGAATTAATCAGCAAACTGCCACTGAACAAGAGGGAAGAGTGGACTCGCCACGTCTTCGAAATGCAAAAGCCATATCCCACTGTGCGTGAATTTAGCAATTGGTTGCAGCACACCGCCATGTATGTGCCCATGGCAATAGATGTTATGCCAACAAAATATATGCCCAACGATTTTGTGTACCACAAACCTAAAATGTCGTCCAAGCCCGTAATGACATATTTTAAATACGTGCTCAAAATTTAAAGATGCCGATTGTTCTAATCGCTGGAGTATAGTAAAAAATAAGCATCTGTGTTTTTGTTGTTTGCAACCTGGTCACAGTGTACAGAATTGCCGCAAGCGACGAGTGTGTGGTATATCCTTGTGTAATAAATTCCACAATCGGTTGCTTCATAGTTCCAGTGATAATGACAAAAACAATATTTCATCAGCTGATAAAACTGTGGCAACTGTTCAAACTGTGTATCCAGATCCACAACATCCACTCGCTCGATCAAATTCACCACAACGTAACAAAACACTTCTCAAATATTTGCCTGTCAAGCTGAAAGGACCCAAAGGCGAAATTAACATTTTCGCTTTCATTGACGAAGGCGCAAAAATATCTCTGTTGGAGGAAAATATAGCGAACGTTCTCGGCCTCAAAGGCAAATCCAATTTACTTCGCCAGAAGTGGATAGGCAATCAAAGCATGAGCGAACAGTCGCGGCAAGTGTCATTTGAAATTGTCGGCGCAAATAAAGCAGCAACGAGTTATGAAATGAGGGGAGTGCGTACAACAAAAAAGTTGTATTTGCCGCAGCAGACGTTGAATTTGAACGACTTCATACAACGCCACGAACAATTGGCAAATATACCAATCGCCGATTACAACAATGCAGTGCCGCAAATGCTTATTGGATTGTCGCATACAGAGTTAATACGAACAATAAAAACTGTGAATTTGGACGATGGCTTTGCAATCCACAAGACAATGTTAGGGTGGACATTATTTGGTTCGAACGAAAATCGTTTGAGTGATGGCACTATTGGTCATGTCGATATTCAAAGCACCACACAATTGAATGAAATTAATTTACAAATTACAGAATATATTGCAGCAGAAAAGTTTGAAATAAAGCAATTGCCAAGCGTTCGTTCAGAAGCTGATATTAGGGCGGAAAAGTTATTACACGAGACGACAAGGTTTGTAAATAATAATAGATATGAAACTGGCTTGCTTTGGCATAAAGATAATGTGAAATTTCCCGAAAGTTTCAGTATGGCCATGAAGCGCTTAGAGCAAATAGAAATGAAATTGGAACGGGAAAAAGACTACGGGGAATGATATAAAGCAAAAATCAACGAGTACATCGAAAAGGAATACGCAAAGCGACTTTCACCTGATGAAGCTAATGTAAATGCTGATCGCACATGGTATTTACCACATTTCGCCACATGTAATGTAAACAAAGGAAACAAACGTAGACTTGTTTTCGATGCCGCAGCAAAAATAAATAATATGTCGTTGAATTGTGCCCTTATGAAAGGACCGGAGGAGTATCAACCAAAATCGCTGTTGGCAATATTGTGTAAGTTTAGACAAGGCAAATTTGCAGTATGTGGTGACATATGTGAGATGTTTCACCGGATTTTGATTCGCCACGAAGATCAAAACGCTCAGCGCTTTCTTTGGAGAGGGGGCGATCGATCAAAACCGCCAGATGTTTACGTTATGCGCGCAATGATATTTCGATCAATTAGCTCACCATGTTCTGCACAATTTGTAAAAAACGTGCACGCAGAAAAATATCGTGATTTAAATGCAAGAGCCGTCAATGCCATTGTGGATCGGCACTATGTCGACGACTATATGGACAGTTTCGACACTGTCGAAGAATGCATTAAGGTTACCAAGGATGTCATCGATATCCATAGCCACGCCGGGTTCCAGTTAAGAGGGCTGACGTCAAATTCGTGCGACATTCTGCAAGCTGTATTACACAACGAGCAACCGTGTAAGCAACAAAGAAATTATATATGCCGAGGGGAAAGTGCTACCGAGAAGGTGCTTGGAATGCACTGGAACCCAAACAAAGATTACTTTTTCTTCAAATTGCTGTTTTCAAAAGTGCCCAAAGCAGTTTTAGACTGTAGTAGACGGCCAACGAAAGGTGAGATGCTGAGCGTTACTATGTCTATATTTGATCCGTTAGGTTTCGCGTGTGGGTTGGTGCTGCGGGCAGAAGTTTTGATGCAGAGTCTGTGGACCAGGAGTATAGATTGGCATGAGCCAATCCCCGAAGACGTTTATAAGAAGTGGTTGCAGTGGTACAAAACGTTGAATACTATCGAAAATTTTAAAATGCCTAGATGTTATGGCGTGCAATTCTTGAATCCGAATGCCGATATACAGCTACATATTTTTGTTGATGCGAGTGAGATTGCATTTGCTGCCGTCGCCTTTTGGCGAATTCATCAGGCAAATAATACAGACATCGTATTCGTTGCTGGCCGATCCCGGTGCAGCCCGCTGAAGCCATTGTCCATTCCGAGACTTGAGTTACAATCAGCCGTCGTGGGAATAAAGTTGAGGGAAGCTGTCATCAACAGCCATGACGTACAGCCGCGTAAGTCAACATTTTGGTCAGATTCAAAAATAGTTCTCCAGTGGATAAGGTCTGACGCCAGGTGCTACAAGCAGTTCGTGGCACACCGTATAGCTGAGATCCTGCAAACATCTGAAGCCAGACAGTGGAGGTGGGTACCAGGTAAAGAAAACCCAGCCGATGATGCTACACGTATAAAAACCTTTTCTCAAAATGGTAAGTGGTTAAATGGTCCGCCTTTTTTGAAATTGCCTGAACATAGTTGGCCAGCCATGCCAACCGAATTTGATAATAGCGAATGCCAAGAGGAGAGACGCTCCAAGCAAATATATATGATATCGTCAGCGGATAGAGTAATTCCATTTCATAAGTATTCAAATTACTATAAACTTTTAAGGGTGATGACATGGGTACGATATGCCATAATGAAATTCCGTAAGGTTGACGTACGTAGAAATGTATATGCATCAAAGTTAATTATTGCGAATGAGATCAAACAAACTGAATTACTGATATGCCTATTAGTACAACAAGATGTTTTTGCTGACGAAGTTGAATCTTTGCGCAAAGGTGCGCCAATTACGAAATGCAGTGCTATATTTAAGCTAAGCCCGATGTTGGACAATGAGGGCCTTATACGACTAGGGGGTCGGATAGACTATGCCGAATGCGTACCAATGTCAACAAAGCGACCAATAATATTGCCAAAGAGTCATCCTATATCGCGTCTTGTAGCTAAGCACTATCACGAACTTTTTCATCACCACAACTTTGAGTCAGCGTTGTGCGCCATACGTCGAAAGTTTTGGATTCCTAGTGTGCGCCGATTATTGAGGTCAATTAAAGCTAAATGCCAGAAATGTAAAAATTTATCCGCTATTCCCGAATCACCACTTATGGGCCAAGTACCTAGCGATCGAGTTACGCCGTTCGTTCGCCCGTTCACATATTCAGGCGTTGACTACTTTGGGCCTGTCTTAGTAGCCATAGGCTGTCATCAAGAAAAACGTTGGGTTGCACTTTTCACATGTCTAACTATTAGAGCCATTCACCTGGAACTAGCTAGGGACCTATCAACAGATGCTGCCATAATTGTCTGCCGTAACTTTATAAACAGAAGAGGTGTACCGGTACGGCTCCGAAGCGACATGGGGACAAATTTTGTCGGCACAAGCAAAGAAGATTAGGTAAACGTTGAAAGCGGTATGCAATCAGAGTGTGATCTTCGAGGTGTAGAGTGGGTTTTCAATGCACCTGCCAACCCATCTGCCGGGGGCATATGGGAAAGAATGGTAAGAAGCGTAAAACGAGTTTTGATGTTCACGCTGAAGGAACGAGCGCCACAGTTGGAGACCCTGCAAAGTCTTCTGATCGAAGCAGAAAATTTAATAAATTCGCGTCCATTAACACATGGTCCGGCAGAGAGTTCCGACGCCGAGCCTCTGTCACCCAATCATTTTTTGCTGGACTGCGCGAATGATGTACAAACTCCTGCGCTGTCAGAGAAGATATGTTTACGCAAGCAGTGGCACATAGCGCAGCAGCTGAAACAGATTTTCTGGAAGAGGTGGATACTGGAGTATCTCCCTACCTTGTCCCGGCGTACGAAATGGTTTAAGAGGGTGAAGCCGATAGCTGTAGGTGAAATCGTTATAGTTTGCGACGACAACGAGAGGCGAGGCCGTTGGAAACGGGGTATCGTAACAGAAGCAAAGCCAGCCCCAGATGGTCAAGTTAGATCTGTTTTAGTCAAGACGTCAGCAAGAACTCTTTCACCAGTGATGCGAATCACGGGGGGGAGGATGTTACCGATTAATAATACAATCCCATATTAAAATTGTTTTTTGTACTAATTAGACGAAAACTGTATTCAAATATTTATGTACTAAACCTGAATTATCGCTTCATACTAAAAAATTCTTTTGTAATATTTTACCAAAAAATGCAACTATGCCTGAACTGTAAACGCCGTTGAATTGGACAATATATAAAAACCTCACTTCTAAGTTAACGCAATTTAAACGACTTGTTAAACATTATTAATTTCATAAACTTTAAATTCATATACTTATAAAATATTTCATGAACAATAATAAAATACAGTGAACTTAAAGTGTTGTTTGTTATAATTTCGGAAGCCTCGTATTTTGAGCCATTGTTGCTTTTGCCTGCAACAGCGGCACTAATTGTGTGTGTAACTAAACTAAACTCACTTCTGTTTATTACTTTGCAACATCAAAAAAAAAATAACACATATTCCATAAATTTATTTTAATTAACTTTGTAAATAAAATTCGTATATATATGCATAATTGGCGCGTACACTCTTTTTGGGTGTTTGGCCAAGTTCCTCCTCCTTTTTGTGGCGTGCTATACAAAGCGCGTAAATTCCTCTTTTCTAAATAGAACAAACTAACGGGTGATTTTTTAGCTATTATTTTTTTAAACAGTTGGTTTAAACAGCTGACGCACGTTTCGTGTTTTGTTTCACTGTCAAACATCTTCAGTTTGGTCTGCAATTTAACCATGAGTCGTCCTACAAACGAACAACGCTTGCAAATCATTGAATTTTATTATAAAAATGCGTGTTCTATTAGGAAAGTTTAAGATCCACTTTTTTATCGAAAAATTGTGTTCAGCGACGAAGTTCATTTTAGGATCAATGCGTACGTAAATAAGCAGAATTGTCGATTTTGGAGTGAAGATCAGCCAGAAGAATTGCAAGAGCTACCAATGTAATCAGAAAAGGTTCAGTTTGGTGCGGTTTATGGGCTGGAGGTATCATTGGACCGTACTTCTTCAAAGATGCTGCGAATCGTAACGTAACTGTGAATGGTGAGCGTTACCAATTATAATATCCAACTTTTTTTCCCCAAAATGCAAGAGCTAGACTTGCATGACATGTAGTTTCAGCAGGACGGTGCCATATGCCACACAGCACGCATAACCATGGACTTGTTGAGAGAAAAATTCGGTGAACATTTTATTTCACGTTCGTGACCTGTAAATTGACCACCCAGATCGTGCGATATAACGCCTTTAGATTATTTTTTGTGGGGCTATGTTAAAACTCATGTCTATTCAGACAAGCCTGCTTCAATTAACGCATTGGAAGACACCATTAAAGCATTTATATGTGAGATACCAGCCGAAACATTGTAAAGAGTATGCCAAAATTGGAGTAAGCGGATGGATCAATTGAAGCCCAGTCGCGGTCAACATTTGCATGAAATAATCTTCAAACATTAAATTATATGTACTGTACTATCGATTTAAATAAAAATTTCATGCATTTTTCTGAATTTTACGTGTGTTTTTTTGAAAAACTATCCTATAGCTCTTAAAAAATCACCCTTTAGTATTGAACGTTTAGCACAAATTTAATCAGAAATTTTTAGTGACTTAGAGCAGCGTTGTTACGCTCTCCGCTGTCATGGCATAAGAACAAATAGGAGCTTTATCGCGTTCTTCGTATTTTTGGCTCAACCAAGAGGAGCGCGATATCACTCCTCAGCAGTCAAATGGTTAGTAAAACCTTTGAGCTCATGCTTTTCGCTTGATGACTTAATTTCTTCCAACATTATACTTATAAATATATGTCGTAGCGAAGCAAACACAAGTCATAGGTTGGCAACCCTTAAATCAACAGGGTGATTTTATTACCGATTTCTTAATGTGAAATATTCACTGTGAATAAAGTGGCAAAAAAACATAATACCGAGCGAATCCGATTAAAGAACATTTTCTTAATCGGTATTGTATAAAATAAAGTAAAAATACTGCATAATAAAAGCATTCCGCTAATTAAAAATTTTAAGCAAAGGCAATAACAAAAAATTACAACATTAAACATAAATCAGCTAAAATAAGCTCGGCCTGAACATATGCCAGCTTTTTATGCTTCTATTCAGTGTTGCCAACTACCATTTTTTTCTACATTAAAAAGAAAAAAAAAGAAAAAAAAAGAAAGAAAAAAATTTTAGTTAACAAAATTTAAAATTGACATTGACCACTCCCCACCAAATCGGGCAGCAACAGAAGCAGCACCAACAGTAGCTGGAACAACAGCTGCAACAGCACGCCAGTCAAAAACAGAACCCATTGCTTATAGCCCCTTCTTCTCCCATTGAAAATCAACAACAAATTACGCAACAGAAAATTATATAGCAGAAAATTAATTTACTGCAAGAACAGCTGAATTTGCTATAACACCAAAAAACGAAAAACCACTCCCCTTTTCGCTCTTAATGAATCTCCCCAAAATCAACAGTTTAATCAACAGGAGAGTTTTCCTCCAACACTCTAAACCAGTAAATCTACTCCAGACAATGGTTGGCAAACTGTTGACCCCAGGTAAGCCGAAAATATCCCGAAAACAAGCTAAACTCGATTAGTATTGGCTAGGTAGCTCCGAGTGCCTTATGCGAAAGAAATCATTCAGTAAATTATAAAAACTGCCTGATATATAAAACTCTACATAAGGTCAGATACACCCCTTTTTCCTTAATGGGGTGTATCTGAGCAAATCCATTCCTACTACTCAAGCGCCCAGACTCAACCTTAACTCACTTTCATATTCCCAAGTTGTTAAAATATCCCAGAAAATATAAATGCACCCTCAGCCTAAAGGAACAACATCGGAGTCATCAAGTGAAATCAAACAAGTCCTATAACAACTCTCATCAATAATGAATCTACGAGTTGCCTTCACGACTAAAAAATTAAGCTCCTCAGCCCATGAATATTCTCCTCTTGAACGCTCATGAGCTCTCCAAACACATATTAGAAATTAAGCTACTTTTCAAATCACACGACAGTAATATTTTTCCAACATCCGAAACTCAATTTACCGAGAAAAACTACTTTTGGATCCCAAGTTACAAGTTATATCCCACAATGCATCGCGATAAAAAAGCGTATAATATCAAATGTGCTACATTGTGCGTACATACAAATGCATGAATGAATACTTAGTCTTGCCATAAATTCTGTGACAAATTTTACAATACATGCCGCGAGAATAACTCACCGAAAAAACTTCCGTTATTTTTGCTTTATTTTCGTATGCATTGTCTAATCATAAATTACACTCACTTTCGTGGCAAACTTTGCTTGTTAAGTAGTGGAGTGGGGAGCTAAGGAAAATCGCATTACATTGAGTGCATTACATAAACGAGGTAAAAGTGCAAGTGAGATTTACGAATTGCTGAAAAAACTTAATATTTCGAAAATGTTTTTTTACCGCATGATCAATTGTTTTTCCCAAACGTGTGAAGTGACAGCCAGAAAAAGAAGTGATCGTCCTCGCGAAGTTCGAATCAGTGCAGCCATAAAGCCGAAAGCAGAAAATCATGTCCAGTGAAATTAATGTATCGACCAGATCCATCTCAAGACTAATCAGTGTTTAGGCAAAGACAAATCGACAACGCACTTGCTTTGTATCGTATTACTTTTGTGTATACAAGCAAAGCATCGTTTCTAGTGTTGCCACGCCACAGTGTACTCGGCAGCCGAATTCGGTCCGCTCATTTGTTCATACATTCATCCATTCAGTCGTTGTTCAGACCACATTTTTTAAGCAAAGTAGTATTTAATGCGCTGTTGCCCAGTAGGCAACCAGTATAAAATACATAAATGAGCAACAAATTTTCAAATTGATATTTAAGTGAAATTATTGAAAATTGAAATGCAAAAGTAATAAAATAATAATAAAGTAATGAACACAAAAGATATAAGTATAAATAAATACATAAAATATTGCAATATTTCAATGTAACATAAAAAGTGGGTGTTATCTACGAAAAGTACGGTCGGGCAGTATATATCATTCATTCTCTTATTTTTGTACAGCGCCGTCGCAATTTCGTAAACTTGCGTTTTTTTGTAGCCAAAACACTCAATTACCTCTTTAGGCTTTTTTCCGGCGCGAAGTGACTCTAGTATCGCAGCTGTTCTGTCCTGCTCTCGACTCATCGTTTCACTAGCACTTACTCCGGCACACCAATGTCATTCAGGAAACAATACACTAAAAATATGTCCATTTATCAGCGGTTTTAGACTTAACGCTACTGCTCCAGAGCTTTCGAAGTGTTTTCCGCATTTACCTCGACGGCCCTGTATATTCCATTATTCTCACATTCCCATTCTTTCTCACCTGCACTCTATTTCTCTTATTTTATGATCATCTCTCATTATTTGCTTATATAAATACATAATTACAGTAGCATACACTCTATTGCTATTTATTACATATTTACTAAATCTAACTGTAATGTCAGGTCACTCTTACCAGCTATAAATATGTGTCACTTGGTGTAAATCGGAGTAGTCGTAATAAATAAGAACAAAAATACAAAAAGTTTTAAAGCGCAGGGACGCTGTTAAAAATTTGTCTTTTCATTTAGAATATGGGCAACAATTCTTTAAAACTTGTTTGCGGTAAAATTAAATTTGCGATTTGACTTCATTTTAATATTTCCTATGATGGTCAATATGGACAAAGAAACAACGGGGCAAAGTTGTCGAAAATGTGACGCAGCGGACAACGAGAGTATGGTCCAATGTGACACCTGAGACGCCTGCTACCACTTCAACTGCGTTGGAGTAGATAGTAATGTGGCTGACGAAACCTGGAGCTGTGAAAGCTACCAGAATCATGCATCAACCATGAACGCATATCCAACCGCATCATCATCGCCAACTACCAAGCAAGGTAACCGGCACGTGAATTTTCTCCCAACGTTTTCAACAATTGCGAAGGTATCTAATTCAAGAGCCAATCCGCTTCTAAAAGCTGCGACTAATATATCAAATTCTACCGTCATTGCTGGTAGTGCTCCAACTCCAGTATCCACGAACTTTTCGACATGGGCTTCTGCGAACTGGAGTTTCGAGCCCAGTAAATCACTTCAGGGATCGCAACTGTCAACAAAATTAAGTGAGTATAACCCAAGGCTACAGCAATTCACATCGGGCAGCATCGCCACCTCTGCAAATGACATCTCGTACAGTCAACCAAAAGTATTCAGTGCAGCAAGTAGGTATACAAAATGCCCAAGGTATGCAGATGCCATTCAACTCCAAAATATATCGATACCATATCGGGATGCCAAATGTACATGCACCTGCATCATCCACTACTTGTCAAGGAGTTGGTTGACAAGGTCCCCAACAACCGAAAGCTGAACTGGGCGGTTCACCCGAAAGATGAAAATACTCCGGTGGTGAAGCAATTCAGCGACTGGTTGTACAATCTACCCGAAGCAGCCAGTACTGTCGTCTCTTTAGCACCTGCTAAAAGTAATGCTACGGTTAACACGAATACAATCGACACGACTACCATCACCAGCTCGCAACATACCAATGAGCAAGCAAAGTACGAGTATAATTTGCAAGAGCTACGATCATAAGGTAATGCAATGCGACACTTAAAAAAATTTACACTTCAGCGAAAATGGGAGGAAGTTAAGGCGAACAACCTCTGTCGCCAATGCTTGAATTCGTATAGGCGCAAAGTTTTATGAATAAAGTATGTGGTGTAGATGGTTGCACTATAAAACATAATGCGTTAATACATAAACCAATCTCGGTAATGAGCCAACAGAAACCCAGCACCGTAAGAACAAATACAAACAAATTTTCAGGAGTGCAGATAAATACGCACAGTCGCAGCCACAAAGAAATGCAGTCACTCTTCAGAATCGTTCCGATTCGCTTTTATTAAAAAAATACAATACTGCATACGGCTGGGATTCGCAATCATGTCTATTGGTCAATTTTTGGCAAACTATAATGTCTTTATTAATGAAACTTAGTGGAGATGTTAGTGAGGTGTTAAGGAACACTCTTTATAACTCCAAATTATTCGGGAAATAATAATTTCGTAATTATTTCCCTTCGAAATGCCCTCGGAAACTTCTCTATAATTTGGCACATTACACTATATATTTTTTACACTTCACTAAATATACACTCACACGCGTGTTTTTACTTATATATATTCATCCTTATATTCGAATTATTTTCATTAAAATTAAATGCAAATGCATTTGTCCATACAATAACTATACAATTTTAAACGCGAACAAGAAGAATATTGGAATGACAACAGTATGGTGTTGCCGGATGCCTGCAAATGAAAATAAAAATATGAACAAAACTGAAGTATTTCAGTTTAGTGTTAATGATGGGGATGGGGGTTTTCGTTCCTCCTTACTACACACACGCACATGACGTTTTAATTTTGGGTTCAATGGTTTTAACATGAAAGGGAGTTTTACGCAAAAATACTGTGGATTACGTAGCCGGAGTTGGACTGATGAGGGTTATTCTTTTGAAGCGCGGCCGAAGTCTGCCCACGCGAAAAGAAGTTCTACGAAAAAATATTGTGTATTGCGTAGCCGGAGTTGAACTGATGAGGGTTATTTTTTTTTAAAGGAAACGAGTTTTTTAATAACGACAACTAGGACCACCCTATTTGTTTTGCAGACATGATAATCGAATTTTTTGTGGAGAAAATCTATTTATAAATGACATGAGGACCCGTTTGTAAAACTGATCGAAGCAATACAATACACTATTAACCGTAATTTTTGGCTTTTAATTATTTTTGGTGATACGCTTAATATCATTGTTTTTAAGTTTCGATGAGTTGTATGTTTTTGTTTTCAAAAATATTTCTTAATTTTAAATTACACTGAACATCTCTGCATATGAACTTCGTTTTTATTTCAGGTGTATGGCAACACCAACTTTTCGCTAAATTACAGAATTTTAACACTAAATTACTTAAAAACTATAAGGCTCCGGACGGTGCGGTTTTCAGTTGTAAGATGGCGATTTTCAAGCACAATTTCCTTTACTTTTCCGATGTTTTCGTCGTTTACTGATGTTGCTGGACGACGTTCATGAGGCAAGTTTTCAACCGATGTACGGCCCTCTTTGAACGATTTGTACCACTGGAAAACACGTGCACGCGATAGAGCAGAGTCCCCATAAGTTGTCTGCAACATTTTTAAGGCGTCTGAAGCCGAAATTTTGTTGGAATAACAAAATTTCAAACAAATTCTTTGAATTTCCATCGTTAAGTTCGAAAAACACACTCGAGCTTGACTTTTTTACAGTAGCACAGAAAACAAACTATGTGACATATCAAGCTGAAATTTGCCATGTAAGCTTATAACAGTCCTACCAAAAAACAAAAAATTTATTTTTGCCATATGTCATATTCATCCTGTTGCCGATCTCGATCTTCTGGCGCAGCCAATCAATGCATCTGCGATGCAGCGGCTATATCGATATCTAGTGGGATTGCCAATTATATCATACAACAAAATAAAACCATCATTGCTAATCGGTGCGGACAACTTGAGGTTGGCAATTCCTCTCAAAATTAGAGAGGGAACCTGGTTCCCGCCGATAGCGTCAAATACCCGTTTGGGTTGGGCGTTGCAGGGGTGCAATTCAAGACAGACGGCCGAATATCGACTAAGTGTAAATACATGCGATTGCCTAAAAAGATACGACGAAATGCACGAGACGATAAAATAATTCTTCACGTTAGACTCATCCAAACCTACTCAGCTACTGTCGGAAGATGCCAAAGCCGTGAGTATTGCGAATAGCACTTGCAAAAAGGTCGAGTCCTATTACGAAATTGGGCCACGATGGCGTACCTCAAGTGTATTGATACCCAATAACTATGTATATGCCTTGCAACGACTGATTGTTTGCAGAGGAAGTTTCGTAAGGATCCTATGCTAAAATCTAATATTCAAGCTCAAATCAATAATCTACTTTCCAAGGGGTACGCAAAAAAACTATTCCCGATATAGGGTGCTATTTATAATGATAAAACATGGTTTTTGCTTATTTTCATTGTAAGCAATCCAAATAAGCGTGGAAAGCTTCGGATGGTGTGGAATGCTGCTGCAAAGGTGAACGGGGTGTCACTCAACGACTTCCTACTGAGTGGCCCAGACTTGTTTAACTCACCTGTTAGTATTTCATTAGCTTTTAGAGTAGGCTATATGATATAGCGGAGAGGTTTCACCGTATTCATATTCGGGAAAGTAACACGCATGCTCAGCGATTTTTGTGGTGCAATGACGGTGATGATCCTCAGCCACCAAGTATTTGTCATGAGAGCGTTGACCTTCGGATTGAATTGCGCTCCATTTATAGCTCACTACATACGGGACAAAAATGCTGAAAAAATCATGGCGCCGCTGGCTTCAATGTACGTGGCTGGTCTTCAAAATCTAAATTCGTCATGAAGCAGTTCGAGGAAGATCCTATGTCAGTTCAATCCCTCAAGGAATGGGATTCAACCACGAAAATCCTCGGTATGTTTTGGAACCCTTTAAGCGATAGTTTTTAATATATTTGTAGATTTGCGAGACTTCGTCGGGATGTTATTAACGAATCGATCATACCTACGAAAAGAGAAGCACTCAAAATTGTAATGTCTATCTTCGGCCCTCTCGGTTGCGTTTGTTGCTACACCGTAGGGTTAAAGATCTTGCTGCAAGATGTATGGCGATCTGGTATCGTCTGGTATCGACGACCCGCTCCAGGACAATCTTCTCGACAAGTGGAACCAGTGGAAGTCCAGAATTACCTCGTTGTTATTCACTATAGCTGAAAGATGCTGAAGATGTTCACCTTCACATCTTTGTTGATGCCGCAGAAACCGCGTATGCAGCCGTCTACTACTTGCGTGTATCAAAGGGAAATGACGACACGGTTTGTCTAGTGGCTGGCAAATCTACAGTCGCACAGCTAAAGCCACTATCGATACCCATATGCGCAGAAGTTTGACCGCAGTACGAAGAGTTAAACTTAGAGGAGTGCAACCATTCGGAAATTAAACATTATGTACTACATACCACAAAGGAACACATGAACAAGTATCGAGAAAAGGAAAGTAAGAAATATGAAATGAAATAAAGAATTTTTGAAGAAAACATACAATATTTATCTTTCCTGTATATCCATCTTTCCTTCGGGACAGTGAGGGAATATCACTGATCTATAGAACAGGAGTGGCGAGTGAATATCGCCACAGAGATCCCTACAGGACAGATATAAACCAAACAAAAAAAAAAAAAAACTAAGTTTATATGAATATATTTGCATGAAGCATTGAAAAAAAAACCAAGTTTATATGAATATATTTGCATGAAGCATTGAAAAACAAAAAATAAATTTTTTTCTCTCTCAATAAAGAACAATATTTAAAAAAAAAAACAAGCGAAATTATATATATCCTTCTTGTATATCCATCCACGTTTTTAACAGTGAGGGCATATCACTGATTCAAAAACAGGAGTGCCGAGGGAATATCGTCACACTGATCCCTACAAGATAGATATAAAAAATTAAAATACTAGTATATACTATTTACCATCTACTAAATTATCATATAAATATATATAAAAATAAATAAATAAAAATATAAATATATATATAACAAATACCATATATACCCTACTATATACTATTTACCATTTACTATATTATCATATACCAATTATATCCAATACGTATATAAATTAATGCAATAAACACTAACATTTAAAATTATACTTTCTCATTGATATAATACACCTTTCGCATTTGAAAGATTAGACAATTTAAATTTTCCCTTGTTCATACAAATGTACAAAAAGAGTATAATAGGGAAACGTTTTCAATTCAAACCATATCCAAGCTCAATAGGAAAACTATGCAAGAGCAGAAGCTTAAACTCAATCCCAGAGACCAACGAATTTGAAAGTACTTTACCACCAGACCAAGTAAACAAAATGACAAACCCTAACGAAGAACAACCAAGTTTTTCTAGGAGTATTCCTACAGGTTGCTTCTCTTTCGAAACTCTTCGAATTCCAGATGCAATAAAGGATTTACCTGCATATGGTGGAAATCCTCCTCTGTTGCACGAATTTATTAATAATGTGGAAGAGATTCTACTCCACATTAGAAATTGTGACGCAACTCCACAGGGACAAATACTACTACGTGCGATTCGAAATAAACGAAGTACTAAACATGTACGGAAGTTCCCTCAATTGGGATGAAATAAAACAAAACCTGACTCTTCACTATTCAGATAAAAGATCTGAAACTTCTTTAATTAGAGATCTACATAGTCTCCGCCAGAAATTCAATAATGTTGAAAAATTCTATAGCGAGATAATAGAATTACAAGCATCCCTCCTCAGTAACATACAGATTCACGAGCATGATGAAAAAATAATCAAAGCAAAGAAAGACTTGTATGCTGAAATGTGTCTTAACAGTTTTCTTATTGGTTTGAGAGAACCCCTAGGGTCAACAATAAGAGCATCTAAACCAGAATCTCTCGCAGAAGCATTCTCTTTATGCATCAAAGAGCAAAAGAGCAAAACATATTTTACATGAAATCAGAACCGAGCAGATTTCAGCGTAATTGGCAACCAAAAGCCAACAACTACTTTAGGAATAACAACTATTTCCATAGATACACACCTGCTCAAGGCACATATTCTCAACACCGAAATCAAATTCCAAGCTACAATACCCAACCATTATTCCAACGACAAAATAATTATCAAAATAGTTCCGTAAATCAAAACCCATACCTCCCAAACCAATACAATGCCCAAAATCCATTCCGAAATCACAACAATTATAATCAGTATAGTAAACCGGAACATGGACACAAGTTCCACGCACATAAAAACCCAAGCCCCTACCCAAAGATCCTTTAGAGCAGACCAAACTATGCGTTCTATTACTGCAATATTTCATCTCCCTACGGCTGACCGCTAAAGTTTTTAATCGACACAGAAGCATCCGCATCATTCATAAGTCCAAAATTTGTTAACCCTTCAGACCTTACTAACTGCAAACCAATAACTATAACAACAATTTTTAATAAATATAAATTAGATAGAGAAGTGACGCTTGCAAACTTAATTGAATTTAAACAACCAGGAAAACAAAGATTCTTAGTATTTGATTTCCACAACTATTTCGATGGTCTAATTGGCATCGATATCCTGACTCAGTTAGAAGCTAAAATAGATTTGCAAAAGCAACATGTCCAAGCGAAAAACCCAGTAATTCCGTTAAATTTCAAACCAAACTTTTCCTCTGGCAAACATATCATTCCTCGCAACTCAAAAGTAGTTCTAAAAATCCCTATAGACATCAAAGATGGAAATATTTTCATAAATATGACTTATATCAACGAAACGCTTTACATACCAGAAGGAATATATTACGCGAAAAACTGGTATAGTCTCGTGGAAGTAATAAATATTTCAGACGATCAACAACTGCTACTCATCGAACAACCCATAAAAGTAGAAAAATATCAAATGGTGAAAATATCGACCTTCTCCCATTAATCCGAACAGAACATTTAAATATTGAAGAAAAACAAAAACTTCTAAAATTATGCCAAAACTACACGGACATATTTTTTAAATAAAATGAAAATTTAACATTCACAAACAAAATTAAACACAAGTTAACTACGACAGACGATATTCCTATACATACGAAATCTTATCGCTACCCTCATATACACAAAACGGAAGTCCAACGCCAAATCGCAGATATGCTTAAACAAGGAATCATCCGCCCAAGCTATTCCCCTTGGAGTGCTCCAGTATGGATTGTATCCAAAAAACCAGACGCAAGCGGCAAACCGAAATGGCGGTTCGTAATTGATTACAGAAAACTAAATGAAAAAACTGTTTCAGACAGGTATCCTTTTCCAAACATTAATGAGATTTTAGACAAATTAGGAAAATCCTTGTACTTTACCACGCTTGATTTAGCAAGTGGTTTCCACCAAATTGAAATGGATGAAAAGGATATTCCTAAAACTGCATTCACAGTAGAAGGTGGTCATTATCAATACGGTCGAATGCCTTTCGGCTTAAAAAATGCACCTTCAACTTTCCAACGAGTAATGGACAATGTTGTAGGCAAGATATGTCTTGTCTACCTTGATGACATTATCATATACTCCACTTCCCTTCAAGAACACATCCACAGCCTATAATTGGTGTGCAACAAATTGCGATCCTCCAATTTGAAAATTCAGCCAGATAAATCGGAATTTCTCCACAAAGAAACCACTTTCCTCGGACATATTATTTCCACAGATGACATTAAGCCAAATCCCGCAAAAATAAGCGCTATAAAAAACTTTCCGATACCTCAAACCCGAAAACAAATCCAAAGTTTTATAGGTCTTGTAGGATACTATCGGAAATTTATAAAAGATTTCTCAAAACTCACCAAACCCCTAACTGAATGCCTGAAAAAAGAAAAAATAATTGAACTAAATGACCGTTATATAAACGCCTTCAATACATGTAAATATATTCTAACTAACAACAACAATATCCTGACTTTACAAAACCATTCATATTAACAACAGACGCTAGGAATTTTGCACTAGGCGCAGTTCTATCCCAAGGACACATAGGGAGCGACAAACCAATCTGTTATGCTAGTCGCACACTCAGTGATTCAGAATGCAATTACACTAGTCTACAAGGAAAAGTATCCGAAATAATTTAAACTAATATCTGCTTCTCTGTCCATGCAAAATTCGGATTGATAACTAAAATTAATTTATTAGTTTGAGTTTTTACGATAATCGTATCTTTCGTGTTTAATGGAACTAGGCCGACAAAATTTAACCAACATTCAGACCCAGAAACCAGACTATATATTTCCGAAGGTTTATGATGCGCTGAATCCAAATCTCTATTGTCGAATAACACAGGCCGACAAAATTTAACCAACATTCAGACCCAGAAACCAGACTATATATTTCCGAAGGTTTATGATGCGCTGAATGCAAATCTGGCCTCAGAATTGCTCTATCAGCTCTGGTTTTCGAGATATCCTAACCTAAAAGTGCAAAAAACACCATTTTTGCCCATGAAAATTTCAAAATGCGATATCTCTGCGAAAAAAAATGATATTTGAGCAAACAAAACGCCATTTGAAAAAAGAAGGATTGTATTTAAAGATGCCATCCTTTAATTTTGGTGAAAGAAAACATCTGCAAGGCTACATAACCTCAAATATGGGCAAAAATGGGGTTTTTTGCACTTTTAGGTTAGGATATCTCGAAAACCAGAGCTGATAGAGCAATTCTGAGGCCAGATTTGGATTCAGCGCATCATAAACCTTCGGAAATATATAGTCTGGTTTCTGGGTCTGAATGTTGGTTAAATTTTGTCGGCCTGTGTTATTCGACAATAGAGAAGGAACTATTAGCTATAGTATGGGCTACTAAATATTTCCGTCCTTACCTTTTTGGGCGCAAATTCTTCATTATAACAGATCACAGACTCCTAACATGGTTGATGAGTTTAAAAGAACGCAATTCAAAACTGGTCAGAGAAGAATTTGATTTCGAAATAATTTACAAAAAAGGGAAATTAAACACAAACGCAGATGCATTTAGCCGAATCAAAATAGACCCACCAACGGAAGTAGACATAAATATAAACGACACACTCTCCAATCAAGGCACCTCAGGTAGCACTGTACATTCAGCAGAAGAAAACCTCGATGACGGTATATATATTTCAGAAAAACCATTAAATGATTTTAATCTTCAATATATATTCGAGAAAAATCCGAACGGGTCAGAAACATTAACACAAATGCCTTTCAAAAATAAACAACGGCGTATATTCAGAAAATCGGCATTCACTGAAGAAGTAATAACCGAAATTTTCAAAAAATTTCTTAATCCAAACCGGGTATCAGCTATATTTACGGACGATGACACTTTCCGAATAATATAGATAGCACTGTGTGACAAAAAAAAAAAATTAAATATACTTTTATGGGGACCTAGCACGATTTGTGGCTATAGAAAAACTAAGAAACTTCTCATTTTATGGCCATAAAACCGTTTTCCAGTAGGTTGATGTGAACAATCCCTCCTAACTTCGCCAATTTCCATCCGATTTCGAATTTGTTTTTTTAGTTCGAAAGAACAAAAACAAGCCTTTCTGACAGTGTGTTGACAATTTTTCTGAAATGACAACTGACGAGACTGTAGACGGAAGTATTCGGAATTTTTTTATTTTTTCTCTATTTTTTCAACTTTGACATCATTTTTGCGATATTATCCGATATTGAGGATGTTTTTTAGTAGACTACTGTTATAGTGAATTTAATTCTGCGTCGAATGAGCTATATTTGACTGTAATTGAATTAAAATTCATAGAGTTGTGCGAGTTGTGCGAGTTTTAAGATTTTATTTTTTTTACTAATTTTATAGCAAGTGTCAGTATAAACACATCATCAGTACGAAACAGTACAGGTTTAAAATTTTAAAAGATGTTGGGAAAAACTAATCTTCATTTCAAAAATGTTTGCTAGAAAATCTTAAAACTCGCACAACTCGCACAACTCTATGAATTTTAATTCAATTACAGTCAAATATAGCTCATTCGATGCAGAATTAAATTCACTATAACAGTAGTCTACTAAAAAACATCCTCAATATCGGATAATATCGCAAAAATGATGTCAAAGTTGAAAAATAGAGAAAAAATAAAAAAATTCCGAATACTTCCGTCTACAGTCTCGTCAGTTGTCATTTCAGAAAAATTGTCAGCACACTGTCAGAAAGGCTTGTTTTTGTTCTTTCGAACTAAAAAGACAAATTCGAAATCGGATGGAAATTGGCGAAGTTAGGAGGGATTGTTCACATCAACCTACTGGAAAACGGTTTTATGGCCATAAAATGAGATTTTGGGGGTGTATTGGAAATTTCTCCTATACCATGTTTCTTAGTTTTACTATACCTACAAGTTATACTAGGTCTCTATAAAAGTATAATCTCACTGTCGCACAGTGTAGTGTATTCAAATTTTTTTCGAACAGTAAGCTTTTCAAGCTATTACGCTGTAAAGATTTACTAGATGACATAACAAACACTGACGAGCAGGAACAGGTAATAAGAAAGTATCATCAGAAAAATAACCATCGGGGTATAAACGAAACCCATCTCCACCTTAAAAGAAAATTATATTTCCCATTTATGAAAAATAAAATTACTCAAACAATAAATAACTGCGACAAATGCCAAACACTCAAATATGACAGAAATCCCCCGAAACCTGTTTACCAAAAACCAGAAACCCCCGAAAAACCCCTAGATATCCTTCACATGGACATTTATAGCGTAAATAACCAACAAATTCTTAAATAATTGAAAAAATTTCAAAATTTGCCGCAGGACATACTCTACCATCCCGAAATAGTATTTGCATATTAAAATCTCTAAAAAACTTCATTAACCTATATGGCATACCACGAAAAATAGTTGCAGATCAAGGATCAGAATTTACTGCAAACATTTTTAAAGATTTTTGTCGTCAATTTCAAGTTCTATTGCACATTACTTCATTCCAACAGAGCACAAGTAATGCTCCAGTTGAGAGACTTCACTCCACTCTTACTGAAATATATAGAATTGTGGCGACAACTAGAAAGGAAAACAACCTAAGTGAAAGCCATGATGATATATTAACTGAAACTCTCATAACATATAACAATTCAATACACTCCGCAACTAAATTAACTCCCTTCGAATTATTTTTTGGTAGAACTTTCAAATTTAATAATACAGTTAAGTTTAATAACGAACATGAATACCTCACAAAACTCAATGAATTTCAGAATACCCTATATCCTCTAATTAAAGAAAAAATGAAACGAGACACCAACCTAGTAATAGACAAATTGAACAAGGATCGATCTGAACCGGAAAATTTAGAAGACAAAATAATCTTTCGAAAAGAGTCAAGGCGTAACAAAATAACGCCAAGATTCTCAAAACATAAAGTAAAACACAATAATAGACTGACAATAATTACTACAAAAAACAAAAAGTTTCATAAATCAAAACTTAAAAGAATACACAAACCACAAAAAACTAACAACTAAAATAATACCTTTATCCTTAGGCTACCACACATACTTCCCCAACAAATTGACATCCGAGACATAAACACCCGACAGAAAATAGTGCTATAATAATCTTATACACATCATCAACCTTGAAGAATACATAAACAACACAAACAAAATACACACTACTATAAACACCTTCAATAAACTTCACGGGACCACTACATTTACAACAGTAACCAAACTAAAACTCACTGAACTCGAAAACAAAATACACACACTATCACCACTCAACAGATCTAAACGTGGTCTTATTAATGGGTTAGGCACTGCAATTAAATTCATAACAAGCAATATAGATACTAACGATACAATCTCCATTAACAAACAAATTGAAACCATCCAATCAAATACACACCAAATTGAAACCACTCTAGAATATCAACATAAATTTAACACAGCTTTGCAAAATAGACTACTCAATGTTACTAATCACATTAACACAGAACAGGATAAAATTGAGTTATACCTTAACAAACTAATGAATAGTATATCAAAAGAAGATAATAGATTTTTAGAGCTCCAATATATTGACCCAATTAATTACAACATAGATCTGTTAAATAATCACTTAGCCAATATCGCTGAATCAATTATTTTAGCAAAATTAAAAATAATACCGAAATTTATTTTAAGTACTGAAGAAATAGACGAAATATATGAACAAATGAAAAATCAATCATTAAAAATCATATCAAAAGATCAAATATATGAGCTGCTTCAATTACAAGCTTACTACAACAATTCAAATATTATTTTCAATATTCAAATACCAAATCTATCGAAAGAAACATATAAACTTTACCATATTGTTCCCCTACCTATAAATGAAACCAAACAAATTAAAATAAAACCATATATTATATAACATATAATAAAAACAACATTCAGTTTTTTGACACAAATTGCCCAAAGATAGAAGGTCAGTACTACTGCAAGTCGTCGCAATACTCCCAACACACCACGAACTCAACATGTATCGCCCCACTAATAAACAACAGAGACGCAATATGTGACCTGGAAGATAACGGCGAGATAAGCTCCATCACCCAACCAGAGCCGAACTACATCCTATTCATCAACGTTAACAAAACCGTGATCAAATCAAGCTGCAATGAAGAACCATACGATATAAACGGCACAGCTCTTCTACACTATATTAACTGCACAATTTACGTTAACGATGAAGTCTTCAAAGACACCCCTCTACAGTACAAGGAAGAAATTTTCATACCACCAGCTACTTATGCGAAAATAACACCGAGGGTCATAAAAGAAAAATTAAGTCTGAAAAAATTAAGGAAATACCAAATAGAGAACTACTAGACATCATCAAAGAAGAACAAAGGAATTTTAGTAGTAATATTCACCTTTGGGATTGCTGTCATCCTCATCATCGCATATACCACCAAAAAAACGAAGGTTAAATATTTGCCGAACCATCTTTTCAACGCTCCTGCCCCAAAGACATCTTTGTGGCCTTCGCTTTACTTTATGGGGGGAGGAGTTACGGCCGCTACCACAACCTCAACGGATACAACAACAGGAACACAACAAGCACCAGTAAAGCCATCTAGGGCTAATGTCGCAACCGGTCATCAACACCGGAAGTGAAGACACAGCAGTAACCAACTAAATATAAGTTATATATAAGAAATAAACGCTTACCTAAACTAAAAGTTAATACAATAACATTTCCATTCAATTTAGGGCATGCAAAATAAATAGCTTACTAATCAATTTCTGTAATAACATTTCCATAGAATTTAAGTTATATGAAATAAATTGCTTGTTAAACATTTTAACATTTCCATAGAATTTAAGTTATATGAAATAAATTGCTTATTACACATTTTCAATATTTTTAATCACAAAAATGTATAAATGGTAGTTAAAAATCAATAAAAGAATGACTTGTCATATTGCTGTCGAAAAAGTAACTTGTTGTTTTTTTTAACATTGTTGTGGGGTGATAACATAAATCGCGCATGCATATGTACGCAGACATTACAAAACCTTGGTTCACAAGGCAGTCGCAGAAGCAAACGCACCGCGCCTTTATCCCTTCCAAATGCATGACTTGACATCAATTCTCGGCGCCAAATATTTTTTTAAATTTATTATTTTTTTAATGCCATCGAAAAAATTTTGTGTAATAAATTTTAAGTATTCGCTTATTATTTCAAAAATAAGAAAATAGTAAAAATTTAATTGATCTAATGTCGAGGTGAGATATGTGTTGTGTGTTGAGGTGAAAGATATGTGGTGTTTTCAATTTTTGTGGTGGAAAACTCAGTGTGGTGTCTATAAAGTCGGTGTTCTAAAATCCCTTACCACAAACCATTCATATCTCAATTGTACTAAAAAAAGTAACAGTAACATTTGCGCCTTCTCATCTCATTAACATTCTCTGGTTCGACTTCATATTTGCAACGATTTTCTTGTTCATCGTATCACTTTTTTCTCAGAACGATTCGTTTCTCTTGTTCGTCGCATTACACTTTTTTCAGTATTAAAAGTCTGTCTGAAGTGTGTTTGCTAGCTGGTCTAGAAATATTTCGTATTACGATCATTTCGTTCTACGTTCAACGCTTTGTCAATCGTGGCATACATTGTGTTAAACAAATAATAAAATAAAACGTAAAAATGGAAAATCTTCGTTCCTTAAACTTCGCTGAACTTGGACAAATGTGCAAAAATGCAGGACTTCCAAGCACTGGGAATATAAATGCTCTTATAAAACATTTAGAACGTTTTGACGAACATTATTTAAGGGCTAGTTCAGTGTTATCACAGCGTGCAGCGGAATTAGGCAAGACAATTTGTGCAATGAGGCAACAACAAAATAATGGTGTGATAAGTATCTCCCCGCCAATAGATATCCACATATTCAGTCTACCCCAGTTGCGCGCTCAGTATCTGTCGATACTTTAGTGCCATACTCAATGTCCGTGAATACTACCGCCGGTTATACGCAGCCAATTTTTCAACTGAGTGTCAATTACATGCATTTTTCGAGCTATACCACGCGTCCCGTATATGCCAATCCTCTGTGTATTCCTCACTAACAAGTTTGGCAATCGCGTCCAATGCATAATGCTCGCGATATCATATCATAGAACTGTTACCATCATTTAAGCTCAAAGCAAATGTTTCATTAAACGCGATTCATTCGCACAACGGTGAACAATGAAAAAAAATACGACGGAATCGTCGAATGAAAAGAAATATTTTTGAAAACGATATTGCTATACACTTCGTGAACAGTATTAATGATGGTGACTTGAAAAAGAAAATATCTAATGATTACTCGATCACTTGACTTGCTAAGTGATATAAACAATTATATTAATTTTAAGGAACTTAAGCCGGCGCCACAATATAAGCCAAAAAATAATGCCACAAACCAACTCTACGTCCGTTCTGCGAAATACAAGCATAGAGCCGAACGAAAATGTGAAGTGCTACAATTGTTTAAAAGTGGAGCACTATTCGATTTAATGCCCGGAACCTCAGAAGAAAAGTCGTTGTGCAAAACGTCAACGGTCTAATTATTTAACTCACCATTGTCCGGAAAAATTGAATAATACTGTGAAATCAATTAATCCGAGCTACGATTCGGTAAAAACCAAATTTTTTTTCTTTTTGTCGGGCAGACAGCAATAAGTCCATTGTACTGTACTCGGGTTCCCTTTATAATTTTCTTTAATCTACTCGACCTCTGAAGAAATCTGAGTAGATCTTGTGGTGTCAAGGAGTCAAGGTGGTCGCTTCTTAACACATCAATGCCAAAGACCTCAGGCCTGATTTAAGCGAAGGCTGGGCATGCTGAGCAGAGTGCACTATCTAAGATGCCCACCTTTTCCATGTACTTTGCCCATAGAAAGTGATCCGTCATCAGTCCAACCAGCTGCCTAAAGTCCCCTCTGCTTGGTCACAGGAGGAACTGTGACAGTCGATCGATTCCATCGGATCTCTTGATGGCATGGAGTCAAGGGGCATGGAGAGAATCGTTGAATCGAAGTACATACCTTCTCTGTTTTCCAATTCCGGACAGGGGCCGTACCAGTTCCCATTGTGTTACAGCCTGCAGATGGCCTTCAAGGCCTCTCCTTGGATGAAAGCATCAAGTGGTGGTAAACCAACCAGAGCAGCTAATGCCGGGCTCGAAGTAATCGGGAAAGCTCCGGCGCAACAGATGGCCACAGAGCGTTTTAGTCCCGTTAGGGTCCTCCTGATTCTCACGAGAGAGAGTCTACTCATCCAGACCACTGTTGTATAGGTGATAATAGGTCTTATCATAATGATTTTCTTAGACTCGAGCAGTTACTCAGCTTATATCGTGAAGTGTTCTCTGAAAAATTGAACTAAATTCCCCAACACCGGTGAATATGAAACCGCAACATCTACTTCTGCAAGCGTTTAATCGTAACAGATATGTATAATAAAATATCTACTCGAAAACGAAATTATAAGACCATCAAAGTCCTCATATACCTCACCCATTGTTCTCGTTGAAAACAAAATGGTGAGCATAGACTTGGTGATTTATTATATATGTTTGAATAAAGTAACGAAAAAAACATCATATCCGATGTCAGTGATGGATGAACATTTCGCCCAGCCAGCAGGTAATAAATATTTTTCCATATTATGTATATCTACGAACGGGTTATAACCAAATAGAGCTCGACGAACATTCAAGGCAGTTTACGGCATTTGTTACCAACGAAGGCCATTACTAATTCAATGAAATGTCCTTTGGAAACCGGGAAAAATCTTGGCATATTTAGATGACGTCATCATACCAAGTCGTTCTTTTGAGGAAGGTGTACAGCGTCTCGAGAAGTTTTTAGTTCTTCTAAAAAAAAGTGGGTTGACCCTCCGAATTGACAAATGCAAATGTTTTCAAAGTTAAATGGAATACCTCGGTCACATCATAGCCGAGAACGGTATAATGCCTGGAAACGGCAAGATATCAGCAATCCAGAATTTCCAAATGTCAACGAATGTCACAGAACTGTAACAGGTCTCACGGCCTCTTCAGAAAATTTGTTCCTGATTACTCCTTGATAGCAAAGCCATTAACATCACTTTTACGCAAAACCGAACAAAATACTTTTTGCTGGACTGAGCTACAGCAGACAACGTTTGAAAGAATTATCATACTTTTGACAACTACTCTAGTGTTGGCACTCTACGAACAATCCGTGCAGCATGAGGTTCACACCGACGCTAGCAGTATCGGCGCAGCGTAATGATGTAATTGCTTGCCGATAAGACGTGACAACCAACAATGTACTGCAGTCGTCGCCGTACAAACACCGAAAGGCGTTATCACTCTTACGAATTGGAAGCTCTTGCTTGCTCGAAATAACGTCCGACGTCAACGATTGGCTTTATACTATCCAGATCCAAGATGTAACACTACGTGAAGCTATCAGCATTCTACAAGCCAAATGAAAATTACAACGAGAGACAGAAATTAAGAAGTATTTCCGTATCCAGAATCATCGCCTTAACCGTCAAGAGGACGATGGACTTAAATTTGTCGTCCCTACGCCCATTGGCGCATTGACCAACTTTGACATGCCAAAATAAGTCACCACGCATTCGAGAAGACTATTGCTCATATTTGCAAAATGTGTTGGTTCCCGCAAATGCGTAAATATATTACAAATTATATTGCGGCGTGTGCTGAATGGTGTTATCGGAAAGAACAATACGGTAAGGTAGAAGGTGCAATGCGCTTCGATCCGGTAGAACCAACACCTTTTCGCGTGATTCACATTGATCACCTGCGCCCGTTTGTTCGTAGTAAGAAAGAAAATTTGTATGCAATTTTTGACGCATTCTACAAATATCTTGTAGTTTAAGCCATCTGTCCCGAACTCGATAATGACTACTCAAGTAGTACCGATTCTGAAGACAACGGAATCGGGGCCACTTCCATATCAGGAAGGGCCGGCTGTCAGCAAGTTGGTAGTCCTGCAGCTAGGTAGTCTTACGAGCAATGTGACATTGCCATACCCGAATGGGAAGTTGAGTTGCAGCCTCGGTCGATGAAGATGTCTCATAACAAATCGAAGGGAGTCGCACAGAACCTAAACTCGAAGACGGTCGCAAGCTCACGCTATATACATATACATATATTACTTTTAGAACTTTAAAACTACGTTTATTCTAAATATATATAAGAAACAATTTCATTTAAACATATATACGCATTATAAGAACAAAATCAATTTAAAAGAGGTCTCCTGATTCTAGTAACAGAAATATTGGACAGTAAGAGGACACTTCGTTGGGATATTTAACAGGCTTAGACACTTGCTAAATAAACTGATCAAATATACAAGACCTGTTCGAAAAGTCTCGCGAATTTTGTGTTTTCGCAGAAATTATTTATTTATTCATTAATATCTATTTTGTCCCCTTCAAAGTAATCCGCATGAGATATTACGAATATACGTAACTTGCGAAAATTCGAAATTCGCGATACTTTTTGAACACACCTCGTATAAGTACAATGCTTTTTGTTTGGCATATTACGGAGGATTTCAGCCGTGATTAACCCTCAAAACAACGTTTAGGAGACGTGATGAATTTTTTTAGCCAAAAGTGAAAAGCTCGTATTAGATGCGTGAGGTCTGGTTCCGGCCAGAAGTGAGAACTTGTATGAAATATGATACTGTTTTACACAATAGAAAAGCTTTAAACGAAAGTGGCACACACAACCATCGCTCGATTCATAAAGCAAGGGGTTAAATCAATCCCAGTCGAATTTTTCTTCTTCTGGTGTAACTGGAATAATATATTCATCGTACTCAGGACAGCTTAAAATAGCGTTCTACTTGTTTGGGTTCGCCATTGCTTATAATAAACTAGCGAAAACCGGCCCGTTCCGCTGGTCGTCTTTAAAAAAATCTAGATTAATTAATTAAATTAAGCCGAAAAATACTGTGTGTATTTTATAAAAATTCTCGCTCATGAATGGTAATGAAAGAAGTTTTTAATAGTAGTAGCAATTAAAAAACGTTTGATGTGATTTACTTTATTACTTTTTTTATTGTAATGCTCTTTGATATAAAATATTCTTCGTTTTTCCATGCGTTGTTGAATAGATGAACAATACCGATGGCTTTCCAACTCTTGAGCATGAAATATAAAGTTGGCCATGAGAAAAACATGGGTATTCTAAATCAATACCACAAATTGATAATGTTTGGCCTTGTGACTTATTAATAGTAATCGCGAATGCAAGGCGAACAGGAAATTGAAGACGTTTGAATTCAAACGGCATATCCGA
This sequence comes from Anastrepha obliqua, assembly GCF_027943255.1. Taxonomy (NCBI): domain Eukaryota; kingdom Metazoa; phylum Arthropoda; class Insecta; order Diptera; family Tephritidae; genus Anastrepha; species Anastrepha obliqua. The sequence goes on from NC_072897.1 coordinate 5,554,669, forward strand.
TGGTATCATTGGTATTCGCGGTAGTAAAACGTCTTCACCAGAGTATTTTCCATTCAAAATTGTTGCTTCAATGACGTTATTCATCAATCTCTTAACTGTAAATCGAGTGCCATTACATAGTCGTGGTTGATTTATGTTTCTCAACATAATAATCGGTGCTCCTATTTTCAAGTTTAGCATGTGTGGCGGTAACCCAGGTAAATCAAAGGAATTCAAAAATTCAGTGGGATAATTTACAATATCGTCTTGATTTGTAACAGTGTCAACGGATCGATATGTTTGTTCTGGACTTGGTATGTTAGCCAAAATAGCCGCATTCATTTCATTCACATTTTTATTTTTGCCAGCCATGATGGCTCGTTCACTAAGCCAATCATGATTTTTGTAATTTTGAGGCAAATTTGGGAAAATACTTTGAATTAACTGTTCTTTCATTTGACTTATTTGACAAAAGTTTGGTTGTAAAGTTATTAAGCCAGTTAAATTATCGACAGGGACTTTGCCATTTCCAATATCCAATAATCGCTGTGAAAATTCAGCAGCTGATGGATCATTTTGCATTAGAACACGTACATTTGTAGTTAGTTTGAGTGTTTGAACATGTCTCCACAAATATGATGATTTCAAACATGCAACCAATTCATCTGCTACAGTTGCTCGAGGAATAACAAGCAGTGTTTGTCTAAAATCACCTGCCAGCAGCACGACCAAACATTTCATTTTTACTACGTAAGTCTCGTAATGTCCTATCAAGCGCTTCCAGTGACTTTTTATGTGCCATCGTGCACTCATCCCATACAATTACGTGTGCGAAAAAGCGGAGAAGGAGAAGAGAACTGTTCTATTCCCCCCAGCTTCAACCCAGCTATGTGTTCAGGTGCAAATGACTTTTTTGCGTGAAGTCTGATATAAAATAAGTTCTATTTACTCTTCTTAAATTTATATAAACCTTTCCAGGCGAACTAAAAAAACTGACATATATTTGCTTCAACCGTATATTTGTGAGTACACAGGTAATACGTAAATATATGAATGATGTAGGTAATATCTCATATTAGCATAACCTTTCTGCAAAAAATTAAGGAAACGATCACCAATCACGCCGACAATGATACAATGAATTTTTCACTATAACTGACTTCAGATTAACGTTTATATAATAAGCGTATATGTAACATTTTCAAATTTTTCTAGAATTTTTTTTTTTTTAATTTTTAATAATAAGTGGTCTTCCTCTTCCTCTTCCTGTAGCTATTTCTTTTCCTCTTACATCTCCAGCTCCATCTCCTTTCTTTATCCCGGAAACGGGCAGTAAAAATTACCTCACTTAAATGCTTTCATCAACAGCTTCCATCTGATACCCATATTGTACAAACACATCCAAGGGTACCTTGGTCCACCTTTTCGGCTATATCTCGATACCCTTGTCACTCAGAGATCTAAAAAATACTCTGTATTAAAGCACTCATCAGTAGCTTTGATTTGATACTCACAATGTAAAAACACATCCTAGGGTTACCCGGGTCCTCGTTTTGGCCTTCGGCAGCGCCACCTGGTGGCGAGTGGAATCAATAAGCATATTATACTAACCTTCACCGTGGAAAAATATATATATATACCAAATTTCATAATAATCGGCCCAGACACACACGACCCAAATGTATTCAATTCTAATGAATGCTACGTGCGGTACAAAAAATACGTGCGGCAAATAGCAAAAACACACCCACTTAACCGACACACCGCACACACACGCGCTATTGGATTTCAATCATACTTCACAGAAACCTTTGCTAAAGCAACACCAACAATGTGTGAAACTTTCATTGTTTTCCTTACACGCGTTGTTGAGATTACCCCGGACAAATGCACACTTTTTTTCGGCTTAATTTTTATATATATAGATTATAATAAATACACATTTTTTTTTTTGTAACAATAAACTTAAGTTTTCTACTCAGTTTACACATAGTGTAATACTCAACAAATTTACTAAAATGAATTACTACAATGCAACACTGCATCAAATAGACGCTAAGAAATATAACTGTTTTTTTTTGAGTATGTAAAAAATTAGGATGAAATAAAAGGCGAAGTTCAGTTCAGTTATACACCAACAGTCAACCAGTTCAGTTTTTTAATTATACAGTCCGCTCGTGAATATGACAAATTACATTTATGAACATTAAAATTTGGTCCAATCCGACCGGATTTAGACTGTTTTCATCTAAAAACAGACATAAAAGTCAAAAAGTGCTTTTTTTTTTTGTTAAATAAAGTGTAAGAGATTTTATGTGTTGTACAAAATAACAGAGAAGTTTGTTATATTCACATAAAAAAAATGTACTTTTATATGTATAGTAAACTATCGGCAATTCTCATTTGAGTTGTAGTATGAATAAGCAATTAACAGACAAAAAGTGATTGTGAGGAAAGTTATAAAATTCTTACGCATAGTGATTGCTAAAAAATTCAATGAACTGGTGAAATAAATTTGTTCAAGAGAGACGACAGATGAATATAACGGGGGTTCAGTGAAGCAACCAGTGTATATCTATATAACATAAAAGCGCAGCGGAGCGCTCGTACAATAACGGAGCACCTATCTGAGCACTCTAAATTGAAGGTAATGCAGTTCAAAGTGGCAGTTTCAATTTGAATCAGAATAAATGATGGTAGTGCAGTATGCAACTTCTGGTCAATAAAACATAAGATAATGCAGTTCACAGTTTTGTTAAATTTCAAGAACAGTTTTAGAAACATGCATATTTAAGTTCAATGTTTATAGTTAGTTATGTTAATGTTTGATATAAACAGTGAACTTAATAAGAGATTAACATCAGAGAATGTTAACCCTTAACTGGTCCGGCGTCGTCTGAAAGACTACGTCATATAAACAAATCCTGTTTATTTGCTACTGGAACCACCTACATACGGGTCGCTCCGCCTATTCCTTCCCCTATTGGTCATTAAAAAATAGTCACATTTCTGTCGATTTTGTTCAGTTATACTCTAAGTTAGGAACGATTATATTTGCGCGGTAGTCTGTCAGACTACGCCGGACCCTTTACGTTACTTTAGTGCGTGTTTCAAATATAGTGAGTTATGGCTGGGCCATCTAAACGGGTGCGTTTGGGCGATTGTGATTATGAAGAAACTCTCTCTAAGTGGAATAACGAAGACACTGATAGTGGTAGTGATATAGACGATGTGTCAGACGACTATGATATTGAGTCAGAGCATGACACTAACTCGGAATTATCTGAATATAAGGAGGACAATGACAGTGATGAAGTGGACTCAATGGAAAGTGAAAAGAAATATATATATGGCAAAAATCGGTATAGGTGGTGTACTTCAGAAGTTCATCCATCATCTAAAGTCCGAAAACATAACATTGTGATGAAAGTTCCCATACTGAAATCAAAGGCAAGGATGCTTGGTGAGTCTGCAGATCCGCTAGCTATTTGGGGCTTACTTTTTAGTGTCAATATATTTGAACATATTATGCAGTGCACTAACAAAAAGCTAAATTCGATGAGTGAAAAATATTCTGCTGTTTCAAAACACCACCTATTTGCAACAGATGGAACTGGAAGGGACATATTCAGAGCAGTTCTCAGTAAGAAAAGATTTGCTGTCCTTTTGGCTGCGATAAGATTTGATAATCGAGAAGATAGAGAAGAACGCAAAAAGGATGACCCTACTGCAGCTATATCCTTCGTGTTTAACAGTTTTATAGAGAATTGCCAAAGTTTATATGGATTAGGGCAATCTGCTACTGTAGACGAAATGCTGGTGAGTTTCCGTGGGAGATGCCGCTTTAAGATGTAGATGCCAAACAAGCCAGCAAAATATGGTCTTAAAATTCAGTGCTTAACAGACGCGAGAAACAGCTATCTTTATAATGCTTATATCTATTGCGGAAAGGACTCGGATGGTTTTGGTCTCAGTGACGAAGATAAGAAACTTTTAAAACCTACGCAAGCAGTATTACGCCTAGCAACGCCGCTCTTCAACAGCAATTGCAACATAACAGCTGATAACTGGTATTCTTCAATACAGTTAGTGGACGTCCTTCTAAAGAAAAATTTAACGTATGTAGGCACCCTAAAAAAAAATAAACCCGAAATACCACAGACCTTCCTACCCAATCGCAAAAGAGCTGCTGGATCAACATTCTATGGATTTAGGGAGGAATGCACAATAATTTCCCAGGTTGGAAAAGCCACAATTCTGATATCTTCCATTCACTACAGAGAATACACTGACCAATTAACTAATAAACCAGAAATAATCACCTTTTATAACGAAAATAAAGGAGGAGTTGATTCCATTGACGAAATGTGTTCAAAAAGTACATCCAGTCGTCGTAGTCGAAGGTGGCCATTGACAATCTTTTTCCGTGTCTTGGATATTTCTGCGGTAAATTCTTATATTCTTCATCAGTGTTACAAAAACAATCCAATAATAAAAGAAAAAAATGTGCTAGCTATGCAATTGGTGGAAGATCATATGAAACGGCGCATAACAATGATGAATATACCACGTGAAATACGAACCATGATTAGAAGGATACTTAGAGTTCCAGAAGAACAACCAACTAATGATGAAACAAATCTTATTCTCCAAAAACGTAAGATTTGCCATATATGTCCTAGCAACAAACACAGGATGATCAAATACCTATGCGTTTATTGCAAGAATCCAGTCTGCTTAGGGTGCACAGATCCAATCTGCAAAAACTGTATCTCAAACTTGTGAACTTTGGGCCTTGCTGGATACAAACCCACCTTCAACTTTCCATATCTTTATGAGTTTTATGGTTATATAATGATTTACAAATCAATTCTTAAAAAAAAAATAGTTAACTAGCTTGTTCTCACTTTTTTATGATTTTCGGAAAGAATAAGCATTTTTTTGTAGATGTGTGGTACATTATTCCTTCTTGTGTTTATAATTTGTTAGACTTTGCCCCAATTGCATGTATTTTTACTAAATATAGTTCATTTGTGTTCATAATATCGATGTTTATTAAAAAATAATAATAACTTTATGTTGTGTTTTATTATTGAGCTTCAAAACGTACTCGTCTCACAGACTACGCCGGACCAGTTATGTTACTCATGGAGTACCGGACCAGTTAAGGGTTAATGGAATGACCAGGTGCAAATGTTACTGTTAACTTTTTTTAGTACAAGTGAGATTTGAAAGATTTGTAGTAAGAGATTTTAGAACATCGACTTTATAGACACCACACTGAGTTTTGCCCACACAAAAATTGAAAACACCACACATCTTTCACCTCAACACACAACACATATCTCACCTCGACATTAGATCAATTAAATTTTTGCTATTTTCGTATTTTTGAATAATAAGCCTCAACACACAACACATATCTAACCTCGACATTAGATCAATTAAATTTTTACTATTTTCGTATTTTTGAATAATAAGCGATACGTAAAATTTATTACACAAAATTTTTTTTCAATTACATTAAAAAAAACGAATTATTGTACAAAAAAAATTAATAAAAAAAAGTTGGCGCCGAGAATTGATATCGAGTCTAACATGTGGAGAGGAAAAATAGGCGGTGCGTTTATTTCTTCGACTGCTTATTTTTTTATCATTTTGTTATTTTTGAAATTATAAGCGGATGCATAAAATTTATTACAAATTGTTTTACGATTACATTGGCGCCGAGAATTGATGAGAATTGATGCCGAGTCACATGGGGAGGATAAATACGCAGTGCGTTTATTTTTACGCCTGCGTTATGAACCAAGGTTTTGTGCTTGCGCGTGACGCGAATTAATTTTAATAAAGTTCTGAAAGTAATTCATGAAGTTTTTCATTACATACATACATAAATGAACGTATACTTTATATGTACATAAATGATGGTACATGACAATATAAGTACATAGTATGTAGGTATGTGCATATCAATAGGAGGTATTTGCATTCAGAAAAAAAATCGGTTTAAGATAAATCAACACTTATTTTATATTGTATGTCAATTTATAGTTTATGTATTCGACAGCATTTACATACATATGTATGTATGTACATTTGTATATGAAAAACAATAATGCACTCAATGCAATCAAATACACATACGTACTAGTGAACGAGTTTCTTCCTCACAAATGCAAAAACAATTCTGCTCTATGTATGTATATATACTCATTTTATGTCCTAGCATATATACATACATATATACCTACTTGCCTTCTAAACTTCCTACAAAATAATTGGATTCATATGTTACTACATCCAGGCACGTTCATACATTCATGCATATATGCGCGAGCACAGCGCTCCCTTCTTGCTTCCGTGTACTTTTGTCTTTCACCAGTCGATATTCCTAATATTGTACTTACAAAAACACAACACTTTGATAGACGCAAAAGCAACGCGATGGCCGCTTTGCCACCACACATTCTAACATGTTCTAGAACACAACAGAAACACATACCTCACATGCGCATGTCGCCGAAAGCTAAAATCTAAGCCTAGCGACTACAAAAAGAAAATACATTCGTAGACGCAGTCGCAGCGGCCATGATTCTATTTTTTTTTTTAATTTTTAATAATAAGTGGTCTTCCTCTTCCTCTTCCTCTTCCTGTAGCTATTCCTTTTCCTCTTACATCTCCAGCTCCATCTCTTTTCTTTATCCCGGAAACGGGCAGTAAAAATTACCTCACTTAAATGCTTTCATCAACAGCTTCCATCTGATACCCATATTGTACAAACACATCCAAGGGTACCTTGGTCCACCTTTTCGGCTATATCTCGATACCCTTGTCACTCAGAGATCTAAAAAATACTCTGTATTAAAGCACTCATCAGTAGCTTTGATTTGATACTCACAATGTAAAAACACATCCTAGGGTTACCCGGGTCCTCGTTTTGGCCTTCGGCAGCGCCACCTGGTGGCGAGTGGAATCAATAAGCATATTATACTAACCTTCACCGTGGAAAAATATATATATATATACCAAATTTCATAATAATCGGCCCAGACACACACGACCCAAATGTATTCAATTCTAATGAATGCTACGTGCGGTACAAAAAATACGTGCGGCAAATAGCAAAAACACACCCACTTAACCGACACACCGCACACACACGCGCTATTGGATTTCAATCATACTTCACAGAAACCTTTGCTAAAGCAACACCAACAATGTGTGAAACTTTCATTGTTTTCCTTACACGCGTTGCTGAGATTACCCCGGACAAATGCACACTTTTTTTCGGCTTAATTTTTATATATATAGATTATAATAAATACACATTTTTTTTTTTTGTAACAATAAACTTAAGTTTTCTACTCAGTTTACACATAGTGTAATACTCAACAAATTTACTAAAATGAATTACTACAATGCAACCCTGCATCAAATAGACGCTAAGAAATATAACTGTTTTTTTTTGAGTATGTAAAAAATTAGGATGAAATAAAAGGCGAAGTTCAGTTCAGTTATACACCAACAGTCAACCAGTTCAGTTTTTTAATTATACAGTCCGCTCGTGAATATGACAAATTACATTTATGAACATTAAAATTTGGTCCAATCCGACCGGATTTAGACTGTTTTCATCTAAAAACAGACATAAAAGTCAAAAAGTGCTTTTTTTTTTGTTAAATAAAGTGTAAGAGATTTTATGTGTTGTACAAAATAACAGAGAAGTTTGTTATATTCACATAAAAAAAATGTACTTTTATATGTATAGTAAACTATCGGCAATTCTCATTTGAGTTGTAGTATGAATAAGCAATTAACAGACAAAAAGTGATTGTGAGGAAAGTTATAAAATTCTTACGCATAGTGATTGCTAAAAAATTCAATGAACTGGTGAAATAAATTTGTTCAAGAGAGACGACAGATGAATATAACGGGGGTTCAGTGAAGCAACCAGTGTATATCTATATAACATAAAAGCGCAGCGGAGCGCTCGTACAATAACGGAGCACCTATCTGAGCACTCTAAATTGAAGGTAATGCAGTTCAAAGTGGCAGTTTCAATTTGAATCAGAATAAATGATGGTAGTGCAGTATGCAACTTCTGGTCAATAAAACATAAGATAATGCAGTTCACAGTTTTGTTAAATTTCAAGAACAGTTTTAGAAACATGCATATTTAAGTTCAATGTTTATAGTTAGTTATGTTAATGTTTGATATAAACAGTGAACTTAATAAGAGATTAACATCAGAGAATGTTAACCCTTAACTGGTCCGGCGTCGTCTGAAAGACTACGTCATATAAACAAATCCTGTTTATTTGCTACTGGAACCACCTACATACGGGTCGCTCCGCCTATTCCTTCCCCTATTGGTCATTAAAAAATAGTCACATTTCTGTCGATTTTGTTCAGTTATACTCTAAGTTAGGAACGATTATATTTGCGCGGTAGTCTGTCAGACTACGCCGGACCCTTTACGTTACTTTAGTGCGTGTTTCAAATATAGTGAGTTGTGGCTGGGCCATCTAAACGGGTGCGTTTGGGCGATTGTGATTATGAAGAAACTCTCTCTAAGTGGAATAACGAAGACACTGATAGTGGTAGTGATATAGACGATGTGTCAGACGACTATAATATTGAGTCAGAGCATGACACTAACTCGGAATTATCTGAATATAAGGAGGACAATGACAGTGATGAAGTGGACTCAATGGAAAGTGAAAAGAAATATATATATGGCAAAAATCGGTATAGGTGGTGTACTTCAGAAGTTCATCCATCATCTAAAGTCCGAAAACATAACATTGTGATGAAAGTTCCCATACTGAAATCAAAGGCAAGGATGCTTAGTGAGTCTGCAGATCCGCTAGCTATTTGGGGCTTACTTTTTAGTGTCAATATATTTGAACATATTATGCAGTGCACTAACAAAAAGCTAAATTCGATGAGTGAAAAATATTCTGCTGTTTCAAAACACCACCTATTTGCAACAGATGGAACTGGAAGGGACATATTCAGAGCAGTTCTCAGTAAGAAAAGATTTGCTGTCCTTTTGGCTGCGATAAGATTTGATAATCGAGAAGATAGAGAAGAACGCAAAAAGGATGACCCTACTGCAGCTATATCCTTCGTGTTTAACAGTTTTATAGAGAATTGCCAAAGTTTATATGGATTAGGGCAACCTGCTACTGTAGACGAAATGCTGGTGAGTTTCCGTGGGAGATGCCGCTTTAAGATGTAGATGCCAAACAAGCCAGCAAAATATGGTCTTAAAATTCAGTGCTTAACAGACGCGAGAAACAGCTATCTTTATAATGCTTATATCTATTGCGGAAAGGACTCGGATGGTTTTGGTCTCAGTGACGAAGATAAGAAACTTTTAAAACCTACGCAAGCAGTATTACGCCTAGCAACGCCGCTCTTCAACAGCAATTGCAACATAACAGCTGATAACTGGTATTCTTCAATACAGTTAGTGGACGTCCTTCTAAAGAAAAATTTAACGTATGTAGGCACCCTAAAAAAAAATAAACCCGAAATACCACAGACCTTCCTACCCAATCGCAAAAGAGCTGCTGGATCAACATTCTATGGATTTAGGGAGGAATGCACAATAATTTCCCAGGTTGGAAAAGCCACAATTCTGATATCTTCCATTCACGACAGAGAATACACTGACCAATTAACTAATAAACCAGAAATAATCACCTTTTATAACGAAAATAAAGGAGAAGTTGATTCCATTGACGAAAAGTGTTCAAAAAGTACATCCAGTCGTCGTAGTCGAAGGTGGCCATTGACAATCTTTTTCCGTGTCTTGGATATTTCTGCGGTAAATTCTTATATTCTTCATCAGTGTTACAAAAACAATCCAATAATAAAATAAAAAAATGTTTTTGGAAAACAGCTAGCTATGCAATTGGTGGAAGATCATATGAAACGGCGCATAACAATGATGAATATACCACGTGAAATACGAACCATGATTAGAAGGATACTTAGAGTTCCAGAAGAACAACCAACTAATGATGAAACAAATCTTATTCTCCAAAAACGTAAGATTTGCCATATATGTCCTAGCAACAAACACAGGATGACCAAATACCTATGCGTTTATTGCAAGAATCCAGTCTGCTTAGGGTGCACAGATCCAATCTGCAAAAACTGTATCTCAAACTTGTGAACTTTGGGCCTTGCTGGATACAAACCCACCTTCAACTTTCCATATCTTTATGAGTTTTATGGTTATATAATGATTTACAAATCAATTCTTAAAAAAAAAATAGTTAACTAGCTTGTTCTCACTTTTTTATGATTTTCGGAAAGAATAAGCATTTTTTTGTAGATGTGTGGTACATTATTCCTTCTTGTGTTTATAATTTGTTAGACTTTGCCCCAATTGCATGTATTTTTACTAAATATAGTTCATTTGTGTTCATAATATCGATGTTTATTAAAAAATAATAATAACTTTATGTTGTGTTTTATTATTGAGCTTCAAAACGTACTCGTCTCACAGACTACGCCGGACCAGTTATGTTACTCATGGAGTACCGGACCAGTTAAGGGTTAATGGAATGACCAGGTTCAAATGTTACTGTTAACTTTTTTTAGTACAAGTGAGATTTGAAAGATTTGTAGTAAGAGATTTTAGAACATCGACTTTATAGACACCACACTGAGTTTTGCCCACACAAAAATTGAAAACACCACACATCTTTCACCTCAACACACAACACATATCTCACCTCGACATTAGATCAATTAAATTTTTACTATTTTCGTATTTTTGAGTAATAAGCCTCAACACACAACACATATCTAACCTCGACATTAGATCAATTAAATTTTTACTATTTTCGTATTTTTGAATAATAAGCGATACGTAAAATTTATTACACAAAATTTTTTTTCAATTACATTAAAAAAAACGAATTATTGTACAAAAAAAATTAATAAAAAAAAGTTGGCGCCGAGAATTGATATCGAGTCTAACATGTGGAGAGGAAAAATAGGCGGTGCGTTTATTTCTTCGACTGCTTATTTTTTTATCATTTTGTTATTTTTGAAATTATAAGCGGATGCATAAAATTTATTACAAATTGTTTTACGATTACATTGGCGCCGAGAATTGATGAGAATTGATGCCGAGTCACATGGGGAGGATAAATACGCAGTGCGTTTATTTTTACGCCTGCGTTATGAACCAAGGTTTTGTGCTTGCGCGTGACGCGAATTAATTTTAATAAAGTTCTGAAAGTAATTCATGAAGTTTTTCATTACATACATACATAAATGAACGTATACTTTATATGTACATAAATGATGGTACATGACAATATAAGTACATAGTATGTAGGTATGTGCATATCAATAGGAGGTATTTGCATTCAGAAAAAAAAACGGTTTAAGATAAATCAACACTTATTTTATATTGTATGTCAATTTATAGTTTATGTATTCGACAGCATTTACATACATATGTATGTATGTACATTTGTATATGAAAAACAATAATGCACTCAATGCAATCAAATACACATACGTACTAGTGAACAAGTTTCTTCCTCACAAATGCAAAAACAATTCTGCTCTATGTATGCATATACATATACTCACTTTATGTCCTAGCATATATACATACATATATACCTACTTGCCTTCTAAACTTCCTACAAAATAATTGTATTCATATGTTACTACATCCAGGCACGTTCATACATTCATGCATATATGCGCGAGCACAGCGCTCCCTTCTTGCTTCCGTGTACTTTTGTCTTTCACCAGTCGATATTCCTAATATTGTACTTACAAAAACACAACACTTTGATAGACGCAAAAGCAACGCGATGGCCGCTTTGCCACATTCTAACATGTTCTAGAACACAACAGAAACACATACCTCACATGCGCATGTCGCCGAAAGCTAAAATCTAAGCCTAGCGACTACAAAAAGAAAATACATTCGTAGACGCAGTCGCAGCGGCCATGATTCTATTTTTTTTTTAATTTTTAATAATAAGTGGTCTTCCTCTTCCTCTTCCTGTAGCTATTCCTTTTCCTCTTACATCTCCAGCTCCATCTCCTTTCTTTATCCCGGAAACGGGCAGTAAAAATTACCTCACTTAAATGCTTTCATCAACAGCTTCCATCTGATACCCATATTGTACAAACACATCCAAGGGTACCTTGGTCCACCTTTTCGGCTATATCTCGATACCCTTGTCACTCAGAGATCTAAAAAATACTCTGTATTAAAGCACTCATCAGTAGCTTTGATTTGATACTCACAATGTAAAAACACATCCTAGGGTTACCCGGGTCCTCGTTTTGGCCTTCGGCAGCGCCACCTGGTGGCGAGTGGAATCAATATGCATATTATACTAACCTTCACCGTGGAAAAATATATATATATACCAAATTTCATAATAATCGGCCCAGACACACACGACCCAAATGTATTCAATTCTAATGAATGCTACGTGCGGTACAAAAAATACGTGCGGCAAATAGCAAAAACACACCCACTTAACCGACACACCGCATACACACGCGCTATTGGATTTCAATCATACTTCACAGAAACCTTTGCTAAAGCAACACCAACAATGTGTGAAACTTTCATTGTTTTCCTTACACGCGTTGTTGAGATTACCCCGGACAAATGCACACTTTTTTTCGGCTTAATTTTTATATATATAGATTATAATAAATACACATTTTTTTTTTTTGTAACAATAAACTTAAGTTTTCTACTCAGTTTACACATAGTGTAATACTCAACAAATTTACTAAAATGAATTACTACAATGCAACACTGCATCAAATAGACGCTAAGAAATATAACTGTTTTTTTTTGAGTATGTAAAAAATTAGGATGAAATAAAAGGCGAAGTTCAGTTCAGTTATACACCAACAGTCAACCAGTTCAGTTTTTTAATTATACAGTCCGCTCGTGAATATGACAAATTACATTTATGAACATTAAAATTTGGTCCAATCCGACCGGATTTAGACTGTTTTCATCTAAAAACAGACATAAAAGTCAAAAAGTGCTTTTTTTTTGTTAAATAAAGTGTAAGAGATTTTATGTGTTGTACAAAATAACAGAGAAGTTTGTTATATTCACATAAAAAAAATGTACTTTTATATGTATAGTAAACTATCGGCAATTCTCATTTGAGTTGTAGTATGAATAAGCAATTAACAGACAAAAAGTGATTGTGAGGAAAGTTATAAAATTCTTACGCATAGTGATTGCTAAAAAATTCAATGAACTGGTGAAATAAATTTGTTCAAGAGAGACGACAGATGAATATAACGGGGGTTCAGTGAAGCAACCAGTGTATATCTATATAACATAAAAGCGCAGCGGAGCGCTCGTACAATAACGGAGCACCTATCTGAGCACTCTAAATTGAAGGTAATGCAGTTCAAAGTGGCAGTTTCAATTTGAATCAGAATAAATGATGGTAGTGCAGTATGCAACTTCTGGTCAATAAAACATAAGATAATGCAGTTCACAGTTTTGTTAAATTTCAAGAACAGTTTTAGAAACATGCATATTTAAGTTCAATGTTTATAGTTAGTTATGTTAATGTTTGATATAAACAGTGAACTTAATAAGAGATTAACATCAGAGAATGTTAACCCTTAACTGGTCCGGCGTCGTCTGAAAGACTACGTCATATAAACAAATCCTGTTTATTTGCTACTGGAACCACCTACATACGGGTCGCTCCGCCTATTCCTTCCCCTATTGGTCATTAAAAAATAGTCACATTTCTGTCGATTTTGTTCAGTTATACTCTAAGTTAGGAACGATTATATTTGCGCGGTAGTCTGTCAGACTACGCCGGACCCTTTACGTTACTTTAGTGCGTGTTTCAAATATAGTGAGTTATGGCTGGGCCATCTAAACGGGTGCGTTTGGGCGATTGTGATTATGAAGAAACTCTCTCTAAGTGGAATAACGAAGACACTGATAGTGGTAGTGATATAGACGATGTGTCAGACGACTATAATATTGAGTCAGAGCATGACACTAACTCGGAATTATCTGAATATAAGGAGGACAATGACAGTGATGAAGTGGACTCAATGGAAAGTGAAAAGAAATATATATATGGCAAAAATCGGTATAGGTGGTGTACTTCAGAAGTTCATCCATCATCTAAAGTCCGAAAACATAACATTGTGATGAAAGTTCCCATACTGAAATCAAAGGCAAGGATGCTTGGTGAGTCTGCAGATCCGCTAGCTATTTGGGGCTTACTTTTTAGTGTCAATATATTTGAACATATTATGCAGTGCACTAACAAAAAGCTAAATTCGATGAGTGAAAAATATTCTGCTGTTTCAAAACACCACCTATTTGCAACAGATGGAACTGGAAGGGACATATTCAGAGCAGTTCTCAGTAAGAAAAGATTTCCTGTCCTTTTGGCTGCGATAAGATTTGATAATCGAGAAGATAGAGAAGAACGCAAAAGGATGACCCTACTGCAGCTATATCCTTCGTGTTTAACAGTTTTATAGAGAATTGCCAAAGTTTATATGGATTAGGGAAATCTGCTACTGTAGACGAAATGCTGGTGAGTTTCCGTGGGAGATGCCGCTTTAAGATGTAGATGCCAAACAAGCCAGCAAAATATGGTCTTAAAATTCAGTGCTTAACAGACGCGAGAAACAGCTATCTTTATAATGCTTATATCTATTGCGGAAAGGACTCGGATGGTTTTGGTCTCAGTGACGAAGATAAGAAACTTTTAAAACCTACGCAAGCAGTATTACGCCTAGCAACGCCGCTCTTCAACAGCAATTGCAACATAACAGCTGATAACTGGTATTCTTCAATACAGTTAGTGGACGTCCTTCTAAAGAAAAATTTAACGTATGTAGGCACCCTAAAAAAAAATAAACCCGAAATACCACAGACCTTCCTACCCAATCGCAAAAGAGCTGCTGGATCAACATTCTATGGATTTAGGGAGGAATGCACAATAATTTCCCAGGTTGGAAAAGCCACAATTCTGATATCTTCCATTCACTACAGAGAATACACTGACCAATTAACTAATAAACCAGAAATAATCACCTTTTATAACGAAAATAAAGGAGGAGTTGATTCCATTGACGAAAAGTGTTCAAAAAGTACATCCAGTCGTCGTAGTCGAAGGTGGCCATTGACAATCTTTTTCCGTGTCTTGGATATTTCTGCGGTAAATTCTTATATTCTTCATCAGTGTTACAAAAACAATCCAATAATAAAAGAAAAAAATGTTCTTGGAAAACAGCTAGCTATGCAATTGGTGGAAGATCATATGAAACGGCGCATAACAATGATGAATATACCACGTGAAATACGAACCATGATTAGAAGGATACTTAGAGTTCCAGAAGAATAACCAACTAATGATGAAACAAATCTTATTCTCCAAAAACGTAAGATTTGCCATATATGTCCTAGCAACAAACACAGGATGACCAAATACCTATGCGTTTATTGCAAGAATCCAGTCTGCTTAGGGTGCACAGATCCAATCTGCAAAAACTGTATCTCAAACTTGTGAACTTTGGGCCTTGCTGGATACAAACCCACCTTCAACTTTCCATATCTTTATGAGTTTTATGGTTATATAATGATTTACAAATCAATTCTTAAAAAAAAAATAGTTAACTAGCTTGTTCTCACTTTTTTATGATTTTCGGAAAGAATAAGCATTTTTTTGTAGATGTGTGGTACATTATTCCTTCTTGTGTTTATAATTTGTTAGACTTTGCCCCAATTGCATGTATTTTTACTAAATATAGTTCATTTGTGTTCATAATATCGATGTTTATTAAAAAATAATAATAACTTTATGTTGTGTTTTATTATTGAGCTTCAAAACGTACTCGTCTCACAGACTACGCCGGACCAGTTATGTTACTTATGGAGTACCGGACCAGTTAAGGGTAAATGGAATGACCAGGTGCAAATGTTACTGTTAACTTTTTTAAGTACAAGTGAGATTTGAAAGATTTGTAGTAAGAGATTTTAGAACATCGACTTTATAGACACCACACTGAGTTTTGCCCACACAAAAATTGAAAACACCACACATCTTTCACCTCAACACACAACACATATCTCACCTCGACATTAGATCAATTAAATTTTTACTATTTTCGTATTTTTGAATAATAAGCCTCAACACACAACACATATCTAACCTCGACATTAGATCAATTAAATTTTTACTATTTTCGTATTTTTGAATAATAAGCGATACGTAAAATTTATTACACAAAATTTTTTTTTCAATTACATTAAAAAAAACGAATTATTGTACAAAAAAATTAATAAAAAAAAGTTGGCGCCGAGAATTGATATCGAGTCTAACATGTGGAGAGGAAAAATAGGCGGTGCGTTTATTTCTTCGACTGCTTATTTTTTTATCATTTTGTTATTTTTGAAATTATAAGCGGATGCATAAAATTTATTACAAATTGTTTTACGATTACATTGGCGCCGAGAATTGATGAGAATTGATGCCGAGTCACATGGGGAGGATAAATACGCAGTGCGTTTATTTTTACGCCTGCGTTATGAACCAAGGTTTTGTGCTTGCGCGTGACGCGAATTAATTTTAATAAAGTTCTGAAAGTAATTCATGAAGTTTTTCATTACATACATACATAAATGAACGTATACTTTATATGTACATAAATGATGGTACATGACAATATAAGTACATAGTATGTAGGTATGTGCATATCAATAGGAGGTATTTGCATTCAGAAAAAAAAACGGTTTAAGATAAATCAACACTTATTTTATATTGTATGTCAATTTATAGTTTATGTATTCGACAGCATTTACATACATATGTATGTATGTACATTTGTATATGAAAAACAATAATGCACTCAATGCAATCAAATACACATACGTACTAGTGAACAAGTTTCTTCCTCACAAATGCAAAAACAATTCTGCTCTATGTATGCATATACATATACTCACTTTATGTCCTAGCATATATACATACATATATACCTACTTGCCTTCTAAACTTCCTACAAAATAATTGTATTCATATGTTACTACATCCAGGCACGTTCATACATTCATGCATATATGCGCGAGCACAGCGCTCCCTTCTTGCTTCCGTGTACTTTTGTCTTTCACCAGTCGATATTCCTAATATTGTACTTACAAAAACACAACGCGATGGCCGCTTTGCCACCACACATTCTAACATGTTCTAGAACACAACAGAAACACATACCTCACATGCGCATGTCGCCGAAAGCTAAAATCTAAGCCTAGCGACTACAAAAAGAAAATACATTCGTAGACGCAGTCGCAGCGGCCATGATTTTATCAGCGACGGCGCTGAACAATTTAGAACAAAAACAAAAAGTTCATTCATAAGTTCGAGCTCATATTTCAATTTCATTCATAAAACGAGCCCCCCATATGCCAATTTTCGCGACCATTCGAAAATAGTCAATATTGGAATATTTCGCGTGGAATTATTTGCCAATATTTGATAAATCTTGAATTTTTGTCATGTCGAGTGGCCGCGGCTCCGTATGTATGTATGCACCCTTATATTTATGTATATTTGTTTTCTAACTGTTCGAAAGTCGCGAGTTAATGCGACTTAGATTCCTTGAAAAACTCCAGCGAATCAGGCATTTCTGTCCGCAAAGCCGCATATATGTACCCTATGATCAAAAAGTACCGGGAATGTTTAAATAAAACATAACAGAGTTAAATTTCAGGCAAATTTATATTATCTCCTTCAAAATATGACCCGTCTGAAGCAACACACATGTGCCAACGTTTAACCCAGTGCTCAGAACACCCCCGGCAGGCCGGCATGGCCTTCAGCTCCTTCGTTGTATTCTCTTTGATCCGTGCGATGGCGCGTCATCATCATGCAAAATCCAAGAATTTTTTGCTCACATTCCCGGCCGTTTGCAACATACAGCATCTCTCAAAGGCTTCAAAACGGATAAATAACATTCTTTATTGACTGCCTGGCCCGATGGAAGGTACTCATGGTACACTATGCCTTGGCAATCGAAGAAAACTGTCAACATCACCTTTCCGGCTCTTTTTGCTCATAAGGTATACATATCCCATATTTTCACTGACGGATAAGAAGACGGTCGTAGTTGTTGTGTTTTATATGCATACATTTTGCGTTCGTTGAAGGTTTTGTATACATATAGGTATATTCTTATATATGGGCGGGTATGCGCGTTTGGCTTCTGGATGGATATTAGAATATGTTCTCATTAATATGTGTATGTAAGTAGTTCAAATTTGACTGAAGAGATTAAATATATGACTGCATATTCATATGCATTGCCTTTATGGCTGTTTTACATACCTATAAATCAATTCAAAAGAAGTATGAATAATGTTATATAGAAAATAAATTTCTAAATAACAGGTATTAGAAAAACCTGAATAAACTATTTTAAATCAATTCTAATTAAATGAAATCCAAAAAATTAAATAAAAATATCGAGCAAAGAAAAGTGTGTACAGGACTTGAACCTGAGTCAAATACGGAACGATGTAGTACGCCTAGATATGTCTTTCATGCTTGCGCTAATATTATATATCATTGCTAATGAGCGTTTCTAAATCGGTCGTTTATTCGATTTCCTGTGTTATATGCATCCATTTTGCGTTCGTTGAAAGTTTGTATGCGTATTTATATATGTACATATGTATGTGTGTATGCGCGTTTGGCTTTCTGGACGGATATTAGAATGATATTTTGTCATGAATATAGTTTAGATTTGATTAAAGAGATTAAATATATGCATGTTTATATCTACATATGTATTTCCTTTTTGATTTATATAAAATCAGTCCATATCCAGTATGAATTATTTTATACAGAAAAGAAATTTTCTAAATATCAAATTCAAAAAAACCTAATACAGTATTTTAAAGCAATTATAATTAAATTAAACTCAACAATTTTACCAAAAACGTATGACTATTCAGGACTTGAACCTGGACTAAATACGCGCCTCAAACATCATACAAACAATACCGCCGACTTTAGCAACTGCGCTATGAACTGACTGCTTGCGCATCTTTCCCAATCGCAACACAAATTAACTAATAAACCGCTTATCTTAATCGCAAACTCATTCGCTTCGCTGTGAGCATGAAATACGTCGAATCACTTACTACTGTGGTGAAAAATCTTAAGAAATCCCTTACTAGTGTGGTAAACGCAGAAAAAATCTGAATTCCTCTACTAGTGTGGTAAGTAAATATAGAAACCCTCCACTAGCGTAGTAAATATCTGCAATCCCTCACTAGTGTGGTAAGTGGAATTTAAATATCGCAGTGATATTGAAGAAAAATATTTTTCAATTAAAGCAATATTGTCACTAAAAAATCGTGTAGCGCAACTTGAAAGTACAGTGATTGAAAATCAATGTCAAAACGGTCAGAACGATCAAATTACAAATGTATCTAATGCCATGCGGGCATTATTGGAACATTAAAGCACATTGGGTGTTTTGGTGGAGCAATTGGCAGAACCACGGGTTAACGCAAGCTCAACACCAATTAATCAACGAGTAGAATCAGGTCAAGAAATTAGACTTCTTCGAATTCAAATTCCAGAATTCGATGGAACATACATACATTGGCTGCATTTCCGTGATATGTTTGAGGTTATGGTTCATTCTAAAAGTAATTTAGCGGACATAGAAAAGTTTGAGTATTTGTTAACTAAATTAAAAGGAGATGCATTGTCATTAGTGAAACATTTGAAAGCTACAAACGATTATTACAAAATAGCATGGGAACTTTTACTAAAAAAATATAATGAAAGTGATAAGGTTAAGAAAGCTTATTAAGTTTATTGCTTGATCAGCCGTCAATTAAAGTTACAAATTTGGTCGATATAAAGCGACTTTACAACAACACTAATGAAGGTATAAATTATTTGAAGGCTTTAGGTGAAGCAGTTTATAAGTGGGATTCAATGCTACTTTATTTGTTCGAAAAAAACTCGATTCTGAAACTTTAACACTATGGTTCATTATAAGGAGTTCTTAAAAGGGTGGTACATTTAAACAATTTTTAGAGCAACGTATTTTTGAATTAGAAAGTACACATTCAACTAATTTAAACAAAACACAATCTAAACCTGTCTCTCGCCAGCAAACACAACCAAAAGTGTTTTCGACACAATTTAAACAATGTTACGTATGTGAAGAAAATCATGCGATATACCAATGTGACAAATTTAAAACAAAGTTAGTTGCAGAAAGAATTATAATAGTTCAAGATAATAACCTCTGCTCATAGGGCATTTAATTGTAAAAAATCGGCATGCAGAATTTGCAATCTTAAACACAATTCGCTATTACATTTAACACGTGAAAATGAAATATGTAGAAACCGACACAAGTATTCAAAACAAACAAATAAGCACCTCCGTCAATTTTAATATAACGCTTAATGAATCTATTATACTTCTACTAACTGCAATAGTAAATGTGCTAGATAAAAACAATAAACACCAGAAATGTCGTGTTTTATTAGATTCAGGAGCGCAAGTTTCCTAAATCAAAAAGGCTTGTTTTCAAAGATTAAGTTTAAAAAGAAAATACAATAACACGTCAATTCACGGTGTAGGGAAAGGCGTTAGTAGCCAGTGTAGAGGTGAGGTACAGTTCAAAATAGCATCATTCAAACATGACATAACAATTACAACAACATCATATTGCTTGTCTAATCTAACACAAAATTTACCAGGAGTGACAGTGCGTGGCGAACATATGAACTATTTCAAAAATCTCGATTTAGGAGACGAGGGTTACGATACACCAGGTAGTATTGACATTATTTTGATGTTTATGCAGATTGCGTTTTGAATGGTAAAGTACTTCATCCAAGTGGAGCACCTGCTGCAATTGAAACGATATTTGGGTGGGTTTTGCTTGGAGGAGTCGAATCCAGTCAACAATTCAAAATTTGCGTTGCTCATATAACTTTTAACTTAAGTATGCAACAACACGGGCCGACACTAACGAAATGAGGAAGTTGGGAACTTCCTCAGAGGACGATCTCTTGGCCTCCAGCCAAGAGACGGTTGATGGCAAAGCTGTGGGCCACAGCACGCCATCAAGCTTAAATCAACCATCCACATCCGCTGATGCCAAGGGGCAAAAGCGCCAAAACGTTAAAAAAGGCCCGTCCAGGTACAACCTTTACCAGAGGTCTCTGACTATTCTCGGAAGAATAAATAAAAATGAGGCTGAAGGAAAAACTCATCCAAAGGACGCGGCCGATAAGGCAAGGTGTCAAAAGGTGGTCGATGAGTACCTGGCGTTCCAAGCCACCTAGAAAGCAGAAGCCGTGAAACGCAATCGTTCGCAGGACGAAAGCGACAAGCCAACGAAGAAGCACAAAGTGTCGGTTCACACCGCTTCTATAACGAAACCAACCAAACGCTCATTTAATGAGATGGCACGGGATTACCTGCAAATAGCGTTGGTTGATGAAATAACTAACCGCGGTAAACCTGCATCGGATAAGTGGTCCGAAATCGAGGCACGGCTGTCTAGCATTGTCGTCGATCACGTCATGGCGAACCCGGAGGGTCATGTGCCAGGATTTGATTCAATGGAGGTGGTCCGCGGATACAGGGCGATCAAGTGCGATGATCAACTCTCCCTTAACTTCCTGCAAACAGTTGTGGGCAAGATCCAGAGCGACTGGGAAGGTTTGAGGCTCAAACTTATCCCGGCCAGCGAAATCCCTCGACGGCCGACGGCTCGCATCTTGATTCCGAACATGGAATTCGAAGCTAAGCAACTTTTCCATACTTGCAACCACACAACCGCACTGTTCCGATGGATGACTGGAGCATAATCAAAGCGGAGGTTCCGCAAAAGAACAGTGTGTCCTTCCTTCTCCAAATATCGGTGGAGGGTATCGAGCCACTGGGAAAAGTGGACAATAAACTTCGGTTCGGCGTCAGGAAAGCGCAACTGAAGATATTCCGATCTGCAAGTCCGGAGGATGAACAGGACGAGGTTGACGGCGCCAACGAGTTGCTCACAGGCATGCAACTTGACGACGCCGCATCTACCAAAAACGATGGCGTTAATGAGCAGCACCCGGGAGTGCAGCTTGGCGACGCCGTCGAATTGCAAAGTGACCAGCAGCATGGGTCTCAAGGTTGTCCAAATAAACCTGCAGCACTCGCGGACTGCAACGGACAACCTAACCGTTCTCCTGGCGGAGGAGGACGTCGACATCGCTTTAATCCAGGAGCCCTGGGTGCGGAGCACCGAGGTGAAGGGGTTTACTGGAAACAACCACAACTTTTTCTACAAACGGACTGAAGGTAACCCCAGATCTTGTATTGTAGCTAAGGAACATTTGAACATATTTTTTTTAATCCCATCATATTGTTCACAGGATGTGACGGCTGTGGAGGTAGAAGCCGCTGACGGTGTCGGCATCATACTGGCTTCCATCTACATGACACATGATCGGCCAGCACCACCCGAGGAGGCTCTTCGGCTTGTGCGTGAAGCCAGAAATAAGAACCTGCTACTCGGATGCGATGCCAACGCGAGGCATGCGTTGTGGGGAAGCTCTGAGACAAACGACCGAGCAGAGTCTTTATATAATTTTATTATTAATACTAACTTATCGGTATGTAACAGGGGTAACATTCCCACTTTCACCTTTCCTAGTACGGAGTACTTCAGAGGATGGGAGGAAGTGATTGATGTTACTCTACTGTCTGAAAATAGTTCAGTAAGGGTAGATAATTGGAGGGTATCCAATAAAAGGTCCTTTTCTGATCATAGTTGGATCCTCTACGATTTGGATCTTAAGGTAGATCCGCCCCTACCGTATCAAAATCGTTTAAGAACCAACTGGAAATGGTTCAAAAATGTAGTAAACAAGAGGATAGGAGAGACTCCTATCCCTCAAATCACTCTCACGGAAAACATTGAGAGTAGGGTCATAACACTGGAAAAGGCATTTAGTAGGGCCTACAAAACTTCTTGCCCCATAAAATTTAACAAACAAACTCACCCTCCTTGGTGGAGCAGTGAGCTCTTAAAACTAAGGGAAAAATCTAGATCAACGTTTAACCTCAGCTACTCGACGGGAAATTGGGAATCGTACAGAGAAAGTCGGAGACAGTACAAGAAGGCAATCAGGGCCGCCAAAAAAAAGAGCTGGAGGGAATTTTGTTCGTCAATCGAATCCACCAGGGATTCTGCTAGGCTCAGCCGTGTTCTTTCCAAAGACCACTCAATGGCTTCTTGGGTCAAGAAACCTGATGGAACTTGGACTGCTACAGCAAAAGAATTGCTAGAGTTTCTGCTAAGCACGCATTTTCCGGGATGCAGCGCTTACGAAAGTGAGAGGGGAAACATTAGGCGGAGCCAAGATAATCCACAGCATCTTGCAATTGAAATTATTACCAAAGAAAAAGTTGCATGGGCAATCAAATCTTTCTCACCCTTTAAATCTCCGGGGCCAGATGGGATCATTCCAAAGATATTACAGGAAACCTTGGACTGTACTCTACCATGGCTTGAGGGAATTTTTAAAGTGTGTTAAACTTAGGCCATATTCCAGATAGGTGGAAACTAGTCAAGGTCGTCTTCATACCAAAAGTAGGTAGAAGAGGACATGAATCAGCGAAGGACTTCAGGCCAATCAGTCTTTCATCTTTCCTGGTAAAAACTTTTGAAAGACTTTTGGATACGCACCTCAGAAGCTCTTTGGAGAGCTCTGGTATATCAACTGCACAACACGCATACCTTAAAGGCAAATCTACGGAGACAGCGCTTCATGAGGTAATCGGAACAATAGAGGGCTCTCTAGAGAGCAAACATTATACCATGGCGGCATTCTTGGATATCGAAGGCGCCTTTAACAATGTTAGCACAGTTGCCATCCAACGGGCGTTGATAGACCTGGAGGTGGACAGTTGCATTAGTAACTGGGTCATCTCCATGCTAGAAACCAGGATCATCAAAGCTAATATGGGTAATACCAACATAACCAAGAAGGTCCACGGGGGCACTCCACAAGGGGGAGTATTATCTCCACTTCTTTGGCTATGTGTGATCAGCAAAATCCTAATAAAACTTGACGGAGGTGGGGTAAAAGTGGTGGCGTACGCTGATGATGTGGTGTTAATGGTGTCAGCACTGTGTCCAAATATGATCACCCGCGTTTAAGCCCGCATAAAACAGAACTTATGCTTTTTACCACCAGATACAAGGTACCAATTTTTACCCTACCAAATATCAACGGACAAACTCTGTCTTTATCAACCAGTGCAAAGTACTTAGGGGTAATTTTGGACTCCAAACTTAGCTGGAAGTTAAACGTCGAGGAACGGGTAAGGAAAGCAGAAATGGCTTTACATGCCTGCAAACGTATGCTTGGAAGAAGATGGGGTCTTCATCCTAAGCATACATTACGGCTGTATAAGGCGGTTATACGACCCATTTTATCGTATGGTTCGGTAGTTTGGTGGAAAGCTCTAGGGAGAGAGTACAATACCAAATTACTCGGCAGAATACAAAGATCAGCCTGTGCAATAACGGTCGGTGCAATCAGATCATATCCTAGAGAGGCTCTCAATGCACTGACACACGTTATTCCAATAGACCTACATATAAAGAAGACGGCAACCATGAGTGCATTTAGGTTAAATGAAGCGGGTCGCTGGAAAGGAAAAACTTATGATCACGCTAGTCTATTATTGCGACAAACTCAGTTACCCTCGGTGAGGACTGACTACAACGTCTCGATGGTAACGTTCAATATGAATTTTGCCACACCCTTTCCATCTAAAAAAGAATGGAATAAGGGATTCTCTCTAAACAACTTCGATACCACAGTCTATACAGATGGCAGTAAAATGGATTGTGGTGTTGGAGCTGGTATATATTCTCATAGACTTTGAATTGAAAAATCTGTGCGTCTCCCTAATACCAGCAGCGTCTTCCAAGCGGAAGTACTAGCAATTGGGGAAGCCTGTAGGTTACTAATCGCAGATTTCTCTTTTAAGGGCAATATCGCTATTCTTTCGGATAGCCAAGCTGCAATCCAGGCGCTGGACGCGACTATAACAACCTCTCAAGTGGTGGAGCAAAGTAGGAATAGCCTCACCAACTTGAGTGAAAACCATAGAGTAATCTTAATTTGGGTCCCGGGACACCGGAACATAGAAGGTAACGAAAAAGCTGATGAACTGGCAAGATCCCCCTGCCATGAATAGCGCTCTTGCAGTACCAGTATTCACTCCACTAGGTGCGGTCAAGAATGCAATTTCCCTAAAATACCTTCGAATTGTAGATTGTAGATGGAGAGACCAGACGAAATGCAAAATCAGCAGAACGTTATGGCCCACCTACAACCTCAAGCAATCGTCGACATTAATAAACATGAAACGACGGGACACCTGTAGACTTACGGCAGTCATAACTGGCTTCTGGTCTATCGGAGAATAAGCCGCCAAAATTGGCATCCCTCACAACACATACTGTCATAGTTGTAAACAACCGGAGAAAAAAGAAACAATCTTCCATTTCCGCTGTGAATGCCCTGCCCTATGGAAGGACAGAATGTTAATCCTGTCTGGCTTAGACGTCAACAACCTAATAGGGTTCCTAAACCGCACAGACTGGATAGAGTCCTGCTGCAAATAACTGTTAAACAATTTAGTAATGAGGATGTGGCAACAAAATGGTGCGGAAGCGCTAGTTGGATTCTGGATGAATCACCACTCTAACCAACCAACCAACCATGCAATTGCAAAGGTTCTGGGAAACAGAAGAAATCCCGCCATCGATTCAGATTCTTACAAGTGAAGAACAACAGGCAGAAGAGCATTATTTGAAACATGTTAAACGAGAATCTAGTGGTAGATATATAGTTCGATTACGTTTTAAAAATTCTAACACTGAGTTTGGTAACTCGAAATTGTCATCAATGAAGAGGTTGCGGTCAATGGAAATGAGGTTTAAGAAAATTAAAGATTAGAGGCATAGTACAAGCAATTCATGCAGGAATATGTCTTGAATCATATAAATCATATGGAAAGGATAATAGAAAAAGATATACAACCCGAGTGTTTTATGCCGCACCATGCTGTATTTAAACCTATTAACAACCCAACTGAGAATAGTTTTTGATGCATCGTGTAAATCAACCAGTGGAAAATCACTTAATGATCATTTGCTGGTAGGATATCCAGTACAAAGGGATCTATTTTATTTATTAGTACAGTTTCGCATGTATAAAATAGGTGTCACTAGTGACACAGAAAAAATGTATAGACAGATATTGATTCATGAAGATGACAAATGTTATCAGCGTATTTTATGGAGGAATAATAAATATTAATAATAAAGCTGATGCATATAACTTGAATACAGTTACATATGGTACGGCCTGTGCACCTTTTCTAGCAACTAGAACTCTTAAACGAATAGGTATGGAAAATATGCATGAATATCCACAAGCAAGCACTGCAATCATAAATTGTTTTTATGTTGATGATTTTATGTTTTGTGCAGAAGATATAGATTTGGCTGTTAAGGTAAATGATGATGTTTGCAAATTACTAAAAGAAGCAGGTTTTCATTTGCGTAAATGGTGTTCAAGCTCAGACGAATTTATGGCAACCCTCAATCTGAGTGATAGAGAACTATCAGAAGACACAATTATTGACGATTCACAAACAATAAAAACGTTAGGATTATTATGGGATACAATATGTGATGGTTTCCGATATAGTATTGCTTTAAAGGAATTACAACCACAAATTACAAAACGCACAGTATTGTCAGATATTTCAAAACTATTTGACCCGTTATATTGGTTATCTCCAGTAACAATTTCAATGAAATTGTTTATGCAAAAATAATGGTTACAAGTTATTGGCTGGGACGATGATTTGCCTTATGACATGTTAACACACTGGTGTGAATTAAGAGCGAGTATTGAAGACACGGTTTATAAAAGTTTACCATGTGGTTCTATATCAACAAATCTCATAGCGTCTAAAACTCGCGTATCACCAATTAAGCAAATTACTTTACCCAGACTTGAGTTATACGCAGCACAACTCATGACAAAATTTATTGTCAAGGTAAAAAAAATATTTGATATTGACCAAGTTACTCTCTATGGTTATTCAGATTCAACTATTGTATTAGCTTAGTCGAGTGATTTTCCGCGACGTTGGAAAACATTTATAGCGAATCGTACTTCATATATTATTGATATTATACCTCGTCAATTTTGGTATCATATTTCGTCACAACAGAATCCAGCTGATTTAGCAACGAGAGGGATCAGTGCTTGCCAATTGCTTGACAATAACCTTTGGTGGTGCGGCCCTAGTATTTTGAGAACAAGAGAAGATTTGGAACAAGTTGATTTAACCCAAATCAATACTGCAGACTTAGAAAAAAGATACATTGACATTTATCATATTTCATAATTATGAAATAATGAATTATTTGATCGGTTTTCAAATTTTAAGAAGTTGCAGTCTGTTACAGCATATATATGTATGTACTAAGGTTCATAAGAAATTGCAAGGAATCCGTGCATAATAGAACAAAGGGTATTTTAAGTGTAGTTGAATTAAAGAATTCCCATGATACTTTAGTTAGGAAGGCTCAAATGGAGTCATTTTCAACTGAAATTTCAACTTTGTCAATGGGTAAATCACTTTCAGTGAAACACAAGTTGCCTGCTTTGATACAATTTGTTGATCAAAATCAATTACTGCGTGTAGGGGGTAGAGTTGAAAACGCTAATATTACATATGATCAAAAGCATCCGTTAATTCTTAGCAAGGAAAGTATTTTAACAAAACTTTTGGTTAGACACTTGCTCAATGAACACTTACATGCAGGCAGTCATCAAATGCAATATTTACTTTGTCTGAAATATTGGATTCCAGGTGTAACTAAAATGATAAAACAATGTTTTAATCAATGTGTAAGATGCATGCGATTCAGAGCAAAACCATATCAGCAACAGATGAGTTGTTTACCAAAATGTCGTGTTCAGCCAACGTCAGCGTTTGTTAACACAGGCGTAGATTTTGCAGGGCCGATTCAGGTGAAGTCTTGGAGAGGTAGAGGTAGTAAACTTTATAAATGCTGGATAGCAATTTTTGTGTGTCTTGTAACAAAGACAATACATCTAGAGTTAATATCAGATTTGTCAACTGCATTATTTCTTGCAACTCTTCGAAGATATGTATCTAGAAGAGGGAAACCCTTACACATATATTCAGATAACGGGACAAATTTTGTAGGCTGTAACCAACAACTGAAAGAAATTTGGAATTTCTTACGAGAAACTCCAACTAGGAACGAAATAATAAAGTCAATGTCAGAACAACAAATCCAGTGGCATTTTATCCCTTCTAGTGGTCCTCATTTCAGGTGTATTTGGGAAGCAGGAGTGAAAAGTACAAAATATTATCTAAATCGAGTTCTTGCAGATGCTGCTGTTAAACTTGAAGAAATGTACACGGTATTATGTCAAATAGAATGTTGTTTGAATTCGCGGTCAATTTACCTTAAATTTGAAGGGGATTCAGATCCTCTCACACCGCGCCATTTTTTAATTTTTCGAGCTTTGTCTGCAGTTCCAAATATTGAACTTACTTCCACTAAAATTAACATGTTAAATCGCTGGCAATATAAACAAGGACTGGTACACCAATTTTGGAAAAACTGGACTTCAGAATATATAAGTCAACTGCAACAAAAGCCGAAATGGGCTCAAAAACTTGAAAACATTACTATTGGTGATGTGGTCATTATAAAAGATGAAACACTTCCACCAAGCAAGTGGTCCATCGACCAAATTGTAAAACGCATGCAGGAAAAGATGGGCTTGTGAGAGTTATTTCAGTGAAAACTTCAAGAGGCGTATTAAAACGTCCTATGTATAATAAAATTGTGCCCATTAGTTTTCGAATTTTGAAAGTGGGTACTTTCAAGGAGGCCAGTATGTTTGGATTCGCCATTGTTTATAATAAATTTTAATAAAAATATATATATATATATTTAATTATCGAGTACACCCTTTTTGGGTGTTTGGCCGAGCTCCTCCTCCTATTTGTGGTGTGCGTCTTGATGTTGTTCCACAAATGGAGGGACCGACTCCGAACGGCAGATATTTTTATGAGGAGCTTTTCATGGCAGAAATACACTCGGAGGTTTGCCATTGCCTGCCATGGCGCGACCGCTATTAGAAAAATATTTTTCTTAATTTTGGTGTTTCACCGGGATTCGAACCAATGTTCTCTCTGTGAATTCCGAATGGTAGTCACGCACCAACACATTCGGCTACGGCGGCCGAAATTAATAAATATATTACATATACTTATTTTTGTAACAATAAACTTAAGTTTTCTACTCAGTTTACACATAGTGTAATACTCAATAAATTTACTAAAATGAATTACTACAATGCAACACTGCATCAAATAGACGCTAAGAAATATAACTGTATCTTTTGAATATGTAAAAAATGATGATGAAATAAAAGGCGAAGTTCAGTTCAGTTATACACCAACAGTCAACCAGTGCAGTGTTTTTATTATACAGTCCGCTTGTGAATATGACAAATTACATTTATGAATGCTACTTCATTAGTGCCTTTATTGGGGTTGAAGGTTCTTTCCAAATGCTCAGAAAATATATTCGTGTTTTGCCGGCTTTTCTTAGCCCAGTTTCTCCCGTCAACTTTTACTGGAGCGGTGTATTGAATTGGTAAATTAAAAAAATTAGTAGCTTTCCACGAGGAATACTTTGTGAACTTATCAGCTGCGAGTCCAGAGTGAAATAACTTTTTAATGTTTGACCGCTGTGTGATCTTAATGGTGGATACGTCTCTCATCAGCAGCCTGTTTTATTGTGGGTGTACTGCTCACGCTGCTAACAGAAAATGAAATTATTTCCAATCGATGAAAGTATTGATTAGCCTGTCTGCTTCTCGTTAAAGTCGCCACCAAACCATAGATAATAAGATATGAAACTCTTTCATTTTGAGAGAGATCGCGCCAATGAGGACGTTTCAAAACTTGGCTGCACTCACACATTATGGGATTTTGAGCAGCTGATAGGCGAAATGGCAGGCGGCCAGAAGAAACGCGCCAAAAATAACTGACGAAAACAGTTCCTTTTTGCTTAATGGAGAAATGACGCGTTGAAATGTTTATAATTATTTGTCTTAAAATTAATTTAATTGAAATGTAATAATTGAAGTGAGTTTGTAGAATCCAAAGCTCGTTATATCCCTTTCGACTTCTACTTTTAATTAGTCTCATGTACATAATGTAATTTTATTGAAAACTGTGTGTTGGTTTATGTAAATTTGTATATACGTAAATATTCTATGGTTGAAAAGAGTAGGTAAGGGAATTGAATTTTAGTTTGAGATATTTTACAAAAATTAAAAGTAATCTGCGTTAACTTATTCTGTTCGTTGGTTGAGATTTTTTTTTTGTTACCCACTTTCTGTGTTATATTAAAAAATCGCAATATGTCATGTTTTTAATTATAAGTTATGTTTTTCGCGTTCATTACTTTATTATTATTAAATTACTTTTGTATTTCAGTTTTAAAGAATTTGATTTTCATATAAATTTTTAAATTTTTTGCTTATTTATGTACATATAATATTTAATACGGATTGCGCTTATTTTTAGTATATGTAGGTGTCTACGAGTAATATACTATTGGGCAACTGCACACTAAATACTAACCTCAATGGTGGTGTGGAAACTAAAAATTCCCAATTTTTGTTTAAAAAAATACCCAATTCATGTTTCTACCGGCGTGACAATATTGGAAAATGTTATAAAAAATGCACATTTTTCAGCACTCTCACGAGAAAAAGAGTTTCACATCTAGTCATCTATGACCAAACTAATGTAGGAATTCTTTTGTGCAACTCTTCTCATCTAAATGGTGTTATATTGTTTTTTTGTTTGGGTTGCTCCGATAGGCTCCTTACCGTGGAGGTATGGGTTGTGGTGGCAGCTGGTAGTGCCGTCCTATCAGGGGCGGCTGTAGCCGTTGAGGCATCAGACGCCGGCTGGCGGAAGCTACACGTGGCCTCATACCGTGTAGCCCACTCCCTATGGGACGTATGGCCTGAACAGGCCTTAAGGTGGCTCCACTCGTTGCACTTATTGCACCTAACCAAGGTGGAGTTCGGGTGGAGCCATTTATGGCACACGCAGCAATAGAATACTTCTGGCCCAGGGTTGGATTCAACACCAGCCCTGAGGGGAAGTATTTGGAGCAAGATAGCTGCGAAGAGTAGCTTCTGTGACGAAAGAAGTGAGGTGATATACTGTTCGCTAGACAGGGCAAGTTTACTGGGGCTGCAGCCCTTGGTCGGGAAAATCCCGAGTCATTCCGGTAACGTAGAACCGGCTGCCATGGGAATGGTGCAATCTATCTATGTATATGCTTATCAATCACTACCAATGCGATATCGTCGACGTATCCCACTATGGTTGTATTAGCGGGCATATCGATTTTAAGAATGCCATCATACATAGCATTCCATAGGGTTGATCCAAGAACGGATCCTTGCGGTACACCATCAGACACCATCTTGGGGCCCGCCTCTGTATCATACTGCTGTACCCTCTGGCTTAAGTAGCTGCGGATGATTTCAATAAGATTCTTTGGTACCGAGAAGCTGCTGAGTGCATTCAAAATATTCGCCCAATTGGCCGTGTTAAATGCGTTTTTTGTATCTAGAGGATATTTTAAAATATGTGTTTATTTATCAAAAGAAAGTGTATCAATTGCTATAACAATCAAATTTACTTGAACTAAGGCCAACAGGAGAAATGAAAACTGTAGAACTCGCATAACAGTGACTAAAAATTCTGATCTATATTATAAATAAAGGAGATATGTGAGTTTCTTGAGAAAATGGTGACCTTTTTGTAAAATTCCAATATATATATATAATATAACTATATAAGTTATATATATATATATATTACATATAAATACTAAATTTAGATACTGACGAGTAATAAAAATTAAATATTGTTAGGCAAACAGTAGTTGTAGGCATGTGCTTGTACGTAAACAGGCCCTTAGCAGAGTGTGCATGTACTTATACTTACGTAATTAGCCCTTAAGACTTAATCGCTAAGCATTCGTTGTAATTAGCCCTTAAGACTTTCTCGCTATGCTTTCGTTGTAATTAGACCTTAAGACTTGTTGATGTACGAGTAGATGCCGTTTTGTATGAATAAATTCATTCGGTTTATCGCGAGAGACGAACACGGTGCTATCGGTCATTTGAACAAACCATATTATCTATCCTATAATATTATATCAGAAGTGGTTTTTTAACACGTCGACACGTCAAAGTTAAAATAAAATAATGGACTCAATAAATGCTGATCGGTACTCCCTGATGCAGCAGAAGGCCTGGTGCACCGCTGTGGGCATTAACGCTAGCGGCGCAAAAGATTCACTGGCCGCCAGGTTCAGAGAACTTTCGGCAGAGGCACGAGGACTGTGTCCAGTCGATAAATGGGGGAGTCACGAAGAGGACAACGTGGAGAACAACGATCAGGACAACGGTGACAATGTACAGCAACGGCAAAGTAATACGGTTATGGAAGTCAATAATGACGAGGGCACGGTTTGTATGCAAAACGTGCTAGCACATGTATGTAGCGGTACGTTTGGGGACCGTTTGTTGAAAAATAGTTCGAGCGACGCCAAAGAAAATAACAGTATGTCCAATGTTGCCAACGGAACAGTGGAAGACAACCTCAAAATTACACTGCGACAAAAGGAAATAGAGCTGCTTAAATTGCAAAAGGCTCAATTGGAAAAAGAAATGACCGCGAATACAAATATAAGCAAAGTAGCCACTGAAGGTGTAACTTTTGAAACATTGAGGGGCATAATACCTGTGTACGATGGCGGCGACGGTTTCAAAGCCTGGCATAACCAGTTGCTGCATTTGCGCGAGGTACTACAAATAAACGACGCTATGTTAGGTGTCATTATTCACACCAAACTAAAAGGCGCAGCCCTGGCGTGGTACAACTCAAAGCCTACGTTTGCCAAAAAGATTGACGAATTGCTACGCGAGATGGAGTCTATCTTCACGTCAGGTGAGAGTAAGCATGATTGCCGTAGAAGATTCGAGAAGAGAATGTTGTCATCCGAGGAAAGTTTCGCCAACTACTTCAACGAAAAATGTTTGCTGGGCGGCGAACTCAATTTGGGTGATGATAAACTCGCAGATTACCTCATAGAAGGCATTCCTGATAGGCAGCTCCGCTCAGGCCAGGTTACAAAACTTCACCTCAGCCAACGACGAAGTGAAGGCGTTCCGCTCTATAAGTCCACCAGAGCGTACGGCAACAAAACAACGAACGGACGAGGGGGTGCGGTGTTACAACTGCAATTGCTCCGGTCACGATGCTAAAGATTGTAGGAAGCCGAAGAGGGAAGCTGGTTCCTGCTTCGATTGTGGACAGCTAGGCCATTACGCAGCGGAGTGCAAACAAAAAAAAAAAACAAGCATACGTTTGTAAGTTATTTTAAATTATATGCAGCACATGCTAATAGTTGCATGTTTATAGAATATTTAGTCGACTCAGAAAGCCCAGTTAGCCTGATTAAGCCAGTTCTAGTACCAGCTGGAGCAAAATTAGAAGAAGTCAAAAATGTTTACTATGGGTTAAATAAATCTCTTTGAATATTAGTGGAAAAATTATATGTTTTATAGTTAAATAGTGTTAAATAAATGTGTTTCAGTTGAGTTCTTAGTGGTTCCTAATGGGCCATGGGTTACTCAGTTTTGCTGGGTAGGGATTTCGTCGAAGCAAGTGACACAAAGTTGAAGATAGGAAATGTCGAGTTTATGGATAGAGTGGCAAAAGTGGAAGTAGAAAATGTTGTGAGCAATGTAGAGAGCAAAAGTAAAGTCGAGAAAGTTTACAATGTCGAAAAAGTGAGTAATTTAATCTTAGCAAACGAAGTAGCGTGTGAAAAAATAAACGAAGTCAATGTAATGAACGAAGATAAAACTAACGACAATACCAACATAGGTGAAGTTTTGAGAGAAATCATGGCAATAGACGCGTGTGGTGAAACGGATTTAGATCTAAAACTAGGTGAGCAGTTAAGCTATAATGAAAAAACCGGATTCCTAGCGATGTTTAGAAGGATTTACGTGAACTCAAAAAGTCTCGACGAACTCTAGTTAGAAAGGAAATACGAGTAGCGTTAGAAAGTGATATGCCATTTTCGTGTCGTTCAAGAAGATTGTCGTACCGTGAGAAAGAAGAGTTACAAAAAATAACACTGTGGTACAAAAAAAAAAGTTGTAAAAAAACTTTGGATCGGACATGGTGAGGGTTGTAGCTTATGAAAAACTGAAAAGAATGGTATGTATTAAATTTTGAATACACCCTCAAAATCTCGTTTTAGAGCCAAAAACCGTTTTTAGGCATATTCATGTACAAAATACATCGTATCTTTGTCATTTTTTGACGAAATTAAATTTTTTTTTTCATTTTCCAGCTAAAAGTTTAACCTTTCCAACCCTGAAAGAATTTTTGTATTATCTTTTGAATTCATGGAGATAGAGACCAAAAACTTTCAAAAGAATTCGTTAGAAATTATCCAAGGAATTGCGTTTATAAGATTATAGTCACTTTACTAGTTTTACAAGTAATGTGATATTTTTTCTATTCTTACTTCCTCGTATTTTTTTTTTTTGCATTTTATGCACTTTTCTATACTTTTTCCACAAAATTATTAGTGTGTAGAGTTTAATAATATGTTTACCTGATATCATAGAATAATAATAAATATTTTCGTTCTATAGAAACTATAAAATTTATTAATTCCATAAACCATTTTAATCTATTAAATTATCTAACAATATTCAATAACACAAAATATTTTTGACAATGATGAAATTAGTACATTTTAACCTTTCAAAATTTAAAAATGCTTATTTAATCTTTTTCTCTTTAACTTTGAACCGTCTTCTTCGCGTTTGAGCGACCAACAATACTCTGAAAGCATATTAATAGTGCTTTTCCTCTGAAAACGTTTTTCAACGGCTGTCATTTCCTGATGGAATCTTTCCCCTTGCTCGTCACTCATTTGTCCAAGATTTTCAGGAAAGAAATCTAAATGTTAGTGCAAAAAATGAATTTTTATGGACATGTTGCATCCCATTGCACCCTAAGCACTTAAAAATTCCTACGATTGCTTTGTAATCATGACTTCTATTGTTGCCAAGAAAATTCTGACATAAGGAAACACAACTGCTCCAAGCTCGTCTTTCTACATCATTCAATTTCGATGGAAAAACATTGTCGTTCATGATTTTTCGAATTTGTGGACCAACGAATATACCTAAAAATTTTTTTAAAATCTACAGTATTTTCAAGTTACAACATGACTACTTTAACGTATTAAGACTTGAGTTTATTGTAAAAAAGCTTATATTTCTAGAGATTACCTTCCTTGAAGTCACTATCTGCCACATTTCACTGCTTTAATCGTAAAGCAAGACCTTCGCTTTGTCTTCGAGAAAATTTAAAATCACGTACAATATCTTTGTAATCTGCATTAGTTATTAGTTGGCGTTTAGGTGAATATGATGTAGAAGGAACACTTTCTGTATCACTGTCTTCACAATCTAGTATATTTACAGATTGGTGATCTTCATTACAATTTAATTGATCATTTACAAGCATTGTGTGCAAATTGTCAACGGCTACTGGCACAGGTTTTGTTACGGTCAGAACATCAGCATATTTTATATTACAACGTGTTTTGTAATGGTGACCAGTAACATTTGTTTGGCAAAAATAGCAATCTTCTTCTTTATGATAAGTTTGATTTTTCCATATCATTGGACTCAAAAGTTGTAGATAATTGTTATTCTTTTTTGATTTTGCTAGTTTTAATTTTGAAGAACAAGCCACACAAATATACTCTGGTTCATACCATTTACTAGTTACGTATGCGCGGTTAAAAATTTCATTATACACTAGAACCATTGCTTTATTGTTTTCGAATTTTAAACGATGCTTCTTATCTATAAACCAGCCGCAAATGTAGCAAAAGCTATTTCGATTTTCGCAAATCATTTCTGATCACACGTTTTTTGTATCTTTAGCACATAAACGACATGACAGTTCCGTTTTATTGATTGATGAAGGAGTCCTATGCTACAATGGAGAAAATACTTCAAATGATAAAATATAATGAGCATAATTGGCGAATTGTTGCAGATTTAAAAGTTTGAACAATTTTGTTCGGCATGCAAGATGGATATACCAAAAATCTATACTATTTTTGTGAGTGGGATAGTCGAGCACCGAATAAGTATGAGAAAACAGAGATGCCTTCAATGCATTTCCCTCAATAAGATTGAGGGAAAATTTATTATTATTCTATAGTATCAGATAAACATATTATTAAACTCTACACACTGATAATTTTGTGGAAAAAGTATAGAAAAGTGCATAAAATGCAAAAAAAAAAAAATACGAGGAAGTAAGAATAGAAAAAATATCACATTACTTGTAAAACTAGTAAAGTGACTATAATCTTATAAACGCAATTCCTTGGATAATTTCTAACGAATTCTTTTGAATTAGGGGTCATTAAAAGCAAAATTAAATACACTTTTAATGTAGTAAGAGAAAATAGATGTTTTATATAAAATTAAAGCTACCAACTAGTCTCAAAGTTGAAAAATAAGAAAAAAAATCAAATTTTTTTAAAGTTTTTGGTCTCTATCTCCATGAATTCAAAAGATAATACAAAAATTCTTTCAGGGTTGGAAAGGTTAAACTTTAAGCTGGAAAATGAAAAAAAAAATTTAATTTCGTCAAAAAATGACAAAGATACGATGTATTTTGTACATGAAAATGCCTAAAAACGGTTTTTTGGCTCTAAAACGAGATTTTGAGGGTGCATTCAAAATTTAATACATACCATTCTTTTCAGTTTTTCATAAGCTACAACCCTCACCATGTCCGATCCAAAGTTTTTTTGCAACTTTTTTTTTTGTACCACAGTGTAATTGACGAATATTCAGCAAAAGGGTACATACGCCCAAGCGAGTCTGAATTTGTGTCACCGATAGTGCTGGTTAAAAAGAAAACTGGTGAACTTCGGTTGTGCGTCGACTACAGAAAATTAAATAAGGTAACAGTTAAATACAATTACCCAATGCCGCTTATAGATGATTTACTTGACAGATTGGCAAACAAAAAAGTATTTACAAAGCTAGATCAAAAAAACGGGTTTCATGTTTTTGTAGAAAAAGACTTAATTAAATATACTTCTTTCACAACCCCCTGAAAAATGCACCCGCGCCATTTCAGAAATTTATTAACAAAATTTTCGCGGATATGATTCGAAGTGGAGAAGTTATAATTTATTTAGACCATCTTATGATAGCGACGCAAAGTGCACAACAGCATTTAGAAATATTGGAAAAAGTTATGTTACGGATTGTTCAGAATAATTTAGAGCTACGACTAGACAAGTGCGAGTTTTTACAATCAAGGGTATCGTATTTACGGTATGTCATCACAGACATTCAAGGTATTCCAGCTGACAAAAAAGGACTTAAGGCGATAAATAAATTTTTAAGTCCCAACAAAAGTTCAGGAAGTTCAAGGTTTTTTCGGCTTGTGCTCATACTTCCGAAGGTTTATAAAAGATTTTGCGACTATAGCCAAGCCTTTCCTGGATCTTACGAAAAAAGATAAAAAGTTTCAGTTCATGGAAGCAGAAATAGAATCTTTTAACAGTCTTAAAGAAAAACGTATTGCATCCCCGCTGCTAGAAATCTATGATCCGAGTGATGCAACAGAGTTACATTGTGATGCTAGTACTTTAGGGTTCGGTGCAATATTGTTACACAAAGAGAATGACGGGAAATTACCTCCCATGTTCTACTTCTCCAAACGAACGACCGATGCAGAAACCAAGTACCACAGTTTCGAGCTAGAAACGCTAGCGATAATGTATACGTTTAAAAGGTTGAGGGTATATCTTCAAGGTATTAAATTTAAGGTAATTACTGACTGCAACTCTCTGACTTTGGCACTCAACAAAAAATAATAGGACTATGAATAAGTTCGTGCGGTTTTACAACAGATGGCGTAACTTGATTATTATTCCATCGATCCACATTTCCAAACATTCATTGGAGAGCTACTGTCGTAAGGCACAAACGTCAGTATAAGTTTTTTATTTGAAGCGTAAACAACAATATTTTTACCACACTTGAAAATGTCGAATTTCGTGCCAAATAATGTGTTTTTGCGGGGAATTCTTCTTCATTATTTTAATATGAAGAAAAAAGCAGCCGAAAGTCATCGTATCTTGGTGGAAGTTTATGGTGAGCATGCTCTAGCTGAGCGAACGTGCCAGAAGTGGTTTGCACGCTTTAAAAGTGGTGATTTTGGCTTGGAAGACGAAGAACGCGAGGGTGCGCCGCCAAAGTTCATGGATACCGAATTGGAGGAATTTCTCGATCAAGATCCGGCTCAAACGCAAGAAGAGGTTGCAAAAACTTTGGGAGTTGATCAATCAACCATTTCCAAACGTTTAAAAGCCATGGGAATGATCCGAAAGGTAGGCCATTGGGTGCCGTATGAATTGAAGCCAAGAGACGTTGAACGCCGTTTTATGGCATGCGAACAACTGCTTCAACGGCTCAAAAGAAAGGGTTTTTTGCATCGAATTGTGACTGGCGATGAAAAGTGGGTCCATTACGACAATCCAAAACGTCGGGCAACGTATGGATACCCTGGCCATGCTTCAACATCGACGTCGGCGCAGAATATTCATGGCCTGAAGGTTATGCTGTGTATCTGGTGGGACCAGCTGGGTGTTGTGTATTATGAGCTACTGAAACCGAATGAAACGATTACGTGGGATGTCTACCGACGACAATTGATGCGTTTGAGCCGAGCACTGCGAGAAAAACGGCCGCAATACGCCGATAGACACGACAAAGTTATTTTGCAACATGACAATGCTCGGCCACATGTTGCACAAGTGGTCAAAACATACTTAGAAACGCTCAAATGGGATGTCCTACCCCACCCGCCGTATAGTCCAGACCTTGCGCCATCCGATTACTATCTCTTCCGATCGATGCAACATGGCCTGGCTGACCAGCACTTCCGTAATTACGATGAAGTCAAAAAATGGATCGATTCGTGGATTGCGGCAAAACCGACCGAATTTTTCACAAAGGGAATCCGTGAATTGCCAGAAAGATGGGAAAAGTAGTAGCAAGCGATGGACAATACTATGAATATTAAATTTGTAATCATTTTACGTCAATAAAGTTTCAAATTTCGAAAAAAAACCGCACGAACTTATTCATAGTCCTATTATATGAATCTAAAAATAGCGAGATGGGCATTAGAATTGCAAAATTATGATTACGAAGTTGAGCATAGGTCAGGCAAAAGAATGCAACATGTAGATGCACTAAGTACAATAGAATAAACAACGTACTAGTAGGCGAGCAGTAGTTGTAGGCATGTGCTTGTACGTAAACAGGCCCTTAGCAGAGTGTACATGTGCTTATACTTACGTAATTAGCCGTTAAGAGACAAACATATTGCTATCGGTCATTTGAACAAACCATATTATCTATCCTATTATATTACAATATTAATATTTACAGGAACAAAAACAGAAGTTTTCCTTTATTTGAAATTAAATATTTTTATTCAAAGTTATATAAGTTAATGACATACGTTTTAAATTGTTGCTCGATTTTCCAAATAGCCAAGTTTGATAGGAAACCAGTTAAAACCCCTTATCAAGTTACAGGAACGCCCACTCATTTTAATGACATAGTACATATAGATATATGATATATAGATACCATTCGGAATTCGGAGAACGTAGGTTCAAAGGCATCAAAATGAAGAAAACATTTTTTCTAATACCGGTCGCCCCTCGGAAGGCTATGGCAAACCTCCGAGTGTATTTCTGCCATGAAAAAGCTCCTAAACAAACCAAATTATGCCGTTCAGAGTCGGCTTAAAACTCTAGGTCCCTCAATTGGAACAACATGAGGACGCACACTACAAATAAGAGGAGCAGATCGGCCAAACATCCAAAAAGGGTATAAGCGCTATTTGGCCGAGTTCAAACAATTATCAAGGCAAACTCAGCTGATTTTGAGCCGAAGCTCCACACAACTATGTGAAGCGATTATAGCTAATAGTGGTGACTATACATTTTACTGAATATATTGTGTATAATATCTAAATATTGTAAGCCCATATAATGCAATTTGTTAAAATTGAATTGGTCAACGAGTTTCTAAGTTTTGGCGGTCACGCTTCTATTAGACAGACTGTAAGTGATTTTGTGATATTAGAAGTGGAATCTTTTTGTCTATCATTCAAAGCACAGGAACGAACAAGTTTAGTTTCGGCGCATGGCCGTGCAAATTTTACAAAGGAAATTTTTATCTGAACTGGCAGAACTCTGCATCAGCTGCCTTTATACCAATACAAACTAAATGAAAACATTTATTACACTTAACGCACTTAAACTTGGGTTGAGACTAATCTACTTTATGTCACATAAGCAAGGTATTTTTACTACACCAATATCCGTATTCAGAATTTGATATCATTGTATTTATTATATCAAGAGTCACTACCTCAATTGATATAGTCTTCGCATTCAAATGTAACATTATATATAATAAGTTACTCTCAAAGTTAGGGAAAATATGGCCGTTTTATGACCGTTTTCATTAAAATTATTTAAAATGAAGAAGTCAATATATATTATTTTGTTTTTAATTTTAAATAATTTTAATGAAAATCAGGGAAAATATGGCCGTTTTCATTAAAATTATTTAAAATGAAGAAGTCAATATATTTTTTTAAAAATTAGAATACAGTTTATTCATGCATTAAAATAATATAAATTTTTTTTTTTATTTTAGTCATGTAAAATGGCGGATGTACACTCAATTCTTCCAGGAAGGTTGCAGCGGGGCTTCTGAATTGGTCGGCATTGTAGCATCGGCGTCAGTGACCGGAATACAAAAAAACAAAAATTTTTTTTGTTTATTAATGTCATAATTTCTATATGAATTTTGGGGCGAATTTTCCTACTATTTGTCTTCGAAAAAATTCCTTTTTCGAAA
This sequence comes from Anastrepha obliqua, assembly GCF_027943255.1. Lineage (NCBI taxonomy): Eukaryota > Metazoa > Arthropoda > Insecta > Diptera > Tephritidae > Anastrepha > Anastrepha obliqua. The sequence goes on from NC_072897.1 coordinate 5,595,926, forward strand.
AGTTTTCGAAACCCTGTAAATTCACATAGAAAGTAATATTATAAAAAATATGTGAGCAAAATTTCAGCGAGATCGGTAAATAACTTTTCGAGTTATCGTGTACGCCAATTCGAAAAAAAAAGTTTTGAGAAGAACGCGTCTAAGATTTGAATACATGAAAATTCAATGATTTTTGTGACTTACCGATTAATCAGCAATTCCAGCGCCGGCCATTTAATTGCCCTTCTGAAGCCTCGTAGAACTCATTCTGTTCAATTAGTTGCTGTTGACGTGCCTTACGAGCTCCTTTAGTGGCTATTGAGCTGAGCCGATTTCCTTGAATGACTCTGTTTTCATCCAGTTTTTTGGCGTAAGACTTACATTGTCGACCAATTTTTATATTTGAGGAGTTCATTGTTTCTAAAATCGATGTATATCCTTCATTGAATAATCCAGCAACAACCATTTCAATAATTTTTGACCCCGAATGTAGGTGTTTTGGAGCGAAACGCCAAAGGTAGTGTTGAAATTCTCATTTGCGTTTTGCTATATGCAGTTTCATTCAAGCCGTCGCACATGTCCATAAAATTACAAAATAAATTAATCCCCTCTCTAGCGACTCCTAAAGACGCATGACAAGTACAATTCTACGATTAGTTTCAAATCCATTATTAATAAATGGTCCTGAGTTGATATCTCTACTACCGCAACGATACAATAAAACTATTTTGAAACCCAATCCATGATTGCCGGCCTCTTCGAATTTCACTGCTTGTTACACTCGCGACACACAACAAGTTCTGACAACGCAGTAAACACCGTAAAAAACTCATTAAATTTATAACAATGCATGCTATTATAATGAATGTCTTCACTAACAGAACTGGATAATTTCTCGCACTTGCACTCGACTGTTCAGCTTCATAATTTTCAGAACGCCGACTTTCGTAAAATTTACGTTTATGCGGGCGTGATGCCCGAGTTGAGTTTAGTTTTAGTTTTTTAAAACTCATTTTTATACTAGGTGCGCAGCTAAGTTCTCGCTGTTTTTTTGATGAAAATAGAACTTTATTCTGGAAAAATGGTTACAAGTGAATCATTGAAAGTATTGCACATCGCTGGCCACTACTTTTTCCCGTCTTTCTGGAAGATCTCGTATACCGTCGCGGTAAAGCTGTTCATCTCTTGAGGCTATCCACTGTTTAAGCCATTTTTTGATGTCTTCATATGAATGGAATTGCTGGTCAGCTAGACCATGTGCCATCGATCGGAACAGGTGATATTCGGACGGCGCAATATCTGGAGAATATAGCGAGTAGGGTAGGATTTCCCATTTCAGTGTTTCCAGGTAGGTTCTGACGGGTTTGGCAACCTGAGACCGAGCGTTGTCATGCCGTAGAATCACTTTTTCATGCCTCTCCGCGTATTGCGGCCGCTTCTCACGCAGTGCTCGGCTAAATCGCATCAATTGAAATCGATACCGATCGTCAGTGATGGTCTCGATTGGTTTTAACAGTTCATAATAAATAACACCAACTTGGTCCCACCAAATACATAACATAGCATTACCTTCGCAGCGTGAATATTCGGCCGAGGCGACGACGTAGAAGCATGACCGGGCAGTCGCCATGACTTTATTTTTTTGGATTGCTGTAATGAATCCATTTTTCATCACCCGTCACGATACTTTTTTGCCATTGGAGCGGTTATTCACAAGCGAAAAAACGACGTTCAACATCCCTTGGTTTGAACTCATTAGGCCAACCCAAGTCCCCTGTTTCTGAATCATTCCCAAAGCATGCAATCGCTTGGTAGTTCCTAATACTGAATCAAGCTCTTCTTGCGTATGACACGGATCCTCAATTAGCAATGCCTCCAATTCGGCGTCTTAAAAGGTTTTTGGCCTTCCTTCACGCGGACGTTCGTCAACATTAAAATCATGGTCTTTGAAGCGACAGAACCAATCTCGGCACGTTGTTTCACTTAAGATGTATCTCCATATACTTTTTGTAGCTCTCGATGCGCTTCAGTCACCGTTTTTTCACTTCCCGCAAATGACGATTATTCGGCACAAAATCAGACATTTTCACAAAACCAAAAGTATATGATACCAAAACAAAATCACTAATATATCAAAGCAGTTTGTTTACCATATATCTAAGTTTGGTTTATGACGTTTATGTTATGTTAGAATCGAATATCACACACTGCTGGCGGCATCTATTGACAAACAGCGGGAACTTACTTGCGCACCTAATATTTATATTTTGAAGTAGTTGTGTACTGAATGAGCTCCAAAACTAAACTGAAGAAAACTAACAGCAACACCGGATCTTACCGGTACAAGCAATCTCACTAGCGACTGTAATGCTGTATATTTACTTGAAATCTGTCAATAAAAATATTTTAAGACATCTGCTTATACAAATTTTCAATAATGGGCAGGTAGAAAGGTGAAGAGATTCAAGAGACAGGTAAAAAGTCGGCAACGTAACTGTACCTCTCCAAGCGCTCGAACGCAAAGAATAGAGTCGTCACGGTTGACGATCTATAATATAAGAAATATATACTTAGATTTACGTTCTAAATATTTTTTGACATATTCTTAAAGGTTTATATTAACATTTTATGAAAAGAATTTTTTTTTTTTCGAAATTTTACAGGTATCTGTCCCCTTAATAAGAGCCAAATGGTACTACACTCTTACATACATCGAGAATGAAAAACAAAAAAACACATTTGGGCTTTGTTATAAATGATTTATAATAATAATAATCATAATCTATATACTTACCGGTATATTCCATATACAAAAAGGCACCATACCAACGGTTAATTGGATTTTGTTAATTCTGAACGCTTGACTCTGACGTTTTCTATTTTATTCAGGAGATAAGTTGGTGGGCTGCAGTTAATGGGGTGGGTCAACTACCATTGATTTGGGTACAGACATTATTTAGCGTAAACGGAAGAAAGAAAAAGGAAAAAGATATATAAAATAGCTTCAACAATTCCTAACAGTATTTAAAAAAATACGGACATATGCACGCCCATACGTCTTAAAAAATTAAATTTGTTCAACCTGCTTAAATGTTTTAGAGCTACAGATGGGGATAAACTGTGATATAATCTAATCTAAACTAATCAAATCATACCAAATTAAATCAAAAATTACTATTCACATGAAAATGCATCAATATCCTACTTAAACCATTTTTTTTTGTGTATTATAAGAATATAGCAGCAAACAGTAAAATCAGGTCTTAAAAATCATACAACTTTCTTATAAATTTTAAAAATAATCTACAAAATTGAAAACATCCGGAAAATGTCGAGAAATTTAAAAAAAAGTTAGAAAAAATAAAAAACCAAAGCATTGTCTGTTTGTATTTGAACAAAATAAACAAACACTTTCGGAAAGACCTAATTTTTCTCTTTCAAAACAACAAAAAAAAACAAATATGTGAAATAAAATCGTTAATATGCCTCGTTTCCATAAACTAAAAATTAATTTTTCATAGGCTCAGAGTATAAGTGTTGATAAGTTTTGATTTTTTAGTTTAAATAATAGTAATTTTAAGAAATTTGTTTATTCTAAACAAACACATCCCTGCATTGTCCTCTTAGGCTCTGAAAAGCGAAAGAAGGACAATGCAGGAATGAACAACCGCACCAACAGCGCTTTTACTTTTTAGTTATTTTTTTAACTAGAAGTGAAAGGACACGTCGCAGCGACAGCAAACAAATCATACAAATATTCTTCAAACGCCAGAAACGGATAATTAGACAACAACAGGTTAATATACAATAAAAAATATTTTTCACAAATTTATACCCAATCTATACCCATACACACTTGTACACACACACCCTAGTACGTAAAATAATAAATTTATAAAGAATTCAAAATAATCCATTTTTTTCTTATTTCGGAATCCGCCACTTATCGTCGACATACCCGACATTTGGTCCTTCGAGCCGGATTGAAAAAAAAATCTTTTTTTGGGAAATTTGGAATTCATAAGCTCCCTTGAACTTAAGTTTCCAATTAGTATACGAACTCAATTAGATATATTAGGTTGTAAACCTAACCCCTTTTTGAAATAATATGGAGGGCTTCAGATTAACAACTTTTGATATGATCGAATTCGTGGAAGATCATTTCCAAACCCTATCACAAGACGAGTCAGTTTATACTTTAGAAATCAAAAGGGTTGAACTTGATTCTCTCCTTGATAAATTAAGGGGGAGGTAGGGTTTAGCGCTAAAAAAAACACTTTTTTTCTGAATTTTTTACAGAAATATGGCTTAAGATACTTTAATAAAATCAGTTGCATGTTATTGTACATCTTTTCAATAAGTTTTTAAAAAATATTAATAATAAAATATTGACAAATAAGCCCATGACAGAGTTTTTTTGGAGATATGTTTTTCGAGAGGTGCTCTGCGGTGCCAATCGGCATTCGTCGTAGAATCATCTGAAACTAAAAAAGTCGAATTTTTCAGTTAAAGTATGACGTAATGCTCCCCCCTACATTAATAAAATTTTTTTTTTTTTCATTTTTGTAGTTTTGGTGGCAAAAAAACGTAAAACAAGCATTTTTGGCGAAAAAATTCGCCATATTTGTAAGTGAAAAACAACCTTAAAAAACAAAAAATAAAAAAAAAACAGTGTAGGGGGGAGGTATTTTTGATTTAGAAAACGTGTGCCAAATTTGAAAAGAATCGGTTGAATAGTTTCGGAGTTGTGATTGGCACCGACTTTTAAGAAGTCGTTTCGGGAAAAACGCGTTTGAAAAAATGACTCTGAGAAATTATCGATGCTCCGCATTCGAGGTAGAGTGCCTACAAAGGCTATAACTTTGAGAGTTCTGCTCCGATCCACTTAAAATTTTGACACAACATTCTTGAAATGATTTACTATAAGATGAGTGAAGAAAAAAAATTTCGATTTTGTGACCCTACCCCCCCCCTTAAAGAAAGCATACGACATTTTTCGCAGAGCCCCTAATAGTGCCGACGAAACCATCGAATTAAACAAAATAAAGGACAGATATAAAAAATTCTATCAAACGTATCTAAACTGTTTAGCTTCAATAAATAAGAATGTAGACATTCTAAAGAACCCGAACCCTACCCAAACAATTAAGGAGAGACGTTCAGAGGCCCCGATGATGGAGCTTGCACCCACGGACATATTTTACGGAGATTATGTCACATGGCCTACATTTAGAGACATGTTCACAGCCCTTTATATCCAGAACCCAAGGATAAGTGATGTGGAAAGACTCTTCCACTTAAACCAAAAGACCCGAAGTGAAGCACGAGAAGCAATTAGAGAAGCACCCCTAACGAACGATGGTTTCATACAAGCATGGAAAAACTTAGTTGACCAATATGAAAACAAAAGAATGCAGGTAAATACTCAACTAAAAACCCTTTTCAATCTTCTACAAGTAACCCAAGAGACAGGCAACTCCATTAAAACCCTACAAAGAACGGTTAACAGTTCTTTGACAAACTCAACGAATCTCGGGATAGACACAATAAGCTGGGAGCCGATCTTAATATACCTTTGTAGTTCAAAACTACCTAAAGAAACCCTAGAAGCCTTGGAATACACCCTCGAAGATAACTCCACAATACCCTCTTGGGCGACTTTCGATAGTTTTTTTTACCCATAAATATAAAACTTTGAAATCAGTAGGGAATTTTAAAGCTTCAGTTTCAAAAAGCCACCCATCCCACCCCAATGCAATAAAGAATTGCGATGGAAAACGATACAACACCTTCCATGCCAACGTATACAAAAACCTGATAACGGAACAGTCAAGACCGCAAAAAAATTCCGAACCTAATTTCACAAAAAAAAAACACTCAAAATTGACACTTCTTAAATATGCAAAAAAAAAACATTCCATTGGAGAATGCTATAAATTCCTTGCAATGAATGTAGAAACGCGTATATCTACTATCAAAAAGTACGGGTATTGTTACAACTGCTTAGCAATGTCGCATTGTTTCAAGGACTGAGAGGCAACAGAAAACATAATACCCTGCTACATAGAGACTCAGTCGCTCGAACCAAATCGAGCATTCAATGCTAGCAGTATCACGGACAATTTACCTTCATACCCACTCGACCCAATGCCCTGCCTTGAAAAACTCGGTTTTATGCTAGCAGATCCCCAATTCCACAAGCTTAGACCAGTGGACATATTAATAATTCTATACCCAAAAATTATACTAGGAGGAGTTAAGCGAAATATTTTAGGTTCACTCCTAGCCCAAGAGACAGAATTTGGATGGATTTTGTTCGGTCCCGTACCCAGATCGTCTCAGTCCCCAAATTTAGTCTGCGTTTACAATAAAATTACCTCGGATAATATACTCACGCGTTTTTGGGAGATAGAGGAAGTTACCAAAAAACCGTTAGTCTCAACAACACGTACACTTTGCGATGAAATCTATTAAAAAACTACACGTTGAAACCCCAACGGGCGCTATGTAGTAACCCTACCCTTTAAGGACCCTGAAAGTATCGAAATTGGAGAATCAAGACACATAGTGCTAGCTTAATACCTCAGGAATGAAAGGTCCCTTCTTAAAAGGCTCGAGGTCAAGATGGAATACGATAAAGCAATTACCGAATACCTGGAACTTGGTCACATGAAGAAAGATGAATATACGCCTGCCGATAAAATAACTTCATATTATTTACCACATCACGCGGTCATTAAACCCGACGGCATAACAATATAGTTACGAGTGGTATTTAATGTAACAAGCCCCACATCGAATCGAAAGAGCCTCAATGACATTTCACATATTGGAACCACGCTTCAAAAGGACTCAGTTCTTCCTGTTCTAAAATGGAGGCTCTTCCGATTTGTTTTCAACGCAGATATTAAAAAAATGTATCGACAGATACTTGTCGTCCCGAAACACACCCGTTTGCAAAGAATACTCTTCAGAAAATCTATCGAAGACCCAATAGAAGACTTTGAACTCCAAACAGTTACTTTCGGTATAAATTGCGAACCATATATAGCCATTCGAACCCTATTAAAGCTAGCGGATGATGTCAAAAATACACAATCTATTGCATCGATTATTCTCCGAAAATAAATGTACGAATCATAAAATCCGGCATTGTCCACCCCGACAATGGCACAATTGTCGCCCAAAACACTGCACTTGGCTGGACTTTAACTGGAATCATAAATTAGACCCTAAGTACAACAAAACACCTTTGCAATTACACAAGTATTAATTATTTTACCCAAATTAACCCATTTTTATTCGCAGATACTGCAAGGCAGCCGGGATGTTTATTCTAAACAAACACATCCCTGCATTGTCCCCTTAGATTCTGAAAAGCCAAAGAAGGACAATGCAGGAATGAACAACCGCACCAACATCGCTTTTACCTTTTAGTTACTTTTTTAACTAGAAGTGAAAGGACACGTCGCAGCGACAGCAAACAAATCATACAAATATTCTTCAAACGCCAGAAACGGATAATTAGACAACAACAGGTTAATATAAATATTGTAATATTGTTCACCAATTTATACCCAATCTATACCCACACACACTTATACACACACACCCTAGTACATAGAATAATACATTTATAAAGAATTCAAAATCCATTTTTTTCTTCTTTTGGAATCCGCCACATATCGTCGACATGCCCCGACAAAATTTATCAGATTTGAAATGAAAAATATGAGGCGCATGTAATAGATTCAAATTGATATTAAAAGTTGTATATGCACATAAATAAAATTCCGATTGCTTAAAACCGATCGTAAATTAATACATGCGCAATAGAAATTTTGTATTGAAAACTTCAATCCACGGTGGTCCCCGACCATCTCTATCCCTTACGAGCTTGTATAGGGGTTTTCAGTAAGAGCGCTTCAACTTTTGAACTTTTTTGAATAAAACACAAACGGTTTGACTTTTTTAACTAATTTTTTTTTATTATCGAGTTTGAACATATACATTTAAGTATGAAATTCGATTTCTTTTGCATGACCACCGCGTGCACGTTTTACGAAGTCCAATCGTTGAACCCAATTTTCGACCACTCTTTTGCATAAATCGGCCGAAATTCCAGCAATTTCGCTTTCAATATTGGCTCTGAGCTCACAAATCGTCGCCGGCTTGTTACTGTAGACCAATGACTTCACATAACCCCAAAACGGGACGGCTTGTTAAATGGACCGTAAAATGGCCGTAATGCTCTTAAAGTAGCAGCAACAGAACGATTATTTTCATAAAAAATTTGCACGATTTGCAATCGTTGCTCAAGTGTGTAGCGTTCCATGATGAAATGTATACTAATGAAGTTTACAAATGACAAGCGAAAAATAAAAAATATTGCGTCGTTCGCCCTCCCTATCGGAAAAAAGTTGAAGCGCACCTGTTGAATAACCCTACACCTCCGATTTTCCTTATGCATATGATTTACGAATAACACTAGATTTCACCAAAACTGGTTCTCGACCAAAAGGCGTTTTTTAAATTAATTTGAGGTCGCTGAAACCAAAAATGAATTTTATTTTTTTTTTTTTCAAAGAACGGTTTCCGAGATATTCCCAAAAAACCTGTTTTTTCGGCAATAGTGCAGTTATTACCTGCAATCTCGAAAACAGCGCGCGCAATTTCTTTGAAGTGCATAAATTTCGAAAGGCACACATATAACCTACATGGCAATATATAATTCGTGTCAATGGAAGTCGTAGTTTTCGCAAAACAGCTGTTGAAAGTTAAAAAAAGACATTTTTGACGTGTTTTACTAAATTATCAAAGTATATTAACTTTTTTCTGGAACAAAAAATTTTTTTATATCGACATAAGATAAGTTTTCTGAAAAACAATTTAGTCACCTACATTTTAAGCCTAAGTTTGTCTGAATCGACGAAAAATTGATCGATCGATTTTGAAAATGAAAATTCGTAAACTAGTGTAATTCCCAAACATATTTCTTTAAGACAGAAGATCGAAAAGCTATTTTTTTTAAATTCGTTTTCTCCCGTTGCACAAATTATATAATTACATTTTCTAACTCATATATACATACAGAGTGTTTAGTTATCTACTACTTAAACTTTACCGTTAAATACAGAGGAGAGTTCACCGTGTGCCAGTAATTTACCATATATCATATATTTTGCGGGTGTATGTATGTAGGCGGCCGCCGTAGCCGAATGGGTTGGTGCGTGATCACCATTCGGAATTCACTGAGAGGTCGTTGGTTCGAATCTCGGTGAAAGCAAAATTAATAAAAACATTTTTCTAATAGCGGTCGCCCCTGGGCAGGCAATGGCAAACCTCCGAGTGTATTTCTGCCATGAAAAAGCCCCTCATAAAAATATCTGCCGTTCGCAGTCGGCTTGAAACTGTAGGTCCCTCCATTTGTGGAACAACACCAAGACGCACACCACAAATAGGAGGAGGAGCTCGGCCAAACACCTAACAGAAGTGTACGCGCCAATTATTTATTTTTTTTTTTATGTATGTATGCTAGCGAGCGGAGCACCTTGCAGGTTTTCGGTTATTTGGACGGTACTACATCATCCAAAGTCGCAAAATCTAGTATATTCTCATCATATGAGTTCCCATTTACTTTAATTTAATAAGATCGTGTCAATTATTTTTAATTTTTCACAACTTTAACAATAAAACATCAACTAAGTACCTTATTTTAACATCTTGAAATCGCATTATCCTCAATTTATATTTTATTTTATGCACACATTTGTAGTTCTTCTTCTTCCTAATTGGCGCGATAACCGCCTACGCTATTTTGGCCGAGTTTAACAAAGCGCGCTAGTCGTTTCTTTTTCTTGCTAACCGCCGCCAGTTGGACATACCAAGTGAAGCCAAGTCTTCATCCGAGAATCTTTCTCTCAACTACTCCAAGCGTCGCTTCATCGGATGTTGTCATCGTCCATGCTTCTGCTCCATACGTTAGGACGGGCATGATGAGAGCCTTGTATAGGTTAGTTTTGTTCGTCGAGAGAGGACTTTACTGCTCAGTTGCCTACTTAGTCAATTCTACAAAGTAGCACTTGTTGGCAAGAGAGATTCTACGTTGGATTTCAAGGCTGACATTGTTATCGGTGTTAATGCTGGTTCATAAATAAACGAAGTCTTTTACAACCTCGAAATTATAACTGTCTAAAGTGACGTGGGTGCCGATACGCGAGTGCGCCGACGATTTGCTTAGCCTCTTTATCCAGTTTGGAGAAGGCAGAACTAATAGCGCCGTTGTTAAGGCCGATGATGTCCAACATCAGCTTAAAGAAGTCACACGACAGCGATTCAAACGGCTCGAAGAGGTCCTTTCCAATTCTGGCGGCGCTGCCGGTGTTGAGCAACGTCATCTTGCAAAGCCGTATTAGTTTTGTGGGGATACCAAATTCAGATATCGCGGCATACAGATAACTCCTTTTCGAACTGTCGAATGCAGCTTTGAAATCGACTAAAAGATGATGTGTGTCGGTTATATGTACTTTCATGGATATTTTCCAAGATTTGGCGTATTGAGGTAACAGGTTCGAGGATACCTCCACAATCTTAGTATGCTCTGGATGTCAGTCACCAGTTCGCTCACTGGTAGAATTTTCGGGCGTTGTTCCTGTTGGCCAGCTTCTCAATCTGCTCGCATTCACGTTTTTCGGCCTCTCGTTTCTTGATTCGGATAATACATCTCTCTTCCTTTCTTAGCTCTCTGTAGCGATCCCACATGGCTCGCGTTGCGCCCGATGCCAGCGTGGTTCTATAGGCGGCATCCTTTCTTTCTGCAGTAGCGTAACATTCCTCGTCGTACCAACTGATTTCCCGGGCTTCCCGGAATCCGATTTCTTCTTTGGCGCTGGTACGTAGAGAACGAGAAATGTCGCTCCATTGATCATGCATATCGGCTTGTTGGGCAGTACTCTCTGAGAGCAGGAGTGAGGGTCCATTGGCGAATCTTCTGGCTGTCTGTTGCGATTGCAGCTTTTCGACGTTACCGGATGTTTAGTTGTGCTGACTGAATTTTCCGACTGTGGGACCAAAAATTTCCTCCTTGCCCACCCTGGCATTGAAGTCGCCAAGCACGATTTTTATGTTGCGGTGGGGGCAGCGCTTATAGGAGTGCTCCAAGCGCTCACAGAAGGAATCTTTGGTCGTATCGTCCTTCTCTTCCGTCGTGGCGTGGGCGCAAATTAGCGGGCGTTAGCGTAAAATCCAGCTTTGATGCGGATTATTGCGAGACGCTCGTCCACCGGAGTGAATGACAGTACTTGGCGACGAAGTCTCTCTCCCAGAGTCTCTCTCGCGCTCGTGTAGATGGAAGCTGTAGTAGATGTCGCAAAGTCCTATGTTTTTCTTGCCTTGCCCTGTCCATCGCATTTCTTGAATGGCAGTGATGTTAGCCTTTACTCTCACGAGGACATCAACCAGCCGGGCAGAGGCACCTTCTCCGTTAAGGGACCGGAGATGCCAGGGGCATGCCCTCAAATCGTATTCCTGATTTCGTCTGCAGTGGTCGTCATCAGTATAGGGAGGTCTCATCCGAGGCTTATTTAATACTTTTCATTCGGAGGATTTTTAAGTGGCGGGTGAACGGGTGCTCGGAAGCTACCCAGAGGATACGTGGGCTAGTCCCGGACGTTGTGAGCTGACTGAACCATATGCAGAGGAATCGTCCTGGCCACTCCCAAGTTAATGGCGATTAGTAACTTTCCCCACTTGCGTGGACTTCTACACGTGGAACCATCCTCCCTTTGCAGTTAGGGGAGACAAAGAAATGGCTGTCATTCCTAGGGCGTTCGAGTTGGACCCTACTTTTAGGTGGGTCAATAACTCCACCTTACCATATATACTGTATTATTTGATTGTCTTAGTCACGCTTTGCTAGTAGAACTCGATGTAGAACTTGGCGAATTGGCTTTATGGCTCCTGTATCTATTCGATATTTCACGGTAGCAGACTTTCCAAAATCGCCGTTCAATAGATAGCCGAATTTCTCTAGATATCTCTTAGCTTTCGTCCTCTCTAGCCCTCTAACTTCCTGCAACCAAGTTCTTATGAAATTAGAGAAGTTTTTTCTTGCTTTTTGGCGTTTTTTCCTTTCCTGTTGTGGTCCATCGCCGTTTACTATGCCTTCTAGATACCGGCGCTTCCCTATAACAGCTCCTTTAACCAAAACAACTGTGATTTCAAATTTCCTAGGACCCTTACTGGAACCCTCTTGCCTTTTTCCGTCTTCACTAGTGTTCTTCTTACGATTATGTATACTTTTTCCTAAGCAGCTTCTATAACCCACACTTCACCTGTCCCACAACCACCTTCCACCTTAGCCCATATGACTGCTTCAGATTTTGGCGGAATCCGTTGACGGTGACTTAGGGTTACCTTTCTGGACTGTAAACTTGGTTCATACCCCGTGCTCACGGGTATCTCAATATGCTGACAAAACAGAACCCTTTTACCCAAGTCAAGGGAAATCCCTGCAGCAGAAACAAATCTACGCCAATTATGACTTCAACCGAGATTTCAGCCAGTAAAAATGTGTGAATTACTGGGAAAGCTCCAATGAGGAAGGCTCATCACCTTCAACACAATGGACTCTGTGCACTGGCTTGCTCAAGAGAGCTGCTTTTTACTGTGTCAGTGTAAATTACACTGTTGCAGCAAACGTCCCCTCCGGTGTTGAGTATGATGCCCTTTTAGTGTCCGGATTTCGTATATATATATATATAATATATATAATTGAAGCGTACACCCTTTTTGGGTGTTTGGCCGAGCTCCTCCTCCTATTTATGGGGTGAGTCTTGGTGTTGTTTCACAAATGGAGGGACCTACAGATTAAAGCCGACTCCGAACGGAAGATACTTTTATAAGGAGCTTTTTCATGGCTGAAATACACTCGGAGGTTTGCCATTGCCTGCCGAGGGGCGACCGCTATTAGAAAAAGGTTTTTCTGAATTTTGGTGTTTCACTGAGATCCTAACCTACGTTCCTCTCCGAAGTCCGAATAGAAGTCATGCACCAACCCATTCGGCTACGACGGCCGGATCTTGTATACCTCTTATAATTACCTGTCACTTCATATTTTCAACGAAGTCTCCTGCTTCTTTCGCATACGCTAAATGTGACAACCGCTCAGAGATTGCAAGCTCTCATTTGTCTTCTGAAAGCGATTCGTCAGTTTCATCTGAAACATTTGTTCCCTGTGGTCACCCCCGTAGCATCTTTCTATTGCTGCCATCAGACGCTCGTAGTTATCCCAATCAGCTTCTGGAACTGCCTGCACTACTTCGGCGGCGGAACACTCGAGAGAGACTTTTTCTGCAGTACTACAGTGATTTGTTGTTGCTGTTGTTTCGAATTGGAGCTTAAATATCGGTAATGGTACAGTGCCGTCGAAAGATAGTGCTATTACTTTCGAGCCACTGGTTAACATATTCGGACGATTTAGTTGTAGGTCACAGGCACGAGCCTTCACTGCATTTACCTCAGTCTCAATCGTTCACAGTTTCGACGTTATATTAATCGTTTCTGTTTCCAATTTGGATATACACGTATCCAGTTTTTCCAGCTGCGCATTTATATGCGACATTTGAGACATCTGTGCTGAGATTTGTGATTTGTGTTTCCGTTTGCAAAAACCGCAATGGCATTTCCAATGATTTGTTCCCAGTAGCTAACAAGCCACGCTATCCCAACTCCTTCTTAAGCTGCTGAATCTTGAGTTCGCTCAACTTTGCCATTTTCGTGATCCTGTTTTTGGGACCTCTTTTAACAATCCCACTTCTGATACCAATTGTTTCGAATTTTCTTCACGTTGAAATCCAAATAAATCTTACACAATAACTCCTCTAAGTTCGATCACTGTCAAATTAAAGTCACAAATTAATAGCAACACACTTCATTTACTTTATTTCCACATTTTACTTTAAATGTACCGGTTCACCTTAAGACTGAATTGCTCTATTACTTTCGTTTATTAGCTTACAAGTTCAACTTCTAACTAAATACCCTATGCGCATGCACCTTCGCTTATATACACGTGCTTAATAACTAACGTAATTTCTAGATCTAGCCGCTCCTATCTTCTGGCGAGTTCTGCTTACTAAACCCTGCCTGTGCGATGTAGTCATCTGTCGCCTTCGTGTAACTCATCTAACGGTCGACCAGAAACCGTGCTCTGTCTCGTTATATGTCGTCGTCATCAAGGCTAATTTATGTTTTTGTTTTGGCATCTCTTTCGCTAAATTATAATATGGGTATGAAACAAATGGTATTTTCGAAAGCTTCACTTCAACATTATTTTTATCTATTTTTCCCCGTCGTGTTAGTGAATCTATTTTTCTTCGAACAGTCGAAAGTAAAGTTTATCAGATTTGATTTCACAGCGGCTAAGATGCAAAATTGTATATTTGAATATGTGTTCGTATGCAATGAGTCAAGTTTTACCAAGTGGGCCACCCAAAGTTGACTTGTCCTTTTCTTATATGTCATTGAACGATTTTTAAAGTAAACATGGTGCACTTTATTGTCACAATGAAATTTTGTACACAAATAGTCTATGATGGAATAAAAACATAGGCCAATTTTTCTAGACGGTTGCCACCTGTTAAAAAATTAAGTTAAGTTAAATTAAATTAACATCTTCAATCAAATACCGCAATACAGGTATGAAATGAGAACATGTTTATGAGAGCTTCATTTCGAAAATATTTTTGCTGAGTAGTGCCCTGTTTATAAAAAATAAGTTCTAATAAAATTAATAAAATAACTGATATTTACATAATGGTTGTCCCATGAAAGTGTATCTTTCAGATATAGTTTTAAATAGGGTTGCCGCCTGTTATAAATTAAGTTCAATAAATGTAATAATTTATAACACGTAATTAAAATAATTCAGTATGGATGTCAAATTAAATAAATTTAAGAAAGCTTACTTTTGGAATTATGGAAGATTAATTTTTCGAATAGGGTTTGAAACTACTCAAAGCTTGCGGCCGGCGTAGCCGAATGAGTTGGTGCATGACTACCATTCAGTCGTGCCCGCGTTTGTAGCGCCGGTCGTCCCTCAGCAATCAATGATAAGCTCCGAAGTATATTTCTGGCAAGAAAAAGCTCCTCCATCTTCCGTTCGCATGTGACATAAAACTGCAGTCCCCTCTATTCGTGGAAAAGCATCAAGACGCACACCATAAACACCCAATAAAAGGTGTACGCGCGAATTAAATATATACAGTAGGTTCTGTTTTTATGCGGCTTTTTTTTGCGGTTTTTTTTTTAATTAAAAAATGCATGTCGACCTATGGGGAATTGTACATATAAACAAGATTCTAAGCCAGCTAAGCAAAAACTCATCACAGATTACATCAGAAATGCTAACCCTACAAGTATGGAACCGCCTGCATAACCATCTAGATCAGATGTGTACATTTCCTCAAGTAATGGAAGTGATTTTACGCCAAATCCTAAACGAATGCGCAACATGTGGGTATTGTCTGATTCTATTTCTGACGTAAATTTATTTTTCGATTCTGACGTTTCTTAAATAAAGATATAATTTTCAAAAATACAATATTTTGTTTGTGCGATTTTATTTAATTATTTCAGAGTCATGCGGTCTATGGAACGTATCTATAGTAATAATATGGGACTAGTGCCCTTTTTTATGCGATTTTATTACATTATTTCAGATTTATGCGGTTCTTAGCACTTTTGAAACGTATCTATAGTTTTACTATAGAACTGGTAGCTTTTTATGCTGTTTCTTGAGGAACGTATCTACCGCATAAAAACAGAATATACTGTATATATTATATATTTCTATGTGTTATGTATGAACATTTGTAGGACATTTTAATAATGTATATAAGGCAATTATTAAGTTTTAACTGATAGTCCCTAGATCAGTAATGCCCCACAATATATAGTACGAGCGAGAAATTAAACTTTTTTCTATGTTTTGCTAAAATTTTGTTATTTAAAAAATGCTATATTCTACAAACTTCTGACTTTCCAACCATTCAGAGCTCATTTACATGACATGTCATGTGAAGTTAAATAATATAAAGTTAAAAAACAGACTTTGCCTTTTTCGTTTTGGTTGCTTAGCTTATTTTGACATTTATCTGAAACGTATTTCCAAATAAACTACAATATTATTATAATGAAGGGTGATTTTTTGAGATCTACAGGAAAGTTTTTCAAAAAAACACACGTAAAATTCAGAAAAATGCATGATATTTTTATTTAAATCGATAGTACAGTACATATAAATTATTGTTTGAAGATTATTTCATGCAAATGTTCACCGCGACTGCGCTTCAAATGGTCCACCGCTTAGTCAAATTTTGGCATACTCTTTCCAATGTTTCGACCGGTATCTCACATATAAATGCTTTAATGATGTCTTCCAATGCGTTACTTGAAGCAGGCTTGCCTCAATAGAAATGAGTTTTAACATAGCCCCACAAAAAATAATCTACAGGCGTAATATCGCACGATCTGGGTGGCCAATTGACAGGTCCCGAACGTGAAATAAAATGTTCACCGAACTCGCCTCTCAACAAGTCCATTGTTACGCGTGCTGTGTGGCATGTGGCACCGTCCTGCTGAAACCACATGACATCCAAGTCAAGCTCTTGCATTTTGGGCAAAAAAAGTTGGATATTCTAATTGGTAACGCTTACCATTCACAGTTACGTTACGATTCGCAGCATCTTTGAAGAAGTACGATCCAATGATATCTCCAGCCCATAAACCGCACCAAATTGTGACCTTTTCTGGATACATTGGAAGCTCTTGCAAATCTTCTCGCTGATCTTCACTCCAAAATGGAAAATTCTGCTTATTTACGTGCCCATTGATCCAAGAATGAGCTTCGTCGCTGAACACAATTTTTCGATAAAAAAGTGGACCTTCGGCCAACTTTCCAAGAGCCCATTCACCGAAAATTCTGCGTTGCGGTAGGTCGTTCGGCTTCCATTCTTACACCAGTTGTATTTTGAAAAGCTTCACACCTAAATCCTTTCGCAAAATTTTCGACGTAGTTGAGCAGAGGCCGAATTGCTGCGAACGGCGACGAATCGATAATTGATGGTCATCATTAACACTGGCCGATACAGCTGCGAAATTTTCTTCAGTTTGCACTCTACGTAAGCGTGTTGGTGGTTTGATGTCCAATAATGTAAATTTGGTTCTAGTCACAATAACTCGAATAGCCGCTTCAGTGGGTCGATTAAACTGACCATAAAATGGAAGAAGCGCGATAAACTTTCTTAACAGAACACGCATTTTTATAATAAAATTCAATGATTTGCAAGCGTTGTTCGTTTGTAAGACGATTCATGGTTAAATTATAGACCAAACTGAAAATTATTGACAGTGAAACAAAACACGAAACGTGCGTCAGCTGTTTAAACCCACTGTTTAAAAAGATAATAGCTAAAAAAGCACCGGTTAAATTTATGAACAACATATTATACTTGTTTTTTTTTATGGAAATTTACATAAATATGTTAAAAACTATTTATTAAGGAATATACGACAATAACCCAAATAGTGGTCTGTCGGAAAAACGAAATTAGATTGTTATTGAAAACCAAATTTGTTCCACTCCTGACAATATACTAAATTTGTCCGATATTTCCTCGGCTGTCCAAATCACAGAGTCTGTATTCTTATAGACCTTTTCGATGAAATTTACCATTTTGAGTGAAATGCGCAATTTATGCAATTTGTTAATAAAAAAATGTCTTGGAACTGTGTCAAAAGCTGCTTTGAAAACTGCAAAAAATGCATATTTTCTTCAAATTTTATGTGAGAGATTGATGTCACATTGTACATGTTGTCCACTGGGGAGTAATTTTCCGAAAACAATTTTTGAATCGCTCGAATAGTATGGCCATCATAATTTTAGCAATGCAGTTCGTGAAAGATATACCTCTATAGTTTGTAACTTCGTCTTCATTACCTTTCTTAAAGATTGGGAATATGTATGGCACTAGAACCAACATCTGCGTGTTAGTTCTGTTAGAAATTAAGTCAGTTATAGATGTGAAATATAACATAGTTTTTAATGAAGTAAGTTTTACTTAATCATGTAACTATTTAAAAAAGCAACATTTTGAAATTTTTATTCGAAATGGTCAACATTTGCTTTTACACAAGCCTTCAAATGATTTGGCCATTCAGCTATTACAGCACGCACGGTTAGCATGAATATTGACGTCGCTGCTCGAACAAAATATTGCTAGAGATTCTCCAAATTTTTGTGAGGTCAATTCTGACCACAAACTGTAGACCAATGAATTCTAATCTGAGCTTCCAGACGGTCAATCTTCTGCGGCTATGAACTCAGAAATTTTGGTTTTTAAGCCTCTGCTGGATGGGTTTTGCCTTATGGGCTGGAGTAGAATCTTTCTGGAAGATACAACGCTCTCTATTCAAGAGAGTACTCCTCACGCCTTCTCAGACATTTTCGTGGTACACTTTTGCCCCGATCTCAACTCCCTTTTTCCCAGAAATAAAGAGATGTAACGCCTTTATTTTTCCCGTGTGGAGTTGCCTGATCTCCCATCGGGCGCGTCCCAGGTGATGGATAGGGAACCCCTGGCATATCATGAGTGGCCTTCCCTGATGGGGTGGGTTCAACACTCGTGTGATAACTCAAAGTTGGCATAGAATCAGGGTGCCATCCGCGAACCAAACTGGGTAGGGAGGAGTCCCGAACAAAAAACATCAATGGTAATGGAAAATACACAGGATATTACTCCAGGTGGAATCCACACAAGTGGCAATCTACCCGCTTCGGCGGCAGGGGTATGGATTCTGGAGGCCCAACCATTACCCAAGCCTCTCAGCTCTACGAGTTTCCCTTCGGCGGCTGCACGACCTCCCAAAGAAGCCGGGAAATGGAAGAGCGTAGCAAGGAGGGAGAGAAGAAAGCGGCGGGCAAGGTTCATGCGGGAGAAATCCTCATGTGGCTCTGCCGGCCCTTCTGCGTCTGTATCTTCCAAAAGACCTCGGTCAGCGGAAGTGACACCCACGGAAGCTACCGAATCCTCGGTGGGCACTGGCGTTCCCAAGTTGTCTCGCTCTCGAGGTAAGCGGAGAAGGACGGGGGCTGAAAGCAGCACACCTTCCTGCCCTGCGGTTGCCGCCAATGGCCGAGCCACGACCCCCCAAAGGTACGAGTGCGGTCTTGGCGCCAGTCAATGTGGCGGGAAAAGGATCTGCTGATCCACGTCCCTATCGGCGCCTCGAAAAAATGTCCAGCACAGCTGTCTGCCCGGCTTCGTCAGTGGAGGATCGGGAGCTGGACCTTCGCCCAAGCACATCCAAGGGTGCGGCCAAGCCATCCTATAGCGAGAAGGTTGCTGGCCCACGACCTTTGGCTGTGATTGGAAAACTGGCGCTCGACCATCAGCTGACGGATGCAGAAATCGAATTCTGCAAAAGTCAGCTGATGCGTCACGTTATTGCCTCCGGTCCTGAATCCAACGCGAAGGGCTATGAGGCAAAAGACGGCACCATAGAGGTGACGTGCGCGACTCTGGCCAACTTCGAGTGGATCAGGACCGTGGTCAATAACGTGCCCCCATGGGGACCACTCGCTTCGCAGTCTACAGCGAAGAGAGTGTACCCCTCAGGAAGGCCATCTGCTGGATTCCGGATCCAGAAATTTCTATGGCGGATGTCCTATCCTGTCTACGTGCTCAGAATTCGGGCATCAACACGAGGCTTTGGCGAATCCTCTCGTACACCAAGAGTAAAAACCGGGAAGGAAAGGAAGGGGCTGCTCTTGTGGTGCGAGTGGATGAGGCCAGTGTTGATGTCATGGGCTCACGGTACCGGAACCGTCTGAGTCTCTTCTTCGGAACGGTCAGCTTCCATGCCTTTCCCAAATGATTGACTCGGACGGTTCCTGTAGCTACCGTTCCTTGACGGTGACGCATATTAACTTGCAGCATTCCAAAGCCACTACTGCACTACTAAGTAGAAGGCTTACCCAGCTGCACACAGTACCTCGTAGTACCTGCACACAGGGGCCGTCTCTGTGGCTCAGGTGCGCTGAAAGGGGCCACGTTATTATATGACAGGAGTTCGAGTAGACCTAGGACCGGTCTTATAGTATCATCCCATCTCACTGTGACGGGTCTTGAGCAATTTTCGACTATTCGAATTTATCGCGTCCTCTTGCCTAGACAGACATAACAAGGGCTCACAGCCAACGTTTGTAACAGCTAGAAGGCAGGAGGTGATCTAACCCTATCAAACTCAAAACTTGGGTGGTCAATCAAGAACTGGAGAGTCCTTGCCGAAGATTCGTGCTCCGACCACAGGTACATTGAGTTTCAGTGTGGCGAGGAGGCACAAATGCCATTGCCCTCTAGAAACCCCAGAAAAACAAACTGACAGAAGTTTAGGGAGGCGTTGCGGGACCATGACGTTACACCACCAAGACTTCGAAAAGAACAGGCCATTGAGGCGGCTGTTGAGAAACTCAACGCTGCCCTAACCGAATGCTTTGAGTCAGCCTGACCAATTCGACCTCTCCCTAACCGGACTCCCGTTCCTTGGTGGAATCGAGAGCTCCAGATGATGAGACATGAGTCGAGAAAACTTCTAAACCGGGCCCTCAAGACTAACCTTGCAGAGGACTGGGAGCGATACCGTGATGTTCAGAAGAACTACAAGAGGCTTATTCGGGAATCGAAAAGAGCCTCATTTAGGGAGTTCTGCAGCGGTATTGAATCTCTGAGTGACACGGCGAAATTGGTTAGGATCCTGAAAAGGGACCCAACTGCAAAGCTGGGGTCACTTAGGAAATCTGATGGCTCCTTCACGGAGCGGCAAAGTGAGACATTCAGCTTACTGATGGAATCTCACTTTCCTGGTAATCAGATAAGCGTCAGCCGACAACAGCCCTTATTGATAGAGGCAGTTGTCAGAGCTGCTACACCTTCTCGGTGTGACTGGTAAGTTGCCAGATCTGTGGTGAATGAGGCCGCCAAAAGATTTGATGGCAAATCGCCCGGACCAGATGGCATATACCATGCTGAAGGAAGGTGCAGAGTCCGTGACAGCAGCCCTGACGAAAAGTTTCTCGGCATGCCTGGCACTGGCTTACATACCACGCTCTTGGAGGATGGTGAGGGTCGCTTTCATCCCAAAGGTTGGAAAAGACGACTACACCAGCCCCAAAAGCGTTAGACCCATCAGCATGACCTCTTTTATGCTGAAAAGTCTCGAACGACTGGTAGAATTGCGCATACGTCAGAAGTCGCTGAAGGCTCACCCATTTCAACATGCCTATCAGAGTGGAAGATCCTGCGAGTCGGCACTGAAAAAACCTACGCTATGGGAATCTTTTTAGACATTGAGGAGGCATTTGATAATGCCACTTTTGACAGTATGTGTAACTCTGCTAGTAGGCACGGCGTAGACCGGGTGCTAGTAAATTGGATTCGTTCGATGCTGGCTCAAAGAATCGTTTCGGTGCGAGGAGAGGAAGATCTGCTGGTGTCATCTGGGGTTAATAGAGGCTGCCCCCAAGGCGGTGTGCTATCTCCATTGCTCTGGTGCATGGTAATCGATCCTCTACTCACCACCTTAAACGAGTCGGGAGTCTACGCACAAGCATATGCGGACGATGTTGCTTGTTTGGTAACAGGCCCTTCGCTTATGAATATCTGCATGAAAGTGCACAAAACTCTGGATCGGATTGACACTTGGTGCTGTGCGAATGGGCTATCGGCAAATTCCACCAAGACTGGTTTTGTCCTCTTTACTAGAAGGAGGAAACTTGATGGACTCGTTCTGCCTAAGCTAAAAGGAGTCACAATCCAGCTATCCAATGAAATTAAATATCTTGGAGTAATCCTCGATAGTAAGCTCCTATGGAAATCACACGTTGAAACAAAGACATCCAAAGCACTGACAGCTTTCTGGCAGTGCAAAGGTGTCTTTGGGAAAACGTGGGGTCTCTCTCCTAGCAAGGTCCTATGGATCTACACGGCTATGATAAGACCCATTATCACCTATGCATCAGTGGTCTGGATGAGTAGACTCTCCCTAGGGGGAGTCAGGAGGACCTTATCGAGACTACAACGCACTGTGGCCATCTGTTGCACCGGAGCTTTTCCGACTACTTCAGGCCCGGCACTAGATGCTCTGATTGGTTTACCACCACTTGATGCTTTCATCCAAGGAAAGGCCTTGAAGGCCATCTGCAGACTGAAACACAGTGGGAACTGGTACGGCCCCTGTCCGGCATTGGAACACAGAGAAGGCAAGGACGTCGATACAACGCTTCTCTCCATGCCCCTTGACTCCATGCCATCAAGAGTCATACTTGAAAAGAGATACAGTGTAGTGCTACCAGAAGCTCAGTTGTGGGAAGACTCAGAAAATGAGCCCGGCAAACACTGTTTCGCATTTGCACGGATGGCTCCAGGACCGAGCATGGCTCCGGCTCTGGGGTCTACGTGGAATCCAGGGGGGCAAAACTGCACTTTGCTCTTGGAATGCATGCATCTGTGTTTCAAGCGGAGGTATATGCAGTTCAAGAAGCGATGAACTTTGTTGTGGAAAAACGATGGAGAGACAGATCTATATGTGTCTGCAGCGACAGCCAAGCTGCGTTTATGGCCTTAGACAGCCCTCCAACCACATCAGGGGTAGTCAAGTCCTGTAAATCCATGCTGAACTATGTCGGTAGACATAATAGCCTGATGGTAACTTGGGTCCCGGTACACGTGGGTATCGCGGGCAACGAGACCTCAGACTCCTTAGTTAAGATGGGCTCTGAGGCCAACTTCTTTGGCCCAGAGCCCGTTTTGCCAGTCCCTTCTACGGCCATCACAGCCACGGTTAGCAAATGGGTAACTACCACCCACAAGCGAGCTTGGCAGGCTGAGAGAGGCTGCAAATGGACTAAACTGATGTTACCTGTCAGGTCCGATCGACTGTCGCAAGCCCTTCTGTCATTAAGCAGAGGGGAGTGTAGACGGTTGGTTGGACTGATGACGGGCCACTTTCTGTGGGCAAAGCACATGGAAAGGTTGAGCATCTCAGACAGTGTACTCTGCCCAGCTTGTGAAGAGGAGGATGAGACAGCGGACCACTTCCTGTGAGTCTGCCCCGCCTTCGCTCGAATCAGGTCTTTGGCACTGTCTGTCACTTAAGACGTTTTCAGCAATTCATAAATCTCACTTGCACTTTTGCCACACTTATTTAATGCAATCACTGCAATGCGATTTTCTTTAGCTCCCCACTTCATTATTAACAAGCAAAGTTTGTCACGAAACTGAGTAAAATTAATGAGTAGGCAATGCATACGAACAAAAGCAAAAATAACGAAACTCTTTTCTGCAAATTTGTTCTCGCCGTATGCATTGTAAAATTTGTCACAGAATTTATAACAAGACTAAGTATATTCTGCATTATTAAAAATATCGTACAAGATCCTATCTAAGCCCGGAGCTTTTCCCGACTTTGTTTTATGAAGCACTTGGAAGATTTCTATTGAAGAGGTCGGCTTATCGAAAGTAGCATCCGAGATTGGTAACGATATATACATAATATATTCATCCGTTTGGCCTGTTGACGTCAAGGTCAAGGTCAATTTTTTCAAAAGGAAGATCGTCCAGGCAAAATAATTTAGCCAATTGCGATAGTACATAATTGTGCATCACTAAGTCGTATCATCAATTATTTTCAGAATATGGGTGGCATTCGTACTAAGTCTAAGACAATTCGGACCCGTAGTTCTCATTTAGATTTTGACGTTATCATTTTTGTTGGAACCTGGCTCAATTGTAACTTTTTTGACGATGAATATTTCGACTCAAACTTATATAATCCTAAGGCCTTTTGGCGACTTGTTAAATCTAAAAGGTCAAACGCTGGAGTCCCTTCTGCGGTTCGCTTTAATCACAAATCAGCGTCTACTCCTGTAGACGTAGCCAATTTGTTTGCAGATTTTTTTAAATCTGATTTCACTAGTGATGATACATGCTCGTTTTCTCCTTATCATGATAATCCATCTTCATCTTTGAATCTTGGCTATTTAAACCGTGTTTCTCTGGACATTGAGAATGGGATTT
Organism: Anastrepha obliqua; assembly: GCF_027943255.1. Lineage (NCBI taxonomy): Eukaryota > Metazoa > Arthropoda > Insecta > Diptera > Tephritidae > Anastrepha > Anastrepha obliqua. The sequence goes on from NC_072897.1 coordinate 5,620,039, forward strand.
TGGGTTTAAAACCTTCTTCGCAGACTGATAAGGATGGGCTGTCCGTAATTTTTCTTAAAAACTGCCCGGCTATTGTCATTCCTCTCAAATTAGTTTTTAATAAATCTCTATCCTCGGGAGTTTTTCTCAACGATTGGATAATCACAACTATCACCCCTATATGGCCCATCTCGAAGCTTTCTATTATTTCTAAACTTTTGGAAGGAATTTTAAAGAAAAAAATGTACTTTACAACTAAGAGCTTAATCTCGCCCAATCTGCATGGATTTATCTCGGGTCACAGTTTTCAACCTGGCTGCTTTTGGTGAATACTGCTTTGGAACTTTTGCTGAAGGTTTTCAAGTCGATTGTGTTTACACGGACTTTTCTAAAGCATTTGATAGAGTGTCTCATACAATTCTATTACGTAAATTAGCCTCGCTTGGTTTCCATTCTGTTTTCTTTCAGTGGTTGAAATCTTATTTATCCGATAGACGATGTATGGGAACGATTGAGGCTGAATGTTCGGAACCTTTCATTGCATCTTCAGGGGTGCCACAAGGCAGTATTTTAGGGCCTATTCTCTTCGTTCTATTGATATTTGTACCTGTTTTCCATTTGCCAACTTTCCTTTGTATGCTGATGATTTTAAAATATTTTAGGCCATTAGAAAAAATGAGAATGTAATACATAACACGAATTATGCGCGTAATGCTCCTATTGCCCGCGCTTTAAGAAAATTCAATGAGATCTCGAGTTCTATCCGCTTGACTTTTCGGTTTCAAAGAATGAATTTTATAAACTTCTAAACTCTAATTGAAGCTCATATTAGATGTAAGTGGTCTGTAAAAACAATAATTATGTTTTAGACTTATAATAAACGAAATAAGTGCTTTACGACGCCATATACAAAGCCCAGCGAATACAATTGCAACGGCTTCATTGGCTGGGTCATCGTTCGAATGGAAAGAAATGTTCCGGCTCTGAAAGCATTCGATGTGGTATGAGCTGGTAGTAGCAGAGATATAGGAAGGTCTTCTCTGCGTTGGAAAATCAGCCGGAGAAGGACTTGGTGTTTCCAACTGGCGCCAATTAGCACGAGAAAGGGCGCTTTGTTAAATTCGGCTTAAGTCGCGTAAGCGCCTATCGCTCCAATCGAAAATAAATATATGGATACGCAAATTTTAATGACATTTAATATATTTGATAGTATACATGTAAAGTTAATTATATAGAATATAAAATTAAAGGAATATAAATTACAGGGTTAGCATTGCACTTATGTGCATAATACTCTAATTTCTGTACTTGTACTTTTATAATACTGTAACTTGTTCAACAGGAATGATATTAACATTAGCTTTACTTCAATGGCGAACGAAGCCATCTGGTGCAACATCGCCCACCATGACAGCATCATGATCCTTCAATTTCTGTTGATTTTATAGCAAGTCTGTGAATGGGACCTTTATTTGCTCCCGCTCCGGCCTGAGACTACTGCGGCGACATAGTCGAGCACTCATTGCTGCGGTGGAGTTATGTGCTCAGTGGGCCCGAGGTTGCGCTGTGGATACAACCACTTGTTCCATTGGCAATTGGTAATTCCTGGATCACCATCGCCAAAACCGTTGCAAACAAGTGGCCATCTGCCGCAGTAGCGGATTGGTCCTGATTCAATATTCTTAGGAGCCGCGAGCCGAGTATCTAGTGCTTTTGAGTCAGTATGGTGGTACGACTTTTGTTTGGGTGGAGAGGCGCAACTAAAAGGAGCAGAGTGAACTCTGTAAGCAGGTCATCGACATAAAAATCTCTTTTTATGTCTTTTGAACCAAGTGGGTCCATATTTTTGCTGGCATAGTTATGTAGCGAGAAATTGAGCAGACGTAGTACTGTACTATTACGGCGTTCAGTCCAAAAATTTGGGGCGCTCAGAGGAACGCCGTCTCCACACTACAATCTGAGGTTTCAGTCTTCTTCGGGCATGAAAATTTCGAAAAACATTTTCGTTATTTCTGCCGTAAGTGCATATTTCTGGAAATGTAAAGAAAAAAGTGTTAAATACAGCGCTTTTTGAATGGTCGGCCTTACCGTCAAGATTTCATTCAACGCAATTTGAGGTACGAGCCGACGCATTGAAAACAACACGTAATTTTGCCGTCATACTTTCAGGGTGGAATAATGATTCCGCAGCAAGTGGCTCACTCAGGATCTCATTATTTGTCAGGCTCATGTGGCCCAACTCGGCTTATTCATTCATGAAGTTCAAATAAATCTCACGAAGTTCTGGATTTCTCAAGGTCTTTCTCCTCAGAGTCTGAAAACGCTGGGCTGCGGTTTCATAGGATTGTCCGAGTAACTTACGGCTAGTTTGAACAAGCAGCTCTACTTGCAATTCTTTTGACAGAAAAACTCAGGTGTGAATTTTGTGAAACTTATCTCTGACGGTAATTCTTCCATCGCCCAGGACCTCTGGGCTACGAAATCTATGATTAATGTGGCATAATGTTGATACGTCAAATGTTAGTATGGCATAATATGCTATTTATTGTGTGAGAAGTCGGCTGGTGGGGTATTCGCCATAAACAAACCCCGGGCCTAAAAATGTGTTTTGAAATGTTGACCCTAAGACCTCGAAAAATGTTTCAACACCTAACAGAAGATTTACTTATAACCTTATAAAATTCTAAATTAATAAGTTTTTCGATGTCTGGGATTGTAAGATCGCGCACCAAACCCTCAGGCCATAAAGTTTTTAAATTCTGAATATTCTCATTTGAATTTGGTACGATTGACGACGAAATATCTGTTTGGGAGGTCGGACATTTATTTTTCGCCAGAATGGACGACTTTGACGGACTATGTTTCTACTATAAGATCCTCTAACTCCTCACTGGCCAGTCTTCCTCGTTAATTCTTTGATTTTCGACTGCATATCATTAGCTTCTCGCTATAGGGGCTCAGTATGCTAATTCAATTGCCATACTGCAATTCAATTGTGTCTAACAACATTTTCTTCATGCCAACAAAATGATTTTCACAAAAGTTCTCTGGAGCTTTATTGATTTTAATTCCATGATCTCCCTACTACGATAGGGACATAGATTAGTTGGCCTTGGCTTCCTCATTTTGAGTTTACAAAATAGGTAAACTCACGAAAAAATTGTTCAAAGGACACAAAAATTAAAACAAAAATTTTTGTGAATCTGGCTGAATAGCCTCCAGTAGTCAAGGCAGTGGTCAAGCCATGAAAATATGAGCGAACACAGTAGCACAATTGCAATGAATACGAAAGTTATTCCACAAAATAGCGGAAAACCGATTTTTTATAAATGTGTTTTATGTATTTAATTATTTTTAATTTCATTTGACTATTCACATTATTTATATGTTTATATTCATTCGTAAATCTCCATATTGGTAAAATTCGAGTTTAAAACAAGAGTGGTATGATGCATATCCGATGGTGCAATTGGCGCATAACACTCAGACAGGTTAAAATTACTATTTTCACTAGGAAAATAAGATAAAATATTTTATTGAGCTCGTTTGCAAAGTTATTGATTTGTAATATATGTAACTAATTAGTACGAGACCAGTTAATATCGCTAAGATTAAAATTTCCAAGAATACATACACATATGATTATTACCCAACCTGTTGTATACAAAAGACGTGATATTATTAACATGGGCTGTGTAATGATTTTCTAGATTATTAGTTGGTATATACGAAGCTGTATGAACTTTACGACGACATAGACATAGCGCAGCGAATAAAGATCCAGCGGCTACGTTGGCTGGGTCATGTCGTCCGAATGGATGCAAACGCTCCGGCTCTGAAAGTATTCGATGCGGTACCAGCTGGTGATAATAGAGGAAGAGGAATGCCTCCTCTGGGTTGGAAAGATCAGGTGGAGAAGGACTTGGCTTCACTTGTTGTGTCCAATTGACGCTGGTTAGCGCGAGAAAGAAACGACTGGCGAGCTTTGTTAAACTCGGCCAAAATCGCATAAGCGGTTATCGCGCCAATTAAGAAGAAGAAGATATACGAAGCAATTATAAATAAAAAATTCGTAATGCGCAGACCCACGTACGCTGATACAAAACTGACCATTAACGAGCGCTATTAAAGATACATTATATAATCCTTGTATTGCACACCAATCTCTCTCGAACGACCAGTTTCAATATCGTCCCTGACCTTGCGAAAAATAACGAACTGATTCGGGTAAAAAAATTCAGCATTATTATTATTACTGTTAATATTATGAACAGAATGCGACCTGAAAGATCTACTAAAAGGCTATTCTGTTTGCATCTTTACCTCTATGCTACTGGTTATGATTATTATTACGGAATTATGGCATGGCACCTCTAATCGATTACAGTGTTGCCCATATGCTCGTACGATCAGCAAATTTATAGCGTTATGGCTATTGGACTTAAGACAAGGCTAAGGCAAGACTAAGTATAATATCAATTAAATCTAACTCCTGCTTCGCTGTTTTAATCTCATTTAATTTTCTGTCTATGTTCTCTTTATACCTTGCCCCCCTGGAAAGACTTGCCATATAAATTAAGGTAGCAAATTTATGTTTTTTCCCCCTCACCTAAGCCTAAAAAGATTGGCATATTTTCTGACCATTCTTGCGGTAGCACCATAAAATTATCTACCATATGTAAAATATTTTACAGTACCGCACATATAATATATCGTTCACTGAACAGGCCATTCCCCCTACGAACATCAAGTTTTCTTCCTCTTATTCTTTTGTTTGTCCATTCACGAAACTGAGTAAAATTAATGAGTAGGCAATGCATACGAACAAAAGCAAAAATAACGAAACTCTTTTCTGCAAATTTGTTCTCGCCGTATGCATTGTAAAATTTGTCACAGAATTTATAACAAGACTAAGTATATTCTGCATTATTAAAAATATCGTACAAGATCCTATCTAAGCCCGGAGCTTTTCCCGACTTTGTTTTATGAAGCACTTGGAAGATTTCTATTGAAGAGGTCGGCTTATCGAAAGTAGCATCCGAGATTGGTAACGATATATACATAATATATTCATCCGTTTGGCCTGTTGACGTCAAGGTCAAGGTCAATTTTTTCAAAAGGAAGATCGTCCAGGCAAAATAATTTAGCCAATTGCGATAGTACATAATTGTGCATCACTAAGTCGTATCATCAATTATTTTCAGAATATGGGTGGCATTCGTACTAAGTCTAAGACAATTCGGACCCGTAGTTCTCATTTAGATTTTGACGTTATCATTTTTGTTGGAACCTGGCTCAATTGTAACTTTTTTGACGATGAATATTTCGACTCAAACTTATATAATCCTAAGGCCTTTTGGCGACTTGTTAAATCTAAAAGGTCAAACGCTGGAGTCCCTTCTGCGGTTCGCTTTAATCACAAATCAGCGTCTACTCCTGTAGACGTAGCCAATTTGTTTGCAGATTTTTTTAAATCTGATTTCACTAGTGATGATACATGCTCGTTTTCTCCTTATCATGATAATCCATCTTCATCTTTGAATCTTGGCTATTTAAACCGTGTTTCTCTGGACATTGAGAATGGGATTTTGGGTTTAAAACCTTCTTCGCAGACTGATAAGGATGGGCTGTCCGTAATTTTTCTTAAAAACTGCCCGGCTATTGTCATTCCTCTCAAATTAGTTTTTAATAAATCTCTATCCTCGGGAGTTTTTCTCAACGATTGGATAATCACAACTATCACCCCTATATGGCCCATCTCGAAGCTTTCTATTATTTCTAAACTTTTGGAAGGAATTTTAAAGAAAAAAATGTACTTTACAACTAAGAGCTTAATCTCGCCCAATCTGCATGGATTTATCTCGGGTCACAGTTTTCAACCTGGCTGCTTTTGGTGAATACTGCTTTGGAACTTTTGCTGAAGGTTTTCAAGTCGATTGTGTTTACACGGACTTTTCTAAAGCATTTGATAGAGTGTCTCATACAATTCTATTACGTAAATTAGCCTCGCTTGGTTTCCATTCTGTTTTCTTTCAGTGGTTGAAATCTTATTTATCCGATAGACGATGTATGGGAACGATTGAGGCTGAATGTTCGGAACCTTTCATTGCATCTTCAGGGGTGCCACAAGGCAGTATTTTAGGGCCTATTCTCTTCGTTCTATTGATATTTGTACCTGTTTTCCATTTGCCAACTTTCCTTTGTATGCTGATGATTTTAAAATATTTTAGGCCATTAGAAAAAATGAGAATGTAATACATAACACGAATTATGCGCGTAATGCTCCTATTGCCCGCGCTTTAAGAAAATTCAATGAGATCTCGAGTTCTATCCGCTTGACTTTTCGGTTTCAAAGAATGAATTTTATAAACTTCTAAACTCTAATTGAAGCTCATATTAGATGTAAGTGGTCTGTAAAAACAATAATTATGTTTTAGACTTATAATAAACGAAATAAGTGCTTTACGACGCCATATACAAAGCCCAGCGAATACAATTGCAACGGCTTCATTGGCTGGGTCATCGTTCGAATGGAAAGAAATGTTCCGGCTCTGAAAGCATTCGATGTGGTATGAGCTGGTAGTAGCAGAGATATAGGAAGGTCTTCTCTGCGTTGGAAAATCAGCCGGAGAAGGACTTGGTGTTTCCAACTGGCGCCAATTAGCACGAGAAAGGGCGCTTTGTTAAATTCGGCTTAAGTCGCGTAAGCGCCTATCGCTCCAATCGAAAATAAATATATGGATACGCAAATTTTAATGACATTTAATATATTTGATAGTATACATGTAAAGTTAATTATATAGAATATAAAATTAAAGGAATATAAATTACAGGGTTAGCATTGCACTTATGTGCATAATACTCTAATTTCTGTACTTGTACTTTTATAATACTGTAACTTGTTCAACAGGAATGATATTAACATTAGCTTTACTTCAATGGCGAACGAAGCCATCTGGTGCAACATCGCCCACCATGACAGCATCATGATCCTTCAATTTCTGTTGATTTTATAGCAAGTCTGTGAATGGGACCTTTATTTGCTCCCGCTCCGGCCTGGGACTACTGCGGCGACATAGTCGAGCACTCATTGCTGCGGTGGAGTTATGTGCTCAGTGGGCCCGAGGTTGCGCTGTGGATACAACCACTTGTTCCATTGGCAATTGGTAATTCCTGGATCACCATCGCCAAAACCGTTGCAAACAAGTGGCCATCTGCCGCAGTATCGGATTGGTCCTGATTCAATATTCTTAGGAGCCGCGAGCCGAGTATCTAGTGCTTTTGAGTCAGTATGGTGGTACGACTTTTGTTTGGGTGGAGAGGCGCAACTAAAAGGAGCAGAGTGAACTCTGTAAGCAGGTCATCGACATAAAAATCTCTTTTTATGTCTTTTGAACCAAGTGGGTCCATATTTTTGCTGGCATAGTTATGTAGCGAGAAATTGAGCAGACGTAGTACTGTACTATTACGGCGTTCAGTCCAAAAATTTGGGGCGCTCAGAGGAACGCCGTCTCCACACTACAATCTGAGGTTTCAGTCTTCTTCGGGCATGAAAATTTCGAAAAACATTTTCGTTATTTCTGCCGTAAGTGCATATTTCTGGAAATGTAAAGGAAAAAGTGTTGAATACAGCGCTTTTTGAATGGTCGGCCTTACCGTCAAGATTTCATTCAACGCAATTTGAGGTACGAGCCGACGCATTGAAAACAACACGTAATTTTGCCGTCATACTTTCAGGGTGGAATAATGATTCCGCAGCAAGTGGCTCACTCAGGATCTCATTATTTGTCAGGCTCATGTGGCCCAACTCGGCTTATTCATTCATGAAGTTCAAATAAATCTCACGAAGTTCTGGATTTCTCAAGGTCTTTCTCCTCAGAGTCTGAAAACGCTGGGCTGCGGTTTCATAGGATTGTCCGAGTAACTTACGGCTAGTTTGAACAAGCAGCTCTACTTGCAATTCTTTTGACAGAAAAACTCAGGTGTGAATTTTGTGAAACTTATCTCTGACGGTAATTCTTCCATCGCCCATGACCTCTGGGCTACAAAATCTATGATTAATATGGCATAATGTTGATACGTCAAATGTTAGTATGGCATAATATGCTATTTATTGTGTGAGAAGTCGGCTGGTGGGGTATTCGCCATAAACAAACCCCGGGCCTAAAAATGTGTTTTGAAATGTTGACCCTAAGACCGCGAAAAATGTTTCAACACCTAACAGAAGATTTACTTATAACCTTATAAAATTCTAAATTAATAAGTTTTTCGATGTCTGGGATTGTAAGATCGCGCACTAAACCCTCAGGCCATAAAGTTTTTAAATTCTGAATATTCTCATTTGAATTTGGTACGATTGACGACGAAATATCTGTTTGGGAGGTCGGACATTTATTTTTCGCCAGAATGGACGACTTTGACGGACTTTGTTTCTACTATAAGATCCTCTAACTCCTCACTGGCCAGTCTTCCTCGTTAATTCTTTGATTTTCGACTGACATATCATTAGCTTCTCGCTATAGGGGCTCAGTATGCTAATTCAATTGCCATACTGCAATTCAATTGTGTCTAACAACATTTTCTTCATGCCAACAAAATGATTTTCACAAAAGTTCTCTGGAGCTTTATTGATTTTAATTCCATGATCTCCCTACTACGATAGGGACATAGATTAGTTGGCCTTGGCTTCCTCATTTTGAGTTTACAAAATAGGTAAACTCACGAAAAAATTTTTCAAAGGACACAAAAATTAAAACAAAAATTTTTGTGAATCTGGCTGAATAGCCTCCAGTAGTCAAGGCAGTGGTCAAGCCATGAAAATATGAGCGAACACAGTAGCACAATTGCAATGAATACGAAAGTTATTCCACAAAATAGCGGAAAACCGATTTTTTATAAATGTGTTTTATGTATTTAATTATTTTTAATTTCATTTGACTATTCACATTATTTATATGTTTATATTCATTCGTAAATCTCCATATTGGTAAAATTCGAGTTTAAAACAAGAGTGGTATGATGCATATCCGATGGTGCAATTGGCGCATAACACTCAGACAGGTTAAAATTACTATTTTCACTAGGAAAATAAGATAAAATATTTTATTGAGCTCGTTTGCAAAGTTATTGATTTGTAATATATGTAACTAATTAGTACGAGACCAGTTAATATCGCTAAGATTAAAATTTCCAAGAATACATACACATATGATTATTACCCAACCTGTTGTATACAAAAGACGTGATATTATTAACATGGGCTGTGTAATGATTTTCTAGATTATTAGTTGGTATATACGAAGCTGTATGAACTTTACGACGACATAGACATAGCGCAGCGAATAAAGATCCAGCGGCTACGTTGGCTGGGTCATGTCGTCCGAATGGATGCAAACGCTCCGGCTCTGAAAGTATTCGATGCGGTACCAGCTGGTGATAATAGAGGAAGAGGAATGCCTCCTCTGGGTTGGAAAGATCAGGTGGAGAAGGACTTGGCTTCACTTGTTGTGTCCAATTGACGCTGGTTAGCGCGAGAAAGAAACGACTGGCGAGTTTTGTTAAACTCGGCCAAAATCGCATAAGCGGTTATCGCGCCAATTAAGAAGAAGAAGATATACGAAGCAATTATAAATAAAAAATTCGTAATGCGCAGACCCACGTACGCTGATACAAAACTGACCATTAACGAGCGCTATTAAAGATACATTATATAATCCTTGTATTGCACACCAATCTCTCTCGAACGACCAGTTTCAATATCGTCCCTGACCTTGCGAAAAATAACGAACTGATTCGGGTAAAAAAATTCAGCATTATTATTATTACTGTTAATATTATGAACAGAATGCGACCTGAAAGATCTACTAAAAGGCTATTCTGTTTGCATCTTTACCTCTATGCTACTGGTTATGATTATTATTACGGAATTATGGCATGGCACCTCTAATCGATTACAGTGTTGCCCATATGCTCGTACGATCAGCAAATTTATAGCGTTATGGCTATTGGACTTAAGACAAGGCTAAGGCAAGACTAAGTATAATATCAATTAAATCTAACTCCTGCTTCGCTGTTTTAATCTCATTTAATTTTCTGTCTATGTTCTCTTTATACCTTGCCCCCCTGGAAAGACTTGCCATATAAATTAAGGTAGCAAATTTATGTTTTTTCCCCCTCACCTAAGCCTAAAAAGATTGGCATATTTTCTGACCATTCTTGCGGTAGCACCATAAAATTATCTACCATATGTAAAATATTTTACAGTACCGCACATATAATATATCGTTCACTGAACAGGCCATTCCCCCTACGAACATCAAGTTTTCTTCCTCTTATTCTTTTGTTTGTCCATTCAAAATTATAATTCTATTTTTCTTGCAAAATTCCATGAATCTTTTCCCGTTTCCATTAACTACGCAATACTGCGATTTTCTAGTCTCACAACCTCTGTAAATGCTATTCTCAATAACTCGTCGATATATTGCTCTTCTTGTCCTATTTTTAGATTCATATCATTTGTTATTCCATTCGTTTTCTATGCAGAGTTTCTCAATTCTACTAAAATCATTTGACCAGTCTACCCCCCTCCATTAGCTAGGAAAAGTTCTGCAGCTGTCTGGCCTTGATTTTACTTCAGTATATTAAGTTTCATCTATTTTTTTAATTAAATGTCAATTCCAATTTTTTTTTTCAGATTACTCTTCATCTTATAAACGAGCCCTCCTATTGATCTTCGAAAGGGTTTATGTTTTGTCGCAGCTTTCCATCTCAAATTAAAACCTCTTAGGTAATCCTGAAATTACTCCATAACATATTAAATGTTATTTGTATTTAACGACATCCATTCACCTCCAACGTTTAACGAATCATTTTGCTCATAAACTGTTATCATGATATTTTGTTCACTTAATATATTTTTTAGCCTTTAGGGGCAGAAGCAGCATTTCGAAATGTTCTTTGATACAACAAAAACTATTTCATTCATAAACGCAAGCGCATATTTCATAGCAAGGCTCGATCATTCATAAGAGGAGCCCACCACATCTTACGTCATGCGCCTGAGCCCATAAGCTTATTCTTCTTGAGGAAGACAAAAACATTTGGTGAACCACCAATTTTTGTCGTGGAAAGTGCCGGCATCTTCGTATTTACATATGTATGCACATCCATATGTATGTAAATATATGTTCTAAATGGGCGACAGAATGGCGACCGTCGTAGTGAATGGTGATTGTTTTAGCTTTTGTGTGCCAAGCGCGCATACACTAATGGTGTAAACAAATGCCGCCGTTAGCTAAAAACAAGTCAACGTCTTCGAAATTTCGTACTATTGAAAACTTAAAATCTCTTATAGAAGACAAATACTTAATTATGATATATCTTCACGTATGGAATTATCCGATTAACAACAAATGTACGAAATAAACAATACAGCCGCGAAGTTAGAAATTTACTTGGTAACCAAATTGCTAATTTCATTTTTTTTTCTTGCTGTAGTGTATCTATGTTTACATATAATATATAATATATTTTTCTTCGCGCCCGGCCCAGAACTCGCTTGGCTGCGTCGTAGAGTGCTTTCTTCGCTGGCACAAATAAAATATTTTATTGCCCAAATATAGACGTATTTGGATTGTTGAAATACTTTAGAAAAAAATTTTTAGCCTTCATTATTAACATGGAGCCATCACGCTTTGAAATTCCAATTAAATACGATCCAATACGCAAACATTACTTGGTCCGCCGAACTTTTTCAATGGCTTACGAGCATTAGGGCGAAAAAGTCTAATAATTGAATCCTATGCTCTCTACGCTCACCAGTAAACTTGCTAGGTGTAGATAAAACACATTTATCAATTATCATCTTCTTTTTCTTCTTCTTCTTAATTGGCGCGATAACCGCTTACGCGATTTTGGCCGAGTTTAACAAAGCGCGCCAGTCGTTTCTTTCTTGTGCTAACCGGCGCCAATTGGACACACCAAGTGAAGCCAAGTCCTTCTCCACCTGATCTTTCCAACGCAGAGGAGGTCTTCCTCTGCTACCACCAACCGGTACCGCATCAAATACTGTCAGAGCCGGAGCGTTTGCATCCATTCGGACGACATGATCCAGCCAACGTAGCCGCTGGATCTTTATTCAATGCGCTATGTCTATGTCGTCGTAAAGCTCATACAGCTCATCGTTTCATCGTCTGCGATATTCGCCGTTGCCAACGTGCAAGGGTCTAAAAATCTTACGCAAAATCTATCTCTCAAACGCTACAAGCGTGGCTTCATCGGATGTTGTCATCGTCCAAGCTTCTGCGCCATACGTTAGGACGGGCATGATGAGAGTCTTGTAGAGTGTTAGTGTTGTTCGTCGAGAGAGGACCTTACTGTCCAGTTGCCTACTTAGTCCGAAGTAGCACTTGTTGGCAAGAGAGATTCTACGTTGGATTTCAAGGCTGACATTGTTATTGTTGTTAATTCTGGTTCCTAAATAAATGAAGTCTTTTACAACCTCGAAATTATAACTGCCAACAGTGACGTGGGTGCCGATACGCGAGTGCGCCGACTGTTTGCTTGAAGACAGGACAGGTACTTCGTTTTGTGCTCGTTCACCACCCGTCCCATTCGCTTGGCTTCTTTATCCAGTTTGGAGAAGGCAGAACTAACAGCGCGATTCTTAAGGCCGATGATGTCAATATCATCGGCATACGCCAGCAATTGTACGCTCTTATAAAAATTGTGCCACAGCGATTAAGTTCTGCGGCTCGTACGATGCTCTCCACCATCAGGTTAAAGAAGTCACACGACAGCGAGTCACCCTGTCTGAAACCTCGTTTGGTATCAAACGGCTTGGAGAGGTCCTTCCCAATTCTGACGGGCTGCTGGTGTTGAGCAACGTCATCTTGCATAGCCGTATTAGTTTTGTGGGGATACCAAATTCAGACATCGCGGCATACAGATAACTCCTCTTCGTGATGTCGGATGCAGCTTTGAAATCGACGAAAAGATGGTGTGTGTCGATTCTCCTTTCATGGGTCTTTTCCAAGATTTGGCGTATTGTAAATATTTGGTCGATGGTAGACTTTCCAGATCTGAAGCCACACTGATAAGGTCCAATCAGTTGGTTGACGATGGGCTTCAGCCTTTCAAGATGGTGTGTGTCGATTCTCCTTTCAAGGGTCTTTTCAAAGATTTGGCGTATTGTGAATATTTGGTCGATGGTAGACTTTCCAGGGCTGAAGCCACACTGATAAGGTCCAATCAGTTGGTTGACGATATGCTTCAGCCTTTCAAGATGGTGTGTGTCGATTCTCCTTTCATGGGTCTTTTCAAAGATTTGGTGTATTGTGAATATTTGGTCGATGGTAGACTTTCCAGGTCTGAAGCCACACTGATAAGGTCCAATCAGTTGGTTGACGGTGGGCTTCAGCCTTTCACACAATACGCTCGCTAGAACCTTATAGGCGATATTTAGAAGACTTATCCCGCGGTCATTGGCACAGATTGCAGGATCGCCCTTCTTATGGATTGGGCAGAGCACACTTAAATTCCAATCGGCACGCATGCTTTCATCCGACCATATCTTGCATAGGAGCTGATGCATGCAGCAAGGTAATGATCCGAGTCAATGTTGGGTCCTCGGATCGTACATACATCTAATACACTAGAAGCGTGTCTTCCATCTATCACAACATGATCGATCTGGTTTCGTGTTTTTCGATCAGGGGACAGCCAGGTAGCTTGGTGGATTTTTCTATGCTGGAATCGGGTGCTGCAGACTACCATGTTTCGGGCCCCGGCGAAGTCGATCTGCCTCTGTCCGTTACCGTATGTTTTTCGTTGTGCAGGCTGAATTTTCCGACTGTGGGACCAAAAATTCCTTCCTTGCCCACCCTGACGTTGAAGTGGCCAAGCACGATTTTTATGTCGTGGCGGGGGCAGTGCTCATACGAACGTTCCAAGCGCTCATAGAAGGAATCTTTGGTCGCATCGTCCTTCTCTTCCGTCGGGGCGTGGGCGCAAATTAGCGATATGTTAAAAAAACGGGCTTTGATGCGGATTATTGCGAGACGCTCGTATACTGTAGTGAACGACAGTACTTGGCGACGAAGTCTTTCTCCCACAACAAATCCGACACCGAATTTGCGCTCCTTTACATGGCAGCTGTAGTAGACGTCGCAAGGTCCTATGGTTTTCTTGCCTTGCCCCGCCCATCGCATCTCCTGGATGGCAGTGATGTCAGCCTTTACTCTTACGAGGACATCAACCAGCCGGGCAGAGGCACCTTCCCCATTAAGGGATCGGACATTCCAGGTGCATGCCTTCAAATCATAGTGCTTAGTTCGTTTGCAGGGGTCGTCATCAGTGTTGGAAGTTCTCATCCGAGGCTTTGTTGCTGTTTTCATTGGGAGGGCTTTTTAAGTGGCGGGTCCCAAACCCAGCGCACAACCAGCTATGCTGGGATGCTTCGCCTTCTCACTTTACCTCACTCCCGAACGGGTGTTCGGAAGCTACCCAGAGGATACGTGGGCTAATCCCGGACGTTGTGAGCTGCTTGAACCATATGTAGAAGAATCGTCCTGACCACTCCCAAGTGAATGGCGATCAGTAACTTTCCCCACTTGCGTGGACTTCTCCACATGGAACCATCCTCAATTATCATAATTTCATAATTCTGTTCTTATAAATAGATACATATGTATGTACATGTGTACGTGCATACATAATATCCACAATTATTAAAGGCTTGCTCACTTGTGACATTAGAATTTTAACACTTCCTTACAAAAGGTCGTAGTTAAGAAGGGCGAAGAAAGTGGAAAAATTAAATAACGTTTTGGTAAAAATTGCTACCATGCTACCTACAAAAAGTGTTTTTTTACTTAAATTATAAATTATTATATATGGTACAAACGTATGCCAAGTATGATATTAAGAAAAAAAAGGTTTAACTTAATCCCAGAATTACATTTTGTGATATAATTTTTAAATTCAAAACTCATTGCGAAATTTTGCCAATATGACGCTATTATGTTACCTAAGCAGTATGAGTTGACTAAAAAAACTTTAAATATATTCATGCGTTTAAATTAAATTAAATTTTGAGGTGAGCCAAGGTATTTGGTAACTCCTAAAACAGTCAGGCTAAAAGGCCCATTCTATTCAAAGCTCTGGAAAGTGAAAGGGTTGAAAGTCAAGGAGGAAAGGAGAGAAGAAACAGACAGAAAGAGATAGGATATAACAGAAAAAGAGATAGCTAGCTCTGTGAAAATTTTCAAAGCTCTTTGGCAAATCGGAAAATATCCTCCAATTTGAGAGAACGAATTTTACTCATTCTCATGGCATCGGAACCCCAAATTCGTAGTCTTGCTCTAGCAAAGGCAGCCCACTTACAGAGAAAATGCTCAGGGCTATCCTCTAAGCAATACAGGCAAATCGAGTCCTCAATGATTTCTTATGATGACCCCACGAGTTGTGTCCCTTAATAATCCCGACCATCTACCGACCGTCTTTTCTTCCAGTTCCGCAATTGACCAATTTATCGGCAATTTCATATCCTTGAACACTGCGGTGTCCTGGAACTCATATAAGTTCAAACTTATTCCGTCTTGCAACACAATTCTTACATTCTTGAACAATCGGTGATGTTTGCTTTGCGCTCTCCATTGCCATCAGTGCAGCCTGACCGTCACTAAAGCCTCCAATCTGTCCCCATCACCTCCAAATTATCCATTCTGCTACTTTCAGAATGGCAAAAATTTCCGTTTAAGAAACGGTTGCCATTTTTCCCATAGCGTTATGACACTCATTACTATCGTTTAAGTACCATCCAGCTCCAGAACCTATTTCATTCTTTGACCCATCGGTACAGAAAACATACGTAAAATTTCTTTGAATGCATTCTGGATTACTGCATTGCTCGGGCAAATAAAACTATCGGCATAAGATCGTCCATTGGTGCCAAAAGACATTGAATACTGCTCAGATAGCATCTTAAAGATTTCTCTGTGGCCTGAAGCTCCATCTTCGTGCCAGAAACCATATCTATGGAGTTTACACATTGCTTCTATTGCTTCCTGTTGTATCTTAAGATCTAAGGGGAACAAATCAAGCATAACAACCTAGTAAGTACTATCGCAACCTATATTTGAGAAGCATTAGGCTCAGAAAGTCAAAATGTCCATCTTTCACGCTCATCGCCCCAAAAAGGTGCTCTATGATATCCGGGTTTAAGCGGGGTGTCAAGATGTACCCCATATCATTTTTGTCCTGGACATACCAACCAAGTTTTTGCTCATAAGCACATCCTTCTGAGAACGAAATGTTTTTCCTAAAAATTTTACTTTTACTCAAAATTTCTAGAGTTAGCAACGCAGTGTCTTACTAAGGGTGCCGATTTGCCAAGTGGAAACGAGAAACCTTTTAATATTGAATCATATGAAATACAGGGTGACTGATGAATTTTGCTACATTAACCTTCCGATGTTCGGTGCCTTATGATGCGGTAAGTGCATCATAAGGGTCTGCCCAGACCCATACAAATAATGCAAGAAATACGGTTTTAAAAATAGTTTTATTTATTTATTTCAACGGATTAGTTAGTAACTAAAAGCAATTGTGTTTACAACTATATAGTTGCATGGAATGTTCATTAAGACATATGGAACTATTACATTTGCTGCAGTTATAACGAGTTTTACGTCGCTTTTTCGAAGAAGAAGCAGCACAATGGTAGCACGATGACCGTGTTGAAGCAACTTGAGCATATGGTTGTTGCTGTGCTGCATCTGATGTCGATGGACAAGATTCCGTACCTAAAAGTAGCGAAATAATTTATTTTAAATTAGTAAATATGAATAAATGCATACACATATCTTTATACGCGGAGATATATGTAGGTGTGTATATAATTCATACTCACCTTGATATTGAAAAGATTCATTGCTTGTCTTATATGAGCAAACCTCCATACTAATGGGTTAGTCGCTCGTTTCGTCATATGTGGGATAACTAGCTGCCGTGCCAATTCAATGATAAATGACCGCCTCTTATCACTCTGCTTTGCCGGATTCAGCTCGTCATAGATGATGAATGAGGCCAAACCGGCAATATCAAGCATATTATAAAACATTGCCAGTGGCCAACGGTTTGTCGAGCGTTTTCACGAATAGCCAGTCAACATTTGATCCATTGCATCTACCCCCGCTTTAAATTTATTGTAGTCCAAAATTTGATCTGGCTTGAATCCTTTCAATGGATCGGTGCTTTGACGGTAATGGGCAGTGCATAACATAATTACTGGCTTTTTCGGCTTTGCCATATACGAGCACAGAGCGATATTCTTATTGTGATAACAAAATAAAGTGCTTTTAACATCACGCTTCGGGTTAAGCAATTCATGCGGAATGAAGGTCTTATTTTTTCTTACGGTACCGACGAAAGCCACTCTACGATCCATCAACATTTCTGCCAAGTTGTATGTTGAAAAAAAATTGTCAGCATAAACAGTCCTACCGCTGTCCATATAATTTTCCATCAATTTCATGACGACCCGTTCACCTTGATTCGTTTCTCGCTGGCCACCTGGTGGTTTTCCGGTATAAATTATACCTTTCAAAAGGTAGTTTGAAACAGATCGCAAATCCACCGCACTTTCATGCCATATTTTGCCGGCTTACTTGGAATATATTGGGTGAATCGAGTGCGCCCACGATATGGAAATAACTGTTCATCGACATGTAACCGACAATCCGGAGTGTATGCTTTCTCTAAATTGGGCATCAGCATGAGCCATACATCGTCCAGGGCAGCAGATTTGCTTTGCTTCAACCTCTCAGCACGAGTACCACTGTTATCGAAACGGATGAAAGTAGTTAAGCTCTTGAACCGATTCAATGACATAGTGGCCTTATAAATTGGCACATTGTAACTGGCCCACAATTCTTTCGCTGGCTGAGAATTCGAGTGGAATACACCAGCAATAAGTAGCATCCCAAAAAAAGCATACATTTCGTCTTCGTTAGTCATTACCCAAGAACGCTGTTTATTACTGGGATGCTTTTCATTCCATAGACGAAACGCTTCAACGGCTTTTCTGTTGGTTTCCCTCACAATGAGACTTACGATTTCAGGAGACAGCAATAGCTTGAAAAGAGCTTTATGACTCGGTGACGCTCCTCGTAGTGGTCCTTTACGAGTAAAAGTTGTAACATTGTGATAACGAGGCCTTCCAGGTGGTGGAGGATTTGAATTCCACATCTTACCATCTTTGAACCTGTATATAAGGCCCTGGCTAATAGATGTGCTGCATGATTCCATTGTGGTTGAAGCCTGAAGGGCGATAGCTTCTCTATACAAATCCTCAATATCATCATGGTTTTCATCCAAAACAGCCTCTAACTCGATTTCCTGTTCTATATCTGATGCTTCACCGAAGTCATCATCATCTGGAAAATATTCATCATCTTCTACGTCGCCACTTGTTTCAAATGGATCGGACTCCTGTCCCATAATTTCTTCAATTTGGGCCTGAAGTCGTTGACGTTCTTCCGGACTTACATTTGCTGCACTTAGCTTACGAAGCAAACGCGTCATCACATCAACTTCATCCATATTTACTTGTTCCATTTTATTTAAAAAAACACTTCCCACTAATTAAAAAACACGTGTTCACTTTAATTTTCAAATGTCAACTAAAAAATTATCTCTGCCGCAGCCTACGCTAACAGTTTAGTTGTTTACACCTAAGGTTAACCAATTTACATGAGAAGCTTATATGGGTCTGCACAGACCCATGTGAGCTTAATTAACGAAATTAGTTTAAAATTATTATTTTTACAACAAATATAGCAAAAATCTTAATTTTGCTACTTCATTGTGTTTAGCACATTACATTTTAGGAAGTCATGGACTAAGAAGACTCAGATATTAAAAATAAAAGATCTACATACATTTAAAGATCGAATGGGTCTGGCCAGACCCATATGAACATCGGAGGGTTAAGAAACTCAAATAACTTTTTTTTTAGTGTGTGGAATTCATTTATTTTTTTTTTTCAAGTTGAAGGTCATTAAATTTTATTAAATGTAGCCTAACTAGTTTTAAAAATAATTGAATTTAAATGCCCCCCATGCTCGTTGACACAAGTGCGGCATCTTAGTAAAAAGTTGTTCATTGCTGCTTTGAGAGTTGCGACCGGAATAGACGCAATTGTTGCCCGAATGGATTGTTTTAGTTCATCCAAATTTGTTGGCTTTGTTTTATAAACTTCTTGTTTACATAAACCCCACAAGAAAAAGTCACGTGCAGTAAGGTCAGGCGACCTGGGGGGCCAACGAAATTCGGAGTTTCTTGAAATCAGTTTATTGGGAAATTTTCGTCGCAACTCTGTCATAACAGTCTGGGCTATGTGAGACGTTGCCCCATCTTGTTGAAACCACACAGAGTTGAAAGGAATTCTCTTTCGGCGTAGTTCTGGATAGAAAAATTCTTTCAGCATTTTCAAATAACGGTCTCCAGTAACCGTAACGGTGTGACCATCTTCAAAAAAATAAGGCCCGACAATACAGCGTGAAGAAACCGCACACCACACTGTCACGCGAAGAGGTTGCAATTCCGTCTCGTGGAGTATCTGTGGGTTAGAAGTACTCCATATTCGACAATTTTGTTTGTTCACATTGCCGTTTAAATCGAAATGGGCCTCATCAGACATGAAAAGGCAGTTTAACATGTTTTGGTCTTCTTCCACCATTTGCAGGATCTTCTGGCAAAATTCCAAGCGAATCGGCAAGTCTGCTGCATTCAGTTTGTTAACTATTTGAATTTTGTAGGGAAATAAGTCTAAATCTTTGTGCATTATTGTTTGCAAAGACTGTCGGCTGACACCAAGTTGAGCAGATAAGCTTCTTGTTGAAAACCTTGGATTGCTTTGTATAGCTGCAGCTACAGCAGCGATCGTTTCCTCCGTCCGAACTGGTGGGTTTCGATGATAAGGCCTTCTTGCGACTGTTCCTTGCTCAGCAAAATTATTCACCAGTCTCATTATGGTCCATCTGCTCGGGGGATCGCCGCCAAACATCCGCCTGTACTCTCTCTGTACCAAAACTACGGACTCCAGTGCGTGATAGCGGCGGACTATCCAAATTCTTGTTTGCGTGTCCCAGTTATCCATTTTAATAAATTTTAAAGATCAATCTGCAAATTAAAACAAAAATGGAACAGATAACTTAAAAAGAAAAAAAGTTATTCAATCTTTTTTTGGTAGCGGCTTTCATCAGCCACCCTGTATTTTAAATTTGGGGATATGTTTGTAAATATTTTTCAGAAAGCTGTAAAAAAGAAGAAATAAAAAAAGTAATTTATTGAAGGCATTTATAAATTCGTACAAAGTAGTAATAAAATTTAATTTTTAAATAGGACATGATGATGACTCTGTATACAGGTGTGTAATCCCAAAAAAGCAATGGAGCTGTTGCGTGGGAGGCTGTTTCGTAGAAAACGGTCACACATTGTACGCCTTTACTCTAGGCGGACAGGCTCGGAAAAGTTGAGCCCTGGCTTGCAACCTACAACCTAAAACCAGCAGACACAGATGGGCTATATGCTTGTAAGCGGCACTTTAGTCTAGAGCAAGTAACTCGATTTAAAGTTTTAGATGGGGCTGTTCCATCTTTAAGATTAGAGCCAGTTAGTATAAGTCGCTCACCTAGTACTGGCTTTGATTGGGTTTACCCGCCCGATACCAAAGTATATGTTACTCGTACAGTAGGTGTAAGAGACGATCTTACATTCGAAGAGTTCGACGAATATTAATATACATGCTAGAGGAAACAAGGCAGGTTCCCAAAAACAAAAACATATGTGAAGAGGAAATGTAAATAACTATTATTTATAGTATTGTAATATTTATATATACATAAGATAAGAATCAAAAAGGAGGATGGTTCCATATGTAGAAGTCCACGCAAGTGGGGAAAGTTACTGATCGCCATTCACTTGGGAGTGGCCAGGACGATTCTTCTGCATATGGTTCAAGCAGCTCACAACGTCCGGGATTAGCCCAAGTATCCTCTGGGTATCTTCCGAACGACCCCTGCAAACGAACTAAGCACTATGATTTGAGGGCATGCACCTGGAATGTCCGGTCCCTTAATGGGGAAGGTGCCTCTGCCCGGCTGGTTGATGTCCTCGTGAGAGTAAAAGCTGATATCACTGTCATCCAAGAGATGCGATGGATGGGGCAAGGAAAGAAAACCATAGGACCTTACGACGTCTTCTCCAGCTGCCATGTAAAGGAGCGCAAATTCGGTGTCGAATTTGTTGTGGGAGAGAGACTTCGTCGCCAAGTACTGCCGTTCACTCCGGTGGACGAACGTCTCGCAATAATCCGCATCAAAGCCCGACTTTTTAACATCTCGCTAATTTGCGAACACGCCCCGACGGAAGAGAAGGACGATGCGACCAAAGATTTCTTCTATGAGCGCTTGGAACGTTCCTATGAGGGCTGCCCACGCCACAACATAAAAATTGTGCTTGGCGACTTCAACGCCAGGGCGGACAAGGAGGAAATTTTTGGTCCCACAGTCGGTAAATTCAGCCTGCACAACGAAACATCCGGCAACGGACAGAGGCTGATCAGCTTCACCGGGGCCCGGTACATGGTAGTCTGTAGCACCAGATTCCAGCATAAAAATATACACCAAGCTACCTGGCTGTCTCCTGATCAAAAACGCGAAACCAGATTGATCATGTTGTGATAGATGGAAGACACGCTTCTAGTGTATTAGATGTATGTACGATCCGAGGACCCAACATTGACTCGGACCATTACCTTGTTGCAGCGAAACTGCGCACACGCCTCTGTGCAGCGAAAAACGTCATGTAACCACGCAAAGAATGTTCGACATCGAAAAGCTGCAATCACAACAGACAGCCAGAAGATTCGCAACTCGACTCTCACTCTTGCTCTCAGAGAGTACTGCCCAACAAACCGGCATACACGAGCAATGGAGCAGCCGGTTCTACGTTACCGGAATGACTCGGATTTTTATTCCCGACCAAGGGCTGCCGCCCCAGTACACTAGCCCTGTCTAGTGCACCGTATTTTACCCTAAACCTTTCGTCACAGGAGCAACTCATTGCAGCCAGTTTGCTCCAAATACTGCTCTTCCGGGCTGGCGTCGAACGCAACCCCAGACCTGAAGTATTTCACTGCTGCATTTGCCACAAACGGCTCCACCCGAACTCCACCTCGGTTAGGTGTAACCAGTGCAACGGGTGGTGCCATCTTAAGACCTGTTCAGGCCTTAAGACTCACAGGGAGTGGTCCACAAGGTATGTGGCCACGTGTTGCTCCCGCCCACAGGCGGTCACCGCCTCTACGGCTACACTGCCCTCAGTGCCGGCACATCACACTGCCGCCACTAACAACACCTCAACGGCCAGGAGCCCCCAAGAGCAACACGACTCCCTCTCCAACCCACAACCCTCCTGCTCCTACCCCAGTGCGGGGACAAACCAGCAGCTCTTGGTCCCCCGCACAGTCTGCTCCGTGTGCCAGACCGTAGTACCTCGGAACCTGACAACTGTCCAATGCAGTTCTTGCAGTGGCTGGTGTCACTTTCGGAGGTGCTCCGGCCTGCACACCACCCGTAAGTGGACACGCGACTACGTTGCCCCCTGCTGCAGAGCTCTGCACCCGCAACCGCCCCCCGTGGCGCGGCCACCCGACAACATCAGGCCACTCCCCATTTTGCGGAACGCACAGCAGGACCAACGCAGACAACATCACGCATCCCTCACCCCCCGAATTACGACGACCCTCCCGCGAAGCTTCAAGCTTTTGCAACTGAACTGCAACGGACTAACGAGTAAGATTGACGAGATAGTCGACTTCATGAGTCGGTTCGGAATTAAGATAGCTGCGGCCCAAGAGACAAAACTGCACGCTAGCTCCCCCCTGATTACCAGGGACGGCTATAACGTGCACCGAAAGGACCGCGAGCGAGACAACGGTGGTGGCCTAGCGTTCATAGTACACCATTCAGTGCAGTATCGTCTTATTGATGAAGGCGTCGACCGCAGGGACAGCACCTTAGAACGTCAAGGTATAGCTGTCCGGTCAGGCGATGCCGAGCTCGAAATTTACAATATTTACATACCCCCTGTCACCTCGATATTGGTGCGCTCATCAGGGGAGAAAACCGATTGGTAGTAGGTGACTTTAACGCGCATCACGATCTTTGGCATTCAAGCCTGCCAAATGATCGTAGGGGACAGCTATTGGCAGAGCAGATAGACGATTCGACGTTCAGCACTGTAAACGACGACGCCCCCACTAGGGTAGTGGGCAATTGTAGCAGCTCGCCTGACATAACAATTGCTAGCGCTGGACTGATAAATAGCATAACCTGGCGACCTATGCTATCGCTTGCATCAGACCACTTGCCCATTATCATCTCGATCGAGAGACCCGCCGATTTTGTTTCCGCGGATCACCGGTCATATATCAACTTTAACAAAGCTGATTGGACCAGATTCGCGGAATTTACTGAGAACATCTTCGCAGCCCTACCCACTCCCACCGATGTGCGCGCAGGCGAACGCGCATTCCGCAAGGCGATTACACCCGCCGCGGCTCGCTTCATACCTGCTGGACGGATCCGGGAATTACGTCCCAATTTCCCAGCCGCAGCAGCCGTTATGGCAACGAGCGTGACCGTCTACGCCAGGCCGATCCCGGGGATCCTCGTATAAAGGATCTCAATTTGGAGATCCGGCAACTGGTCACCCAACATAAGCGGATCAAATGGGTAGAGCATCTGAAGTCCTGTAACTTCACCTCTGGTGTGAGCAAGCTCTGGTCCACCGTAAGGTCCCTGTCGAACCGGACGAAGCACAACGACAAGGTGGATATCACCTTCAACGGTCGTACTTCGTCGGACCCGAAGAGATGCGCGAGCTACTTTAGCCGGCAATTTATATTGCATCCTCCGGTCGACAGATCCAAACGTTGTGCCACCAGACGGCTGCACAAACTGCCCTACAACAGTGCACCGCTTACTTTCACCAGCGATGAGGTTCAGGGGGCCATCAAACACATGAAACCATCAAAAGCCATTGGCCCCGATGGACTAAACATGCTGATGCTGAAAAAGCTGGGTCCATTGGGAGTAGAATATCTCACAAAGGTCTTCAACCTGTCTATGGCCACTCTCATCATTCCTGATAAGTGGAAATTAGGGAGAGTGGTCCCACTGCTGAAGCCTGGGAAACCCGCCAACCAAGGGGAGTCTTATCGTCCGATAACTCTCCTTTCCCCAGTAGTGAAGACACTTGAGGCCCTTCTACTCCCACTCCTCACTCAACACCTGACTCCAGCCCCACACCAGCATGGTTTCCGTAGAGTGCACAGTACCACCACGGCACTCACCGTCATAAACACCCAGGTAAACCGCGGCCTTAACCAAAACCGCCCCTGCGAGAGGACTGTCCTAGTAGCGTTGGACCTACAAAAGGCTTTCGACACAGTCAGCCACGCCACGCTACTAGATGACATTTTACAGTCGACAGTCCCGCCAGGGCTGAAGAGGTGGACCGCGAACTACCTGAGTGGTCGTCACTCGTCGGTAGTATTTCGAGGCCAAACCTCAAAACAGAGAAAAATAAAGCAAGGAGTACCGCAGGGTGGTGTCCTTTCACCCTTGCTTTTTAACTTCTATGTTTCGAAACTCCCCCAGCCACCAGAGGGAGTCTCACTGGTCTCATATGCCGACGACTGCACGATAATGGCGTCGGGCAATGACATTGATGGCCTATGCTCAAAAGTAAACGACTACCTCGCCCGCCTTTCTCGCTTCTTCACTGCGAGAAACTTAAAACTTTCTCCCACTAAATCCACGGCGACCCTTTTTACCACCTGGACAAAGGAGGTCAAGCTGCCACTTCAGGTACACGTCGACGATACCCCAATTCCGACGATAAACAACCCCAGAATTTTGGGAGTCACCTTTGACAGCTTGCTCTCCTTCTCGGCGCACACAACCGCTATTGCAACGAGAGTACAGAATCGCAACAAGGTCCTCAAGTCGCTTGCCGGCAGCACTGGGGGCAAAGACAAAGAAATGTTGCTGTCGACTTTCAAAGCAATAGGTCGACCGGTTCTGAACTATGCCGCGCCTGTCTGGTCGCCTGGAACCAGTGATACGCAGTGGACGAAGCATCAGACCTGCCAAAACACTGCATTAAACCGCGACAGGATTCCTCCTGATGTCCCCAATTCCACCATTTACATGACGAGGCGCACATGCTCCCGGTTAAGGAGCATAACAAAATGCTCGGCAAGCAGTTTCTGCTTGGGTGTCACCGCAGGCCTCACCCATGCAGACACCTGATCGAGCCTGAGCCACCTCCCAGGCACATCAGGAGACACTTCCTCAACTACGTGGACGAGATCCAGGACAAAACGGACAGACCTCTCCAGGATCAGACAGTATACAGACAGGCTATTAACGACATTCATCGGGAGACACTTACCACCTTCCTAAGCTCCCGACCCCCGAATGCCGTTATCGGAGTCCAACCACCACCTATCGCAGACGAAGAGCTCCAGCTTCCTCGAGAGCCCCGCGTAATCTTGGCCCAATTACGTTCTGGATATTGTAGCAGGTTAAACTCCTACCTATCCAGAATCGACTCCGACATACTAAACATATGTCCTGCATGTGAAGGTACCCCGCACGACACTAACCACCTCTTCACATGCCCCATCAAACCCACTCATCTAACACCTCTCTCCCTCTGGACCCAACCCGTCGAAACTGCCAGTTTCCTGGGCCTACCGTTAGATGAGCTAGACGAAGACGACCGGTAACTTACACTACACTGACAGGGCGAAGATACTGCTACAACAACAACAACAGCAATGGAGCAATATTTCTCGTTCTCTACGTACCGCCGCCGAAGAAGAAATCGGATTCCGGCGAGCCCGAAAAAACAATTGGTACGACGAGGAATGTCATGCTGCCGCCGAAAGAAAAGATGCTGCCTATAGAGGCACGCTGCATCGGGCGCAACGCGAGCCATGTGGGATCGCTACAGAGAGCTAAGAAAAGAAGAGAGACGTATTATTCGACAGAAGAAACGAGAGGCCGAAATACGTGAGTGCGAGGAGCTTGAGATGCTGGCCAATAGGAATAACGCCCGAAAATTCTACCAGAAAGTTCGGCAGCTTACAGAAGGTTTCAAGACTGGGGCGTTTTCCTGTAAGAACAAAGACGGCGATCTGGTGACCGACATCCAGAGCATTCTTAAATTATGGAGGGAACACTTCTCGATCCTACTAAATACTGATAGCTGCGCATGTCACAGAGATTGTGAAGATCCCGATACCCCAATCGTTGACGACGGAATTGACGTTCCGCTACCCGACCATGACGAGGTGAGAATAGCGATAACGCGGCTAAAGAACAATAAAGCCGTGTGCGCCGACGGACTACCGGCTGAGCTATTCAAACATGGCGGCGGGGAGCTGGTAAGGTGCATACATCCGCTCCTATGCAAGATATGGTAGGATGAAAGCATGCCTGCCGATTGGAATTTAAGTGTGCTCTGCCCAATCCATAAGAAGGGCGATCCGGCAATTTGGGGCAATTGTGGCCTCAGACCTGGAAAGTCTACCATCGACCAAATATTCACAATACGCAAAATATTTGAAAAGACCCAGGAAAGGAGAATCGACTCACACCATCTTTTCGTCGACTTCAAAGCTGCATTCGACAGTACGAAAAGGAGTTACTTGTATGCCGCGATGTCTGAATTTGGTATCCCCACAAAACTAATACGGCTATGCAAGATGACGTTGCTCAACACCAGCAGCGCCGTCAGAATTGGGAAGGACCTCTCCAAGCCGTTTGATACCAAACGAGGTTTCAGATAGGGTGATTCGCTGTCGTGTGACTTCTTTAACCTGATGTTGGAGATCATCGTACGAGCCGCAGAACTTAATCGCTCAGGCGCAATTTTTTATAAGAGCGTACAATTGCTGGCGTGTGCCGATGATATTGACATCATCGGCCTTAACAACCGCGCTGTTAGTTCTGCCTTCTCCAAACTGGATAAAGAGGCAAAGCGAATGGGTCTGCTGGTGAACGAGGACAAAACGAAGTACCCCCTGTCATCAAACAAACCGTCGGCGCACTCGCGTATTGGCACCCACGTCACTGCTGACAGTTATAATTTTGAGGTTGTAAAATGCTTCGTTTATTTAGGAACCAGGATTAACACCGATAACAATGTCAGCCTTGAATGCCAACAAGTGCTACTGAGTAGTAAAGTCCTCTCTCGACAAACAAAACTAACACTCTACAAGACTCTCCTCATCCCCGTCCTAACGTATGGCGCAGAAGCGTGGACGATTTTTGGACCTTTGCACGTTGGCAACGGCGAATATCGCAGACGATGGAACGATGAGCTGTATGAGCTTTACGACGACATAGACATAGCGCAGCGAATAAAGATCCAGCGGCGACGTTAGCTGGGTCATGTCGTCCGAATGGATACAAACGCTCCGGCTCTGAAAGTATTCGATGCGGTACCAGCTGGTGGTAGTAGAGGAAGAGGAAGGCCTCCTCTGCGTTGGAAAGATCAGGTGGAGAAGGACTTGGCTTCACTTGGTGTGTCCAATTGGCGCCGGTGAGCACGAGAGACAAACGACTGGCGCGCTTTGTTAAACTCGGCCAAAATCGCGTAAGCGGTTATCGCGCCAATTAAGAAGAAGAAGAAATATTTCAATTTTCTCAAGGATAATAATATTTATTTGGTAAGACGAATTAAACAACCATATGCCCATCATATAATTCGACAGGATTTCGTTACAAAATCAATATATTCGTTCAGCTAAATACAATGAATATCTGCGTATGAAGAATCGTCCATATGGACGTGCAAAAGCAAACACGCATATACATAAATACATGCATAAAAGCTTCCATAGACATACATACAGTGGAATCCGTTTATAAGGACATCGAAAGGAATCGACAATCACGTCACAATAAGCGGACGTCATACGAAGCATTTTGTGGAAAAAAACATTTTCGCGTAGATATGTATGTATGTATATTAATAGAAAAACATAGTCTGCTTGTGGTTTTTCCTTTTATTGTAAAAATAGTCTCTAATGCTATTGTGAATAGAAGGCATCACCATGGTCAAATTATCGTTTTCAATATTGCTGTTAACAAATCGGGATAATAATTCTGCAGCTTTTAATGCCTCTCCTGCGGTAGGTAATTCCTCGTCACTTTCAAGTTGTTCCTTAGCATTAATGCTCTGTACGACATTGTCATCGGTGGGTTCTTCGGATGTGAGAAGAGTGTTATCGATGTCAACATAATCTTTCCACATTGCTGATGCTGCTAAAGAATATGAATTTAGATTTCGTGACCACAAAGATAAAGGGACATCATCTTCTTCATCAAATGCATGTTCTGATATTTGATTAGGTAAACCGTCGTGTCTTTCAATGCATCCTGCATTTCTGAAACAGTTGTGCATGGTACTTTGTGACGTTTTATTCCAGGCGTCATTAACCATCAGAATTGCATCTAGCATCGTTATTTTTGTAGAAGTGTTGTTGTCATTAGCAACAAGACTATTAATCATTTGAACACAAGGTTTTTTCTAAAATTCGTTTTCAGTGCTCGTATTATTCCCTGATCCATTGGCTGTAGTACTGATGTTGTATTCGGCGGAAGGAAAGCAAATGTTATAGACTTTAAAACAGTAACATTTGGTTGTGCCGGGCACTTATCAACCAGCAATAAAATCTTTTTCTTCTTCTTCACCAGATCACGATCCCAATCTCGAAGCCATTTTTCAAAAAGTTCTGATGTCATCTAAGCTTTACGATTGTTAGCATAATCGACAGGTAATGATTTGACCCCTTTAAACCATCTGGGTTTTTGTGACTTTCCAATAATGAGCAATTTTTTTTTTCGTGCCACTCATATTAGCTGCTACCATGACAGTTATTCAATCTTTCGATAATTTGCCTCCACTACAATTCTAACCTTTAAATTTTAATGTTTTGTCCGGCATTAATTTGTTAAACAGTTCAGTTTCATCAGCATTAAATATCTCATCATCCGAAAACTGTGCTCGTTGATTCGGCCACACAGTTGTTAACCAGTTTGTTGTTGAACTTTGATCAACAGACGAATATTCGCTGACAACTTTTCCCGCCACAATGTTATGTCGAACTTTAAAACGACTGATCCAGCCTGCAGAACAATCGAAATCGAGAATACCAAAACGCGTGGCAATAACGTTTGCCTTTTCTTGTAGCATAGGGCCGCTGACAGGTATTCTTTTGTTTCTCATGGTTTTAAACCCTTGAATTAATGCTACAACAACATTTTCTTGTCGCGATTTTCGAAGCCTCTTCGGTTTCAAAACATTTGAATTGAACGATTGCTTAATGCGGTTCTTGTTTTTAAAAATCATTGAGATTGTCGAATGATCAACGCCAAATTGCGAGGGATGTGTTCGATTCTCCATATTCTAATCTGCATATTATTGCACCTCTCTCCTCAATCGTAAATGCTTTACGACGTTGAAATGACATTATTTTCACAGTATAAACACAAACGACAAACAAAATATAATGCGTGACCTTTAAGCGTCAATTACTCACTGTGATTCAAAATAAAAACGAGCCACGTGCCGAACGTCGTCGGGAATCAACGAACATTACCGAAGGTGTTAACATGATATGTGCTTTGCAATGTTAAGTACTATGTCGATCCCTTGTCATGTCGGTCTCCTTGTCGCGGGGATGATGCTTAAGTGGTGATTTAACCCCATGTTATGGAGATTAACTTACCACGAACTAAGAGGGCAGCTCTATACAGGAATTGGGTATCCACCCATCTGCGAAACGGTGGAATTGGGGGCCACCCAAGTACTATGTGGAAATTACCGTACCGACAACCTGGCAAGAGGTATAAAATGCATTTCTTTCTTACGATATGGAGGCTAAACAGGGATCTCTCTGCACGAGGTAACCCACTTTCGGGAAATCCTCCGGTCGAGTAATCGACGGCTCGGGCATCGGATGTGCACCCCCCTATGACCGGAACTGACACCCAGGGTTCCGGAGGAAGCGAACTACTAGTGGTGAAACATGGCACATTGGCTATGCCAATGGAGAGCCGAGTGAGTGTGAGCGATACACCGTCGCCGAAACGATCCCAAGCAACTGAACAAGTTGTGGAGGATGTGAAGATGGGAGACAATCTCTCAGTAGACTCAGATGGATCTCTGGCACCGAGTAAGTCTTTGACAACGGTTAAACCTGGTGTTAATAAGGTAAGTACCGGTAAAAAGACTGAAGTTATTGGAAACACGAAAGCAGATGTTGGTCTATCCGCAAGACAGATCAAACGAAGAAGACAGAAGGCGAAGAAAGCCGAAGCATCAGCTAAGGTAAGTACTCAAGCTCCGTCAACTTCGACACCTGTAATGTAAACGGGAAAGCGGGGCAGAACAGAGGATTCCTGTAACGTTGCACTCCTCACAAGGCAAAGGCTAAGGGACCTCAAATGTCGAATGACACTCTTCCGTCAACGTCTGGCGAATCATTCGCGAGAATGCCAGCAAAGGCAATGACAGTAGAGATACATACTGATAAGCAAGACGGTCTACTGTCTAAAGAGCAACAAGACTATCTTGATAGCTATCTCTGGAAAGCTATCGGTGAGTCGAAAAACGCGCCGACTTTCGAGGGTAAAAGCGTGGGGGACGGCATCGTAAAGGTGCACTGTTCCAATGCTTTTTCCCGAGAATGATTAGTAAAGTGATAGCAAAAATTCCAGGCTGCGAAAACAGCAAGTTCATTTTTGTTGAGAGTAGCAGAGAAAGACTGGTACGAGCGAGTGGATTCCGGGTCCTTCCGTAGTTCAGCAGAACTCCTCACATGCATCCGTGTTCAGAACAAAGATCTTGACACGACTCTCTGGAGAGTATAATCGTGCACAAGGCAGAATTCCGCTACCACTTCAGAGGCGGGTTCCCACCTGATGCTGGGTATAGATCTTGGGTCCCTCAAGGTTCTTTAGTCGAAGTACGGGTGTTGTCCTCACCTATATCTGGGGCAAATCCATTTCCGTGTCCAGGATAAGGTGAAGAACAAAGCGTAAATATACTCAGTCTCATGACTGAAGTAATATTTACACAGATAAATCTGCAGCATAGCAAAGTGTCTACGGCTCTCCTGTGCCGTAGGCATGCAAAACCATGAAGTCAAGTTTTCTTCTGCATTTCATTTGACATTTTTCAATTTCAGACTAATTCAATTTGAACCATGGAAAGATACACCATCGAGCAACGCGTTAAAGTTATACAGACTTATTATTATATAAAAACGGGCGTTCAAATCAAAATGCGTATCGCGCACTTCATTTTCAGTGAGGAGGCACATTTTCAACTCAGTGGATTCGTCAATAAGCAGAATTTCCGCATTTGGGCGAATTATAATCCAAGAGTGATTGCCGAAAAACTAACGCACCCACAAAGAGTGACATTGGGCCGTATTTTTTCCACAATGAAGCTGGTCAGCCAGTTACTGTGAACAGTGTTCGCTATCGTGAGATGATAACAAACTTTTTATGGCCCGAATTGGAAGATATGGATGTGGACGATATGTGGTTTCAACAGGACGGTGCCACTTATCACAAAGCTAACGAAACAAGGGCTCTTTTGCGCGAAAAATTTGATGCCCGAATAATCTCACGTCGCGGCGATGGCAATTGGCCGCCAAGATCATGTGATTTGACACCGTTAGACTTCTTCCTTTCGGGTTATTTGAAAGAAAAGGTGTACGTCGATAAGCCAGCAACAATTCAAGAGCTAAAGGATGAGATAATTCGGCACATTAACGGCATAGATCAGTGGTCGCCAACCTTTTCAATGTGTTGAGCTACTTTCAAGATTTTGAAATAAACAGCGAGCTACTTGCACAAGCCAACATAAATTAAATAATACATAGTTATATTCGACATACAACACATGTATTTATTTTACTAATATACGTTCTATATATAATAAACTTATGACTTATAGTGCTTATACTTATGCATAACTACATCCATGTTCACACCTATCAATCGTAACAAAATTTTTTGTAGTCATAATGGCAAATCACAAGCGACTTAAAAAAACAACAAAACAGTAATAGTACATTATTATATAAATAAAATATGGGCAGATAAAAAGAGCATATTTAATGAGAAGGTTGAGATTCTGACTCATCGATAATTTTTTTAATATTTGCAGTATAATTTGACACAGTCATTCGAATAAAGTTATCCAAATGTATATCTGTAAGCCGATTGCAGTATTTATTTTTAGTAAATTTCATATTGGAAAAAGAAGATTCACACAAATAAGTTGAACTGAATAACGCTTTCACTTTCAACACAACACGACATAAATCTGAATACTTATCTTTACTTACTAAAGTCCATATACATTTTGTATTTGAACCTAAAGATTTTAAAGTCAAGTCACTTTGAAAAGCAATCAGTTCCATTTCTGTCACAGCAATGTTTTTGCCAAAGTTGTTCATAACACAATTTGCAAACTATTGTATATCAATGTCCATGAAGGTTGAAACAACAAATTGCGTCACTAAAGCAATTTTGCTGAGATCCTTGAAACGATTTTTGAAGTTTTCCTTCAAGTTAGAAACTATTTCCATATGATATTTACTGTCATTGGGGTCTAATAGATTTTTGGATATCTTTTCGGAAAGAATAGGAAAATGCTTAGTATCGCGGTTTTTTAGGTTTTAGGCAGGACATCATTGCATAGGTTAGCAGGCAGGACATCATTGAAACGTTTGAGCACTCGTCCTCTGCTTAACCATCGCACTTCAGAGTGAAGAAGTAGCTCTCCGTATTGACAGTCAATTTCATCAGCCAAGGTTTTAAATAATCTTCTTTGTAACGCTTGAGCTCTAATCTTGTTCACAATTTTCACCACCAGTTTCATAACGTTGTTCAATTTTAGAAAATTTCCACGTAATGCTTGCTGATGTATAATACAGTGGTAGCTAAGAAATTGTGGAAAACTTTCATCCTTATGACATAGCTCCACGAGCCCCTTATCACAACCCACCATAGCTGGAGCACCGTCAGTTGTCAGGCCTACCATTTTTGATATTGGAATTTTCTCAGAAGAGATGAGATTTTTTAAATGAGAAAACAGCTCTAGCCCAGTAGTATGTCCTTTGAGTGGAATAAACTTCAAAAGATCTTCTTTAATTGTAAAATCACTAAAAGTCATCCTGACAAATATGGCCATCTGTGAGGTGTCAACTACATCTGTTGATTCATCCAGTTGCAGTGAAAAATAAATACAGTTATCTAAGTCACTTCTTAACTGTAAAAAAAATATCATTGCTCATTACTTCTACTCTCCTCATCACTGTATTAGCAGAAAGTTGCATAGATTTTATAGCAGACTATTTCGTCTTTATTTCTAAAGTTGGCGAATAAAGAATCTGCAGCTTCCAAAAATGCTTGTTTTGTGATTTCCCCGTCTTCATAAGGTTTTTTCTTTTGTGCAATTATCTGGGAAACACGATAAGATGCTTCAGTTGCAGCCTTATTTTTGTCGATTGTTTTCAAAAATATTGACTGTTGTCCAATTAACTGGATTTTTAAATGTTTCAGTTTTTCTTTTCTGGTGGCAGAATTTAACGGGAATGCCTTCTCAAAATTCGAATGTACAGTTTTATGATGCCTCTCAATATTTCCTTTTTTAGGAACTGACACAGATGTATTACATAACAAACAAACACTTTTGCTTTTAACTTCTGTGAAGAAGTATTGTTCTTCTCACTCCGAATGGAAATGGTATGTCTTCGCCGTCTTACTACTGCTTGCCATAATGTTTCGAACTCTAACCCAACCGCTGCACGCAGAACGTTGATAATGCCGTTCAGTATTAAACTGAGCGCAATGTCGACGTGCATTGCGTATATATAAAGCCAAAAAATTCTCGACCACTCTAATCGGTTTCAGCCGATCCTAGAACGGAGACGCGACTTCGCGTCGTGTTTGTCGGCGTGAAATCGCTTACCGCAGTGTTGCCGCTGTTTATCTATTTATTATGAAAATTTCTGAAATTTGCTAATACTGCAACGTGAGCAGCGCGAGCTACCAGAATTGCCTTTGCGAGCTACCGGTAGCTCGCAATCGACGGGTTGGCGACCACTGGCACAGATCCTCAATTACGCTTCAGCGTCATCGAAAATTTGGACCATCGAAAGGTGGCGCCATGGCCACGTTGGCCATTTGGCCGATATTTTTTTTCATACGTAATTGAGCCATATTAATATTATCATAATAAAGGTGTTTGGCCAGGGTCTCCTCCTCCCATTTGTGGTGTGCGCCTTGATGTTGTTCCACAAATGGAGGGACCTAGAGTTTCACGAAACCCCTTTACATACATGTATATATATATATATATAATTGGCACATACACCCTTTTTGGGTGATTGGGCGACCTCCTCCTCCTATTTGTGGTGTGGGTCTTGATGTTGTTCCGCAAGTGGAGGGACCTACAGTTTTAAGCCGACTCCGAGCGGCAATATTGTTTATGAGGAGCTTTTTCATGGCAGAAATCCACTCGGAGGTTTGCCATTGCCTGCCGAGGGGCGACCGCTATTAGAACATACATAAAGTAATATATTAATTAACTATTCACCTACTATCAGAGAATATAAAATAATTGTTTTGAAATTTTTTCATAGTATTGAAGAGTCCGACACAGAACTTTTGTATAAACTACTTGTGCTGTTTTCTGCAACTTACTTAATTACACTCATGCGCGCACTTAGCGTACAGCAGCTGAGGTTGTCGAGCGTTTAGAAGACATATTTACATACATGTAGGAAATGACGGACACGACGAACAGACATAATAGGAGACAGAGCGCACAGTGTATGACTGGACTAATACGGACAACAATGTAACGCAACAAAAAGACCGAGATTACCATACCGCGAACATACCCAACGAAGACGTTGACGATACGAACGACAGGACGGATAGAACATTGTGAACTAAACTGCCATCAAGCGAGAAACGCACAGGAATAAATTGTCTAAGTTGAAGTAATAAAGAAATAGTCTAAATTAAAGTAAGAACAAATTGTTTAACTCGGAATCCTGCAAGTGGTGTCAGAACCGGGATTCGGCCACAGTGAAATTAATAAGTGCAAAATACCGTATACTGGCTAATCACGCCAGGTATACATACGTACTCACATAACTGGAGTAGCGGCGAGTGCGTTAACGGGAACGATCGCAGCAGCAGCAGTGGTAACGGAATGGAGCAGAGAGCGACTGCGCAAGTGAGCGACATTGGCAGAGCAGCAGCGAGACCAGAGCAGCGTAGGCGACAACGGCAGAAAAGGGTACCGCTAATAGTAGAGTAATATAAATGCATAAGTTGCAACTCATGTAAATATACATAAGTACATATTTAAATACTATATATTATTGAACGTTATTTTTTGAATTGTTAAGCGCTAAGTGAATTAATTTAAAAATAATTTTGATTTAATTTTTAAAATTGAAGATTCGCTGGTGTTGCAAACTTATACGAACATTTTTTAATAATCGAAATTTTTCCTACTTACATTTTTATTACACCGAATTGTTTATTATTATTACTAAATAACACTGTGCGACAATTTTGGGGTCATCAAAATCAAACCACACCGGACCTTTTTTTTCTGAAAATATACCTATTCAATAGCAAAACCCTCGCTGGGTTTTTAAAAGTTAGCTCGATTTTTGTTTTTATAGCGTTTTGAAGTTTTCTATTTTCATGAGATTTTGGAGTTTTACCTGTACGCAAAATTTGACTTATAAATCGACCTTTGTTTGATTTAATCGATTTATTTTGTCATAGCTTGATGCAGAAATTTCGTACATGTACAAATAAACTTATTTTGAGAAGAACCTATATCTCAATACGCAATTTTGAATACCAAAATCTCGAAAAATTCTATGTTTTTACCATTTTTTACTGTAATTATGAAAATAATTAAAATTTCTCACTATTTCTTCTAGCAAAAATGTTGCAAAATGTACTAAAAAAGTCATTTATAAGATAAAAACATAAAACTGAACTTTAAGTTTGTTATTTTCTAAAAAAATAAATTTTTAACAAGATTTTTCTTCATAAAAATAATTTTTTTATACTCTGCTTTAAATTTTTTTTTAAATATCTAAAAACTCTGCAGGTAAAAATATTAAATAGATTAAGTAAAAAGAATATAGACTTGAATTCTTATAATTTTTTTTTTTTTATTAAAATAAAGAATTTTTACGTACTAAAACCTTAGAGACGAGCTCTTTTCGACAATGATTGAATTTCAACATCATCATTATCAGAGTAATCAGATTCATCAGTAAAGAATTCCATGCCTGTCTCTTCTTCTTCTACCTCATATTCTTTTTCCTCCTGGTTACTCCATTTTCCTTCATTTTCTTCCTGGTCGTATTGAAAAATATGTTTACTCCACCAACATATTTCGGCTAGTATGGCACCTGGAGCTCGTTTTCCTCGGTATCTTGACTCAAATGGCATCGCAGTTTGATGGTAGCGCTCTCCTTGCTCATCTGATTCTGTCGACAATTGTTGACTAAAATAGTCCAAATGTTGGTGAAGAAAGTGAATTTTTAATTTTTATCTGGAAAAAATACTAGCAAAAATAGAAAAATCTGAAAATGTGTATAACGGGTGGTTACGTATAAAATTGTTTTCATAATTACAGTAAAAAATGGTAAAAACATACAATTTTTCGAGATTTTGGTATTCAAAATTGCGTATTGAGATATAGGTTCTTCTCAAAATAAGTTTATTTGTACATGTACGAAATTTCTGCATCAAGCTATGACAAAATAAATCGATTGAATCAAACAAAGGTCGATTTATAAGTCAAATTTTGCGTACAGGTAAAACTCCAAAATCTCATGAAAATAGAAAACTTCAAAACGCTATAAAAAAAAAATCGAGCTAACTTTTAAAAACCCAGCGAGGGTTTTGCTATTGAATAGGTATATTTTCAGAAAAAAAAGGTCCGGTGCGGTTTGATTTTTGATGTCGCACTGTGTAATTAATTGTAAACTCTGTAAGACATGGACCGAGACCAAATTTTAGCATTGACGGTAGACGGGTTGAGGAAACAGTTGGAAGGGTTGGGGTTGGACGCAAGCGGACGTAAAGCGACATTACGAGACAGACGGCGAAGAATCGGATTATGATGATGTAGCATATAGGCGTGGTATGCGTAGACCGACGGCTGAACGTCCAACATTTACCCTTCGTGATATTGAAGATTCACTGACGAAGTTTAACGGATCAGGACAGCCTACATTTGAACATGTGGATAGAAGAATTTGAAGATAACGCAATAGCAGTACAGTGGGGTGATCTACAACGATTTATATACGGCAAACAATTGTTAAAGGGTGCAGCGAAGCTTTTCGTTCGAAGTCAGAGCGGCATAAGCAGTTGGGATTCACTAAAATCAGCACTGCGTAGAGAATTTGGCACAAATATTTCATCGATCGAGATACATCGTGCTCTTCGTAATCGTCGCCAGCGACAAGGAGAAGATCTTCGTGAATACCTGTACGCTATGATGGAGATTGGTAAACCGCTTAATTTAGATGACTCCAGCTTAATCGAATATTTCATCGAAGGGATCCATGACACCAAATCAAATTTATATCAGGCGACATGTGTACAAGATCTAAAGGAGCAAATAAAGGTCTATGAGAAGGTGAGATCAAATAGCCCTTCGTCTTCACGCGAAACAGGCACAACTAACATCCATGGGAAAAGTTTCAACGAGTTCTGGTGCAATAAGAAAGCGTTGTTTTAATTGCGGTGACAGTTCGTATTTTGCTCGGGACTGTCCGCCCAAGCGTTTTATATGTTTTAAATGCGGCAATGAAGGTCATCGTGCTAGCGAATGCAAATATATAAAAAAAGATTCGAAGCTCGAAAAGAATTCGGTAAACATGATGGGTGTAACAAAAAGCGGTCTAATTTTTAAAGATATATGTTTAAGCACATCTAATCAAACGGTTTCGGCATTAATTGACACTGGTTCAGATTTATGTTTAATGCGTTACGACACATTGATGATGTTAAATTTAGATGTACAGTTGAACAAGGAGAGGCGGAAATTGGTAGGCATTGGTAATAGCACGCTAACAACAATCGGCAGTTTTACCATGCCCATGCAAATAGATGGCGTTTCGTTAGATATAGCGATTAAGGCTTCTCATTGGTAATAGGCAATGATGTCCTCAAACATGTTGACCTAATTATAAGGGAAGAAGGTGCTCTATTTCGAGAAAAGTTAGACGAACACAGTGAAAGGAAACGTGCAGGCGGCCGACAGGTTATGGGAAGAGGGCAAGTCGAAGAAAGTCCAGATGACGGTGCAGCTGTGTGCAAGGCCGTGGTGATTCGATCGCTGAAGATTTAGATGCGTTTTACGCAGGTATGAAGGATGCGGCTAGGAAGCTGAGAGAGGGCCCTAACACGCAACCATTGGTGGATGAGCGTCCACGTAGGCATGCAGAGATGCGAGGTGAAGATGATCACAATCACAGCGGCGCTGGGAGCGTCAAGTATGTGCACCCGCAGAACAGGGTGGTACATGAGTGTAATGCGGTAGTAGAGGAGCCTGTCGAACGAGAGCCAGCAAGCAACATCGTGGAGTTGAGAGAAGAGTTCCGAAATCTTTGTCTAATAGAGAAAATGGAGGAAGACGTACGTTAATAATGGCCTACAAGCCCGTGAAGAAAAGGATTTCACCGGTGGAGATGAAAATTTTGCTCACCGACGAGAATCCAGTATACGAGCGACCAAGACGTATGTCTTATGCAGACCGGAAGATAGTGGATGAGCAAGTAGCGGATTGGCTAGCGGAAGGCATTATTCAGGTCAGTAATTCAAACAACGCGCTGTCACTATCGTCGATTAAACGATAAAATTGTGCGTGACAATTTCCCAATGCCGATGATTGACGATGTTATCGAACAATTGCTAGGAGCTAATGTTTTTTCAACATTGGATCTTGCGAACGGATTTTTCCATGTCCCAATAGAAGAAAGTTCAAGGAAGTATACCTCTTTCGACACTCATAATGGTCAATATGAGTTCCGATACGTGCCGTTTGGAATATCTAATTCCCTCGCAGTTTTCTCAAGGTTCGTTTTTGCGGTATTAAAAGGTCTGATTCAAAATGGAAAAGTGATAGCTTATATGGATGACCTGATAACTCCCTCGAAGGATGAACTAGAAGGGAGCAAGAAGCTGATGTTGGTGTTAAAAAGGTCAGAAGCAAGTGGCCTGCAAGTCAAGTGGAAACTTGTTCAGTTCCTGAAAAGAAGGGTAGAGTTTCTCGGGTATATCATCGCTAACAAAGTTTTCTCGGACTAACATCGTACTTCAGGAGGTTTGTTGAGAATTATGCCGTGATTGCTAAACCACTTTCCAATCTGCTTAGAAGAGATACTAAGTTCGTCCTTCAAGACGACCAGATAGCAGCGTTTAAGCAGATGCGACATGTTGACACTCTGAGCAGGGTCTCATGCTTAATTTTAGAAGATTCATTGCGACACCGATACTTGAACCCGATAAATAAAAAAAGACAAACCGCTAGGAACATTTCATATCGACCATGTGGGTCCGATGGAACCTACTAAAAAAGCATATAATTATATTTTAGTAGTAATAGACGCTTTCTCGAAGTTTGTTTGGCTCTATCCAACAAGGAACACAGACGCAGAGGCCGTTGTCGACCGACTTCAGAAGCAGTCAACCGTTTTCGGGAACCCGAAGCGAATAATCACGGACAGAGGTTCCGCTTTTACCTCAAATCATTTTAAGAGCTACTGCGAGAGCGAGCAAATCGAACATCTGCTGATAGCAACCGGAGTGCCACGCGGGAATGGACAGGTCGAGCGAATACATCGAGTGGTGGTGCCAATGATAGCAAAGCTGTGTCTTGAGTATCCTGGAGAATGGTATACGCACGTAAATCGCGTTCAGCGATTCCTCAAAAGCACCCCAGCGCGCAGCACTAAATCATCGCCGTTTAAGATATTGACTGCGAGTCGTGGGCGTTCCGCAAATGCAAGAATTATTGGAGAACGAGGCTATCGACGAGATGGATGCAGAGAGAGAAGAAGTGCGTCGACAAGCCTGGGAGAACATTGTCGTTATTCAAGAAGAAAATCGACGAACTTTCAACGCAAACCGAACAACAGAACCCGAATATGCCATCGACGAGCTAGTAGCCATTAAGCGAACGCAGCATGGAGTGGGACTAAAGTTAAAGCCGAAATATCTGGGTCCATATGAAATCGTGAAGAAGATGAGACGTGGGCGATACACTGTGGAAAAGATTGGCGATCACGAAGGTCCAGGTCGAACCACGACAGTGGCTGAGTTTATGAAAAGATGGGATCCCTCATACGGGCCGAATGAGCGCGCAGGATGGCCGAATGCAGGAAATGACGGACACGACGAACAGACATAATAGGAGACAGAGCGCACAGTGTATGACCGGACTAATACGGACAACAATGTAACGCAACAAAAAGACCGAGATTACCATACCGCGAACATACCCAACGAAGACGTTGACGATACGAACGACAGGACGGATAGAACATTGTGAACTAAACTGCCATCAAGCGAGAAACGCACAGAAATAAATTGTCTAAGTTGAAGTAATAAAGAAATGGCCTAAATTAAAGTAAGAACAAATTGTTAAGCTCGGAATCCTACATACATACATATATGGGTTCAAACATATATACGAGCTGCGACCATTCGACATGACAAAAATTCAAGACTAACCAAATGTTAGCAAATAATTCTACGCGAAATATTCCAATATTGACTATTTTCGAAAGGTCGAGAAAATTCGCATATGGGCGGCTTATCTTTTTAAACAGCTGACGCACGTTTCGTGTTTTGTTTGACTGTCAAACTTTTTCAGTTTAGTCTATAATATAACCATGAATCAGCTCACAAAAGAACAACGCTTGCAAATTATTGAATTTTATTATAAAAATGCGTGTTCAGCTAAGAAAGCTTATCGCGCGCTTCTCCTATTTTATGGTCTGTTTAATCGACCCACTGAAGCGGCTATTCGAGCTATTGTGACTAAATTTAGAACCAAATTTACATTATTGGACATCAACCCTGAAGAAGATATCGCAGTTATATCGGCCGGTGTTAATGATGACCATCAATTATCGATTCGTCGACGTTCGCAACAATTGGGCCTCTGTTACTTAACAACGGAGAAAATTTTGCGAAAGGATTTATGTGTGAAGCCTTTCAAAATACAGCTGGTGCAAGAATTGAAGCCGAACGACCTACCGCAACGCAGAATTTTCGGTGAATGGGCTCTTGGAAAGTTGGCCGAAGATCCACTTTTTTATCGAAAAATTGTGTTCAGCGACGAAGCTCATTCTTGGATCAATGGGTACGTAAATAAGCAGAATTGTCAATTTTGGAGTGAGGATCAGCCAGAATAATTGCAAGAGCTACCAATGTAACCAGAAAAGGTCACAATTGGGTGCGGTTTATAAGCTGGAGGTATCATTGGACCGTACTTTTTCAAAGATGCTGTGAATCTTAACGTAACTGTGAATGGTGAGCGCTACCGTAAAATGATATCCAACTTTCTTTGCCCAAAATCCAAAAGCTTGACTTGCATGACATGTGGTTTCAGCAAGACGGTGCCATATGCCACACAGCACGCGTAACAATGGACTTATTGAGAGGCGAGTTCGGTGAGCATTTTATTTCACGCTCGGGACCTGTCAATTGGGCACCCAGATCGTGCGATATAACGCCTTTAGATTATTTTTTGTGTGGCTATGTTAAAGGTCATGTCTATTCAGACAAGCCTGCTTCAATTAACGCATTAGAAGTCAACATTAAAGCATTTATATGTTAGATACCGGCCGAAACATTGGAGGGAGTATGCCAAAATTGTCAACATTTGCCTGAAATAATCTTCGAGCATTGAATTATATCGACTGTGCTATCCATTTAAATATGTGTTTTTTTTTCAAAAAACTTTCCTATAGATCTTAAAAAATCACCCTTTACATATATGTACGTGTCAATATCCCAAAACACTTGTATGCTCTATTAATTCTCATCTAAAATTAATTTCGACTCAAAAATTAGTAAAAGTTTTCATCAAATTTGTATAGTTTTAAATTTACTAAAACGCACACACCAAAATGTGAGGCCACTTTATAATGTATTTTGTTTAAGTTAAATGTTGTTAAAGTTACTTTGATTTTAAATGTTGGCGCATATATTACAAATCTTTTATCTTTTAACAAAAACTTTCAACTTCATTTCTGGAATTAGAGAACTTAAGGCAATAACGAAATAAGGCACAATTTTATGCAAAAATATTATTCGTACATAGCCATATAAGGAATATTTTATTAAAAAAATAATGAAAAAAAGCGAGTGGTTAGCTTTAGCTTTAATAACTGCTTCCAAACGT
This sequence comes from Anastrepha obliqua, assembly GCF_027943255.1. NCBI lineage: Eukaryota > Metazoa > Arthropoda > Insecta > Diptera > Tephritidae > Anastrepha > Anastrepha obliqua. The sequence goes on from NC_072897.1 coordinate 5,662,639, forward strand.
CGTTGCATACTTTCCACCAATACCTTGATTTCAATAGCTGCAATTCTCTCCCACTCAACACTTAAAGTTGTCTTAACCCATTTGATCCCATTGTACTCGCTTGAGTACAGAAAAAGCATCTTTGTCGAAACGGCGTCAAAAACCAACGCTTACAAGTTTTTAAATGTACTCGCCACTTTATAATACAGAGCAATGTCGAAAAGGAATACACATGTTTCTCCTTCTTTTTTTTTGAGTCCCGTTATCCGTTATTCACTTGTCTTTGCGTGCACGTTTGCTATTTTTCTTCTTTTCATGGTTTAGTTTGCAATAAGCTCTCTGTTTGACGGAAAAAGTTATCACGGAAAAAGGTCAGTGTTGAAATATTCATAATACATATAATTCGTATACTTTATAACAAAAATACGAAAAAAGTTGTGGAAAAGTGCATTTCGGTAGGTTTAAATTCTAGTGTACTCGCATGGGTACAGTGGGAACATTAATATATATTTTGTATGCATATTTCATGTAGATTTGGTAATGGATGTAACAAAATTTTACGGAAAGAGGTTTCACAACCTTTCTGCGGCCACCGACTATATTGAATCAAGCGACCGTAGTCACTTCGACTTCGCTATTATACCGCCAAATACTCACTGTTACACAGATGAGGAGGACATTGAAGAGGATAATGTATTGCATGATGATATTCCAAGGGATGTTCCGGGCGAAGTTGACTTATTTTTGAGCAGTGACAGTGTCAGTGATGATGATATTCCACTTGCAAGCTTACACAAAATGCAAAAGTTCTCAAAAGATCTAAATCCAAAATGGAGAAAGAGAATAACAAGTGCGGAAATTCCAGAAACGCATTTTTACGAACAATCCCAACTTGAAGCGTGTTCTTTATTGGTAACTACGAACCCAGTTGAAATTTTTTGAACTATTTTTGACGATGGTAAAATTAATAATCGATCAAACGAAAATATATGCCCTGCAGCATAACAAGCATGATTTTGGTTTCAATGCGGAGGATCTTAAAATTTTTATCGGAATTTTACTCTATAGCGGCTATCACTCAATGCCAAGAGAACGCATGTACTGGCAACTGGATGAAGATACCAGAACACCTTTTATAGCCAACAATATGTCGCAAAATCGCTTTCAAGAAATTAAACAGTTTTTGCATCTTACTCATAACTCTAATTTAGATTTTAGCGATAAAATGGCAAATCCATCAAATTTTATGTAAAAAATTTTGTCAGTTTGGTTATATGCACCAAAAGCTGTCTGTTGACGAATCTATGGTTAGGTACTTTGGAAGCCATTCCGCAAAACAATTCATAAGAGGTAAGCCAGTTCGTCTTGGTTTCAAAAATTGGATGATCACGAGTAGCTGTGGTTATTTATTTGAGTTCGACACATATTGCGTTGCGAAAACGGTTGAACGTCAGAAAGAAAGTCTCCCATTGGGTTTAAGGGTCGTCCTTGATCTTTTGGCAAACATTCCACATCCGACCGATCACATCGTATTTTTCGACAACTTCTTAACGTCATATGACCTTCTTAGAATTTTGAAAGAACAAGGATTTAAGGCTACTGGGACTGTTCGTGAACGGCGGACCAAAAAATGTCCTCTGAAAACGAACAAAGAACTACAAAAGAAGCAACGGGGAAAGTTTGATTTTATGTAAGTCATAATGATTTATTTGAATAGTTGTTTTGTATCAAATTTTGTAGGTGTTCTGACTCAGGAATACTTTTTGTGAAGTGGAATGACAATAGCGTTGTGACAGTGGGAACAAACTTTGATAGAATTGAACCTTTACATACCGTCAAACGATGGTCAAGACAAGAGAGGCGCAAGGTGAATGCCCATCAGCCGAAGTTGATAGCGGAATACAACTCAGGAATGGGAGGAGTTGACCTCCACGACCAAGCTTTGAATACTTACAATACAAAGTTTAGAGGAAAGAAATGGTGGTGGCCCCTTTTGACCACAATGATAAGCTCGTGCGTAGTAAACGCATGGAAGCTTTACAAAATGGCAAGTACGAGTCAATGCGACTTGTTGCAATACTAACGTGAAATTGTGCGATTTTATTTACGCAATTATAATATCCGGGACATATCTTCAAAACGATCGACAACGGCATCAATAGCTGGTTCCTCATATAACCATTTTCCCAAAAGGATATCGAATCAGCTGAGGTGCAGGAAGTGTCACCAAAGAATTCGATGGATTTGCGAGTTATGCAATGTAGCCCTTTGCGTGGAGAGAGAATGTTGCAAAAACTTCCATACTGTTAACCGAACTAATAACCAAGGAAGTCTTTGAAAGTGTCTTTTTATTTAATACTCCATATTTTCATATACAGATAATGTATATACATATTATCCCATTGTACTCGATTGGGTACAGCCCAAAAAATGCATTTCTTTGATTTTTTTCGTGTTTTTGTTTTTTAAGGAGCTTAATTACACTATTTCAATAAACGTTTTATAAACGCATTTAAAAAAAAATTGTTTTATATAAGGTTGGGATTTTATGGGTTAATGACGCCTTTGAAATCATTTTGTGCTTTCTGATTCTCCTTTCAATTGGGTTCAGATACGGTGATTGAGCTGCATATTTAAACTGCTTACAGTGGTAAGTAAACCATTCTTACACGAGGTAAGATGAGTGTTTTGGGTCATTGTCCTGTTGAAAAAAGAACCCCCTAGCATTCAGTCCAAGTTTAACGGCACTATCACGCAATTTATCATCAATAGAAACCATTTTTCTTACTCCAGATGCAACTATGCACCCCCAAACCATTGCGTTTCCTCCTCCATGCTTAACGATAGGAATACGATTTTTTTCATTATGTTCTGTATTTTCTTTCCACCAAACTTTTGGAGGCCCATCTGAACCGGAAACATTAAATTTCGACTCACCACTGAATTTGACGTTTTCCTCAAAAAGAATCTGTCTCATTTATATAGCATTTGGCGAACTCCAATCTCTTCTTTCTGTTAATATCTGAAATGTAGGGTTTGCGGCGTGCCACTCTGTTATGATAACCAGCGTTTTGCAAACAATTTCAGACTGTTTATGGGCTTACTTTTTATGCAAAGACTCTAGAATGCTTCGGCATGGTATCGTGGAGACTATTTTGGGTTTTTGTGCGGTCGATGCTATTATGTTGCGTTCCGCACGTGAAGTTTTCGGCTTCCTGCTTGATGGTGATTAGCTTCCAATATATCAGTATTAACGTAATTAGCAATAACACTTTGCACCGTATAATGCGATTTTCCAATTTTTTGTCGATTTCACGCAGAGGCTTGTTTTCCATGTACAATTTAATAACAATTTTACGCATTTCTAATGGTAAATCCGCACTTCGTCCCAATTTGCCACTTTCAATCGAGATAATACGCACAACTGAAACTGACTCAGCGATAAAAACTAAAAAATACTATATTATTTCGTTTTCAGCAATATTAGTAAAAACACAAACGATTTTTACTGTTGCTTTTGTAGCACGAATACGAATAAATGTTTTGCAGCATTTTGCTACGTCTGCCTGCTTTCCTTGAAATTCCTCAGTGTCAGTTGAAAGAACGGGAGTTTTGTTTGCGGCGATGAGGAATGTAACATTCTTACACTGACCCAAAAAAAATATATTGTCACAGCAAATGTTTTGCGCAAAGCTGAAGTTTTTACGAGTACGTACTACGCAGGGTGTACGAATAAATTGTGTGACCACCGTAAATTGAATAAAACTTCGTTTATCAAGGGAACATAGAAATGCACAAGCAAATTCCTTGCAAAATGCCGTCGGCTATTTGTCAATTTGATTTCATACAGAAGCCAGAAACTGAGCAGAGCCAATGTACTTGTTCATAATTCACTGTAATCAGCTCTGTGAAGAAGTTCCCCGCTGTCGAGTTGAACGAGGTGAAAAGGTCTTCGCGGTTTCACTTCATTTTTAACACACTTTTTTATCTCGGGTTCTATGTATGTAACGGAATCTTTGAGCTTAATTTTCACTGGCTTCTAAAAATCTGATCGACTTGGAATTTTGCCCACCTAACAAGGACCGATGACAATGCAATAATTTGATAAAAGTATTCCATTTTCCTTATTAGGATTGCCAGGAATAATATTTTCTTTTTTTTACTGTTGGTGAAAAGTGAGGTGAATTTGGTTGTAAAATTAAAAATCTTTATTTATTCTTATAAATCAATTTCATCCCCTTTAAAATAATCCCCTCTCGATGAAATACACTTATGCCAACGATTTTTCCAATCCCCGAAACATGCCAAATAGTTCATTTCCGGTATAGCCATCAGCACCTTCTTCGATTCAGCTTTTATCTCCTCAATCGACTCAAAACGCGTTCCCCGGAGTGGTCTCTTGAGTTTTGGGAATAGCCAGAAGTCACACGGAACCAAATCAGGCGAATACGGTGGTTGCGGAACGATATGCGTGGAATTTTTGGCGAAATGGTCACGAAGAACGAGTGCAGTGTGAGACGGTGCATTATCGTGATGCAAAAACCGAGAGTTGTTGGCCCATAATTCTGGTCTTTTTAGACAAATTGCTTGACGTAAACGACGCATAACGCTCAAATAGCATCCCTTATTAACAGTTTGGCCAGGTGGAAGGAGTTTATAGTGCACCACACACCACACGAAAATCGAGAAAAACTGTCATCATGCCCTTTATTTCTTTTCGGTCTGGCCTCGCCTTTAGCACGATATTCGCTTGATTGGTCGGTTGTTTCAGGGTCGTAAGCATAAATCCAAGTCTCATCTCCCGTAATGATGCATTTGAGCTTGTCCTGATAGTCTGAAAGCATTATTTCACACACATCAACGCGACGACTTTTTTCCAAGAAATTGAGAGTTTTCGGTATCAAACGAGATTTGACTTTTCGTAGGTCCAAATGGTCTTTCAAAATGGTTTTCACAGATCCTTCTGATATTTCGATCATATCAGTAAGGTCTTTAACAGTCAACCGACGATTTTTGAGCAGTAACTCCTTCACTTTATTGACGTGTTGGTCATCTGTTGACGTCGATGGTCGTCCGGAGCGCTCCAAGTCAGCAACACGTTCTCGACCCTCTTTGAAGTCTTTGTACCACTTATAAACATTTTTCTGCGACATGGCCGAATCACCAAATGCCTTCTGCATGCTAAACGTTTCCGCAGCCGAAATTTCATTCCGCAAACAAAATTTGATGGCACTTCTCTGCTCAATCAAATCAGACATTGTAAAAATCGAAAAATGCACTCTTGGTCGTTTGGTAAACACAAGCGTAAATATATTACTGATAATGACATTCACATGAAAGTTGGCCCAGATGTTATTAACAGTGCTGCCAACTCATGAAAAAAATAACTAGAGCGAAATTTTAGTCCCGCGAAGTTTGACAAATAAATTCACCTTACTTTTTGCCCACAGTAGTAGATCTTCTGTAGAAGAGTAAGAAAGACTGATTTCGGGAGTCTACGACTTACTCTTTCGATTTCGAACTGGCTCGGGCACTCGGAACTGCAGTCCGAATAGAAGGCTAAAACGTTTTCAGGGTAGTTGCATTCTCACTTTGTATAGTCTTTACACATGCGTAGATACTACTAGTCTCATACACGCAAACTTACTCTATTCAAAGAACTATAAATCACTGACTAAATGAAAACAATAATTTTCATTCAGAAAAACAAGGCTCGACCTTCAATCAATGATCTATATGGGAAAAAGTATGTAACATATTGAATATGTCAGTATATTTTGTTGTTACCTCTCCGTTTCAGGAGTGGGGTAGCCGTTTCTCAGGCTCCCTCCCCGAAATAAGTTCTTCATCCCGATTACTTCTTTATCACGGCCGATAACTGCATAGCTTTAGGCTCAGAGTAGAAAGGAATTAAATATAACACGAATATATCGAATCAATGATTCACTGACTGCAATGATAACAATAATTTTCATTCATAATAAAAAATAGTTTCAAAAAAAAACTAAAAAACACGCTTTTTTGCTAATCGAACTAAAAAGTAAAAAATAAAATTTAATGACAAAGAGACCTATAATGAAGTAATAGCAAATCGAACGATCAGTCATAGTCAACTACCTCAGAACAGAATTATAACAAAAATTAAGATACAAATAGAATAATTCAAATTAGAGTTAAAAGCGTGGGATGCATTTTGCTTCACTTTCATAACCTTCTGTACATAGGCAGTTGCCAATAGAATGATTGTAATATATATTTACTATATCAAGCATCCCACGCTTTTAACTCGAATTTGAATTATTCTATTTGTATCTTAATTTTTGTTGCTCAGGTATTTATTTGTGTATGAATATCAATTTGGGTGCAGAGCTGCTTAATGTTGCCATTTGTCCGCTCATGTGCACACTTCAAAATTTCAAAAGAAATGAGAAAAATCGTAAACTTCGCCACACACACGCAACCGATTGCAAGTTGACAACTGCGCCACACACTCATCAAACTGTTTAAATTTCAACCGATTGTTTAGATCTGTTTTCTGTGTGTGCCCAACTTGAGCAATAACATAGAGTCACAGTCTCGAACAAGAATTATTTTGACAGTACAGTAGGTTCTGTTTTTATGCGGTAGATACGTTCCGCAAGAAACAGCATAAAAAAAAACAGCATAAAAAAAGCTACTAGTTCTATAGTAAAACTATAGATACGTTTCAAATGCTAAAACCGCATAAATCTGAAATAATGTAATAAAATCGCATAAAAAAGGGCACTAGTCCCATATTATTACTATAGATACGTTCCATAGACCGCATGAATCTGAAATAATTAAATAAAATCGCATAAACAAAATATTGTATCTTTGAAAATTATATCTTTATATATCTTCCATACTTGTAGGGTTAGCATTTCTGATGTAATCTGTGATGAGTTTTTGCTTAGCTGGTTTAGAATCTTGTTTATATGTACAATTCCCGATAGGTCAACATGCATTTTGTAATTTAAAAAAAAACCGCACTATTTCAAAACCGCATAAAAAAAAGCCGCATAAAAACAGAACCTACTGTACTGGCATTTAGAGCTCAGTTGGTGTGTGAGTTCGATATGTAAGTTTGGTGTGTGAGGTGGTTCTGATACTTGCAGTACACTGGTGGCTACAATGTTATTGCTTAATTGAGTTAGTACTTACTCAATGACTGTTTTTGTAAGATCCTGGTGACGAGCATACAGTTAGTAACAGAAGTAAGTATACAGCGGACACGTTTTCAATTTTCCCCCAATCGATTCCTTCAAACAACCTAAGTTATAACAAAATTGTGTTTTATTTACATGAATGAAATACAAAAATCATATTTAATCCAAATAATGACAAAATTTTAAAAAGGAACAAAATTATAGCTTTTTATATTAAACCTTATAAAAATTCATGTCTTAAAAGTAAGTATACAGTTCATCATATTATTAATTTGTGAAATCAAAAACATAATTAAAATCAAATCCTAGTATTTGGTAGGTTAACCATTTGACTTTACAATCGCTTTAAGTCGTGATGGCATTGATTTCACCAAGTTTTCAGTTACAGCTGGTGGTATTTGATGATATTCCATTCCTCTTGAAGGGCGTTTTTCAGTTGTTCCTTATTTCTAATCGGATGTTTACGTATTTGCCGCTTTAAATGTTCCTATAAATGTTCGATTGGGTTTTTATCCGTGGACTGTGGCGGTGTTTTCAGCTGTTTTCGCACATTATATAACAGCCACTCTCGTACAATGTTGGATGTGTGCGTGTGGGGATTATCCTGCTGGAAGATAAACGTTCCTCCAAGGCCTAATTTCGTAGCGCTTTCTTTTAAAATATTTTTCAAAATATTTAAGTAACCATATCGGTCCATAATATTTTCGATAAATACCAAGTTTCCAACCCCGTTCGCAACCATGCATTTCCAAACCATCACAGAGCCCTCTCCGTGCTTCACAGTGCCGGTCATATTGTTTGGATCCAATTCCGCGTTAACTTTCCTCCAACTTACAATCATCAGAAAATATGACTTGGTTCAAAAACGTTCCAAACAACACACAAACACATATAGGTAAGTACATTGATTCTTTGTAAAAACACACAAACACATATAAATGTATTAAACTGAAAACACTGGAATAAAAATTACTTCCGTTTTTGCATTTGAATTGAGCAGACGTTTGAGCTACAGTGGCAGAACCCATACACACACATATACACCATCCAGCTCCCGATGGTAACTGGCACAGCTGGTTCAGGAATGGATCTACTTATAATTACGCTAAGTATCATTATATTTTTGGTTTTATAAGTAAGGTGCAGTAGAAAATGAAAGTTAGCTGTGTATAATATGCATTGCCAAATGGAAGGGAATCAATTGTTGATAATCGTTACCACAACAGAAACAAAACACATAAACATAACAGAGGCAAAAAAAACATTAACATACTTACATACATACATATGTGTATGTATATACAGGTTGGTTTTGGTACAGCGTACAGAATCAATTGCTGATAATTGCAGGGCTATCATAGTTCAAACTAAAATGTTTTTTTGTAATGTTGTGGGACGAAATCATACGGTGATAGTCGCCGCATATAACAAAAGAAAAGAAAAAAAATACGAGAGAGAAAAAAAAATAAAAAAAAATCTTTCTTTGAATTTAACAATTCGACGGAATCGTTGAAATGCTACAAAACTGCAAAGTACATTGATACATTTCCGATATACGCATTGTTTATGTCACTCTGTTCTCGCTAACGGTGCAGCAGAGCCGACGAATTCTGGCGCCACCGTTTTTTATACCGACACCGCATTTGCAAAGTGTGTGTGCATTGTGGTTGTTGTTGTGCATTAAGCGACAACGCCGAAAAGTCCGGCGCCACCGATCCGCTAAGCAAACCTGCAACGGGCAGACGACGCTAACACAAGTAACAGACTCAGCGTTGCCGTTTTGCTACAATTCAATCATTTTTGATACACTTTTTTCTAAATTTAGTGATTTGATACATAGATACTTTTTTATTACGAAATGCCCTATTTTGATACATTTTGCTTATTTCTCTACATTAATTTTAAATTTGCATAGGGGCAATTAAAATTAAAACAAATTTATTTTCTTTCATTACTAACATTTTAGAAATGCTAAAATTTTTCTTTGGCAATTCTTATACAGAAACATAACCCTGATTTCTTTTCTATTTTCGGCTGAATTTTTTTTTGACAACACTGTTGAGCATGATGGAAATAATAATGAGGTGGCGCCTATCGTGGTCCCGTTACTTTGCGCTCAGCGAATTTGACAACTAGTTACGTGATTTTAGCTCCAGTATGGCCAGATTACCATTTTCGTAACTTGATTTATCATTTTTTTTTTGTTATTTTTATTATTTTGTGTCTCGGAGTTTTAGTTCTTTCTTCATGACATTTTTCTAGTTGTTGTAATTAAAATGTAATGTTTATAATTTTGTAAAATATACATTTTTTAATAATTATTTAAATAATTCACTCAGTTTTATTTAGCTTTACTTTTTTTAACATCTGGTGGCATTGCCCGCGAGTGCAGGTGTTGTTGGTGTTCTTCTGCTTTTGGCAGTCAAATCTCTCTCTCGCTACTGCAGTGTTGCCTAGCTTTGGATATAAAAACGCATTAAAATGCCCATTCAAAGAAAATAACCTAACAAATTTTTATTGAATCACTTAAAGAACTTTGTATGCGTGACAAATTGTCTTTAAAATGTGCGTTTTTTTAAATAAATGTGTCATGCTTATGTACAATTTAATTTATGAGTTTTTTTGTTAAGCGAAACTCTTTTGTTAAGGGAACGACTTTAATGCTATATTTGAAGTTCTGTAACTAGATAAGGTACTCTTTTTGTAAAAATGTCAGTATGGTTTCTTTAGTATTTTCTGGTATTTTCTTGTTTATTTTTACAATGAATATAACTCTTAATGACCTATGTCTCATTAAGGATTGATGACCGGAAGAAACGATTACACCTCTATGGTTTTAATTCGCATTCAATAAATTCAAAGGCTTTCTAAAATGTGTAAAAAGGTTTTCAATCTTAAGAAGAGTTGAGAGAGGGGCATTTAATATTTTTGCATAACCTTAAATGGAGCCAAAAATTAAATTTGCACTTTCAAATTTTATAAGAGTAAAAAAATTTTCATTAGCACTAAAATCTTCTCAGAGATCTGATCACATTGCCCATGATTGCGGTTATTGTTGATGTTTATGAATATTCGTTTCTTCTTTGAAATGTGCGTTAATAAGAACAAACGGTAACAAACGTTTTAGTGAATATTTACGCAAAAATAAGATAATTCGTGAAAGTGTACTCGTATAAGTGAAAAATAAGAAAACATGAAATGTGCAGTGAAAAATTGTGCTAGTAAGAACCTCAATAAAGCGTGTGATATAAGCTTTTTTATACATATATCCAAAGTTGATGCTTTCCATTTCAATTCAACCGGGCTACTCGGGTCATGTTCTTCGATTTCGATGTAACTTAAATATGTTGCTCTCTGGTCAAAATAATGAGACACGTATTTTTTTGTTCGCCCGAAAAAATTTTTTTTCAAGAGTTATCGGCAATTTTGTTTTTCGGCTCAAAATCGATTTTTTTTAATTATATAAGAAAAAAATTTTTTGAAATACTCATAACTTAGTCAAAAATGAACCGATTTTAATAATTTTGGGTTCAAAATGATCGTAATTACTTACACAAGCGACTTCATGTAGAAACAATTGCAAAAAAGTAGTTGAAAATTTTTTATTTAGTAAAAAAGAAAAAAAATTTAAATTTTTTCAAAATTCAATATTTCAAAAAGGGCATTTTTTTTTTTTTATAACTTTTTCCAAATCAAAAAAACATCTCAAACTTTAATTGAGCTGCATGCCTAGTAGCTAAAATGCGTTGTTTTTGAGTAATGAATTTTTGAGTAAACACCCTGTTTCGCACTTTTTGTTTTTTGCAAAATAAAAAATTTTCAACTACTTTTTTGCAACTATTTCTAAATGAAATCGCTCGTGTAAGTAATAACGATCATTTTGAACCCAAAACTATTAAAATCGGTTCATTTTTGACTAAGTTATGAGCAATTAAAAAAAATTTTCTTATATAGATTATTTCCATTTCAATTCAAAAGGGCTATTCGGGACATGTTCTTCGATTTCGATGTAACTTAAATATGTTGCTCTCTGGTCAAAATAATGAGACACGTACTTTTTTGTTCGCCCGAAAAAATTTTTTTTCAAGAGTTATCGGCAATTTTGTTTTTCGGCTCAAAATCGATTTTTTTTAATTATATAAGAAAAAAATTTTTTGAAATACTCATAACTTAGTCAAAAATGAACCGATTTTAATAATTTTGGGTTCAAAATGATCGTTATTACTTACACGAGCGATTTCATTTAGAAATAGTTGCAAAAAAGTAGTTGAAAATTTTTTATTTTGCAAAAAACAAAAAGTGCGAAACAGGGTGTTTACTCAAAAATTCATTACTCAAAAACAACGCATTTTAGCTACTAGGCATGCAGCTCAATTAAAGTTTGAGATGTTTTTTTGATTTGGAAAAAGTTATAAAAAAAAAAAAATGCCCTTTTTGAAATATTGAATTTTGAAAAAATTTAAATTTTTTTTCTTTTTTACTAAATAAAAAATTTTCAACTACTTTTTTGCAATTGTTTCTACATGAAGTCGCTTGTGTAAGTAATTACGATCATTTTGAACCCAAAATTATTAAAATCGGTTCATTTTTGACTAAGTTATGGGCATTTCAAAAAATTTTTTTCTTATATAATTAAAAAAAATCGAGTTTGAGGCAAAAAACAAAATTGCCGATAACTCTTGAAAAAAATTTTTTTCGGGCGAACAAAAAAATACGTGTCTCATTATTTTGACCAGAGAGCAACATATTTAAGTTACATCGAAATCGAAGAACATGACCCGAGTAGCCCGGTTGAATTGAAATGGAAAGCATCAATTAAATTAAAGTTAAATGTTTTAAAACTAGCTATAAAAAAAGTGGCTACATACCTAAATACGCACGCCCTAACAAAAACGATTATAAATATATTCTCGGATAGCCAGGCGGCCATCAAATCAATGAATGCGGCATTACTAAGATCGAAGGTTGCACAGGAATGCCGGGCAGCTCTAAATGATATTAGTGACGTATTCAAGGTCAGCCTTATTTGGGTTCCGGGACATAGAGATATTGAGGGAAACTGTAAATCAGATGAGCTAGCCAGAAAGGGTACCGCTCTCCAACTGCTGAGTGATAAAAGTACCATTGGAATACCCATGTCCACGAGTAAACTAATAATAAAAAACCACTTTATAAGAGGGCAATAGGTCATGGAGAAATGACCGTGTCTAACAGCTAGGCTACTATGGCCGCAAATAAACAAGAAAAGAACAAAGGAACTGCTTAGTCTCTCAAGAGACAATATCTCGAAGGTCGTGGCTTGTTTAACCGGTCACTGGCTATTTGGCAGGCATTCCTCGAGACTAGGAGTTTTCTCCCATGAATATTGCAGAAGTTGCAGAGATGAGGAAGAGGAAGAAACAGTTGAGCACTTCCTTTGCAATTGTCCAGCCCTAGCTAAAATCAGAGCAGGTTGTCTAGGTAAATACTTTTTAATTCTCTTACAGAACTATGGTATCTGGCGTTGGGTTGGCATCAATACTACGCTTCATAAGAGCCACGAAATGGTTCCACGAAGGAAGATAAATGAGGTTCCCGTGTAGCACAGTGGTATCACAACGGACCTGTAAGGTCTAAGTGAGTTGGTCGTGCAGACCGACTACCACCATAACCTAACCTAACTTAAATGTTTTAAAATGTCTATAGGGATAGTAACTGAGCACCGATCGACGGACTGAGTACACTGCCTCCGCCATCCATCCAGTGGCACCATCCGTTCAAGGCACTTCTCCTGGCGCAACTCCATCAGCAATATTAAAATCCACATTCACACATTGTTCAATCTTATCAGCGGCTGTGCAACGATATTAGACACAATAAAGAGTGTATATCCACGACTTGGTTGAACAATTTAATATGATTTGCAAAATATTTAAGATTTTTCCCACCATTTTTTCAAAATACTAAATTTTATAAGAATCAACTAATTTTCAGTAGCACTAAAATCTTCTCAGAGTGACCTTTTATTACATTCTTTCTTTAATAATACAGTTTTTTTTTAACTTACAGTTTCGGTAGCTTTAAATTAAACGCAAAAAGAAACAAACACGAAACTTCAAAATTTTCGCATTTTCGGTATAAAAAAGCACTAAATTTATTGCGAAGAGCAAATGGTTGGCAATACTGCACAACTCAGCAAACGTGACGTCACGTACGCTCTGACGGGCGCAATCTTGTTTCTATCATTCTTAACTGTTGAGCATATGGGCAATGTGTGTGTATGTACATATGGATTTGAATAAGTGTTCTTGGTCATTCACTGTTACTATTTGGAAAGACATGACGCGTTGATTTCGCATAAAATGGATAAGTAAGTATTTCTTTAGTGAAAGTAATAAAATGCTCAATTAAAATAACATATATTATTAGATTTGTACAACGGCTTGCAAAAAATACTAGTAACAGTGAAATAAAGCGGATTCCACAGGGAAAGAAACAAAAAACATAGAAAACGAAAGATAATTGTAAAATATACACATGCATGCACATACATCCATTTAATTTGCAAATATATTTGACCACTCGTTTAGATCTTCAACGCCCAAAGCATATGAACGTCGTTTCAGGGAAAATTCGAAGGAATTATTTCATTGGCTGGATGAACAAAATGGTAATGCATTTTGTGTATACTGCAGGAAAATTATGTTCAATATATAAACACATATTCAACGGCATGAAAAATCTGCTTTACACCAAAAAAACGTTAGCAGGAAGAAAAACCAAAGCACCATCGGGCAATCTCTGCTGCCAGATGAGCAAGCAAACATGCTGAAAAAGGTAAGGTACGCTCAACACTCGTTAGTTATGCTTTGCGCAGTCCACAATCTACCAATGTCAGCAATGGATGCACTACCTCGAGTTTTAAAAAATATTTTTTTCGGATTCAAGTATTACAAAAAATGTGGCCTGTGCCAGAACAAAGTCGAGAAATATATATAATTAAAAATCATTTGGCACCGAAGGCAAAGAACAAATTAGACAAAAATTGGATAGACAAATGATACATAAATAGGTATTATTAAACTAAATATGGATTTTTTAAAATATCTAGGGTTATTTATTTTTAGGGAAAAATAATAAAAATTTTTGCAGTTAATGAGTTTGATACATTTTGAGACATTTTTTTCTTGGAAATTGATACATTTTTTTCGAAGCTCGCGGCAACGCTGAACAGCCTTTTATTGTACGAGTACGCTCATTTGCGAAAGTGATCTCTAGTGCAAAAGACATAGTCAAATTTAAAGTGTGCTTAAAATTTTTGTGACAGTAAATATTTTAAAACTTATGTAGTTTCCAAGCGAATATTGACAACAACGTAAAAGCAAACATGCAAATGCCAGATCATAATTTAGAAGCACGTTACATAAATCACGTTAACATAAATTTCATTCGTTTTCAGTTCATTTATTTGAATTATTACATAAAGAAGATCTTATGAAATGTCAAAAAGGTCTACATTCCGAACAACCACAGCAAGAAAAGACTTCATCGTTAAGATCACAATCGATTAATGGAATCGACCTGACACCATACAGCTCTCTTCTAGTAGGAGCCATCAGGAATAAAATCGTGGTTAGAGCTAATGACACTTTAAAATTGTCCGACACTGGACTCATCTGGGATAACATCAAGGCTAATCTGATTCAACAGAATCTATGCTTATTTACGATTTGCAAAACTTCCCTGATAGCTTATCTTTAATCCTATAACTGTTCACCCAGTCTTAAACCAGCACGTATTTAAAGGAAAAAACATGATTCAATCACTTACAGAGTTTAAAGAACAAATGAAGGGTAGACCTTCTTCTTTTTAATTTTCATCCCCATTTTAAAGGTCTATTTGGGATAGATGTTGTTAAGAAATTAAAAGCCAATATTAATCTAGTCCGTTTTTGTCTTAAAACTCCAAAATCATGTTTGAAAATATGTATAGGTACAAGAGAAGCCAATAACCGAAGTACATGTTACTCCAGCTTTATCAAAAGTTTTAGTAAACCTTCCGGTCCAGTTGAAGCACGGTAATTTTTACAGTCAACAGACAACATACAACAAGCACTTATTTTTTTGTATTATTTTGCTATATAAACATTCAATTTTGCTTTAAATTACGCTTCATTATATTATTTTCTAAGTGATAATTATTATTTTTTTTTTCTTTTTTTTGCTTTGTTATATTGTTATATACAGGTATGTTCTGAAAATCGCGCGATTTTAATTCGGATCCGAAATGGCAATTCGTGCGATTTCGTTTTGGGTGTTCTGTAATTCGTCCGATTTCATTTAAATTCGAATTTAAGTTCGAAACAATTGATTTCTCTTTGACAACTAAACAAACCAAATGACAAAAGAATTCGTTGGCATAAAATACGAAATAATTTCAAAATAAACGGATTTAATTAAAAAATGATCATGTGCTGCCATAAAAGCTTATGTGTTAAACGAACAGGAGCAAGATTACCAAAGTAGAATAGATAGGCGGCGTTTAAGAGGCCATTCGAATCCTCTCAGTGCACCGGATTCTACGTAAGATTAGAAATGGTTATACTTTGTTGCATTCATTAAGTTTTTCTACTTTAAATTTGTTTCCAACTATCGCCTAAACAAGTACGCTTTTTTAGAAGTGCTCAATGAAGTAGAACATTTCGTCAAAGAAACGTCCATACATATTTTACTAAAGCTGGCAGCAAGTCTTAGGTTTTTCGCAGAAGGTTCCTATCAACGTTCCGTCGGAAAGGATACAGATATTGCTATGGGTAGAAGCACAGTTTCAAAAATATTATCCGAAATGATCAATGCTTTGGAAAATGTTCTGTGTCCTAAGTGGATTAAGCTGAAAATGTCTGAAGAGGATTCTAGAAAATCAAAACTTCATTTTGTAGAAAAATTCGGTATTCCAGGAGTAATAGGGTGTATTGATGGAACACATGTGGCTCTGATTAAACCTTTTGAAAACGAGCATCTATTTTTTTACCGAAAAGGGTTTTTAGCATAAACGCAATAATTGTAAGAATGAATGTAAATTGTGTTTCTAAAATTTAAAATTTACTGTCTTTATTTTACAGATTTGTGATTTTGATATGATAATAAAAGCAGTAGATGCAACTCTGGCCTCTGGCCTGGTGCAAGCCATGACGCTTTCGTATTTAGTATGAGCAGTGCAAAACACTATTACCTATCGCAGTATGAAGCTGGTGACCGAGGGTCTTGGCTACTGGGAGATTATGGTTTTGGCATAGAGCCATTTCTACTGACTCCATATAGAAACCCTTACCTAAGATCAGCAGAACACAGATTTAACCAGCAGCATGCAAAAGCACGTAACATCGTTGAGCGTGTTATAGGAGTATTAAAAAGTCGGTTTCTTTGTTTGAAAACTACCCTGCCATATACGCCGCAAAAGTAGTGAAGATAATAAATGTTTGTTGCGTACTACATAACATATGTAGGAGTAATCAAATAGATGACATTGAAATAGAAAGCGTATTAGAAAACAATCCAATTGATAAAGAAATTGCTGAAAATGAGGAAAACAGTAGTTTATATAGTGTTGGCAGAAATATAAGAGACTCTATTGCTAGAAATTTCATATTATGAAACATAAAATTTATTCATATTAAAAGTAAATATATACATAACAGTTCAATAAGATTATTTTATATTTATTTTTTAGTCTCTATCTCAAGCATTTTAATTTTAATTTTAACTGTTTCATGTTACAACTGCTCCATTTTGAGGTAATGTCTTTGCTTTTGCTCTATACTTTGAGTCTTCAAGAGATTTTGCTCTGCCAGCAATTCAATTTGTTTCTCAACAGCACGACAAATTCTTCGAATCTCTTCCCTTTCATCTTCCTGCGATTTTGCAATCTTGTGTTGGTTTTCGCAAATGTTATCTAAAGTGGTGGATATTTTCTCCATACAAGTAGATTGCGTTGCCATACACGTCAGAAGGCTGTCCTGCGTTGACACTCGTGGCCTTTTTGCAGCTCTCGGGGTAGCCACCGCTTCCCTACTTGTTTGGGGACGTTCTTCCTCAGATTCGATAGCGCTATTATTTTCTTCTGTCCCAAAGCTTCTAGAATGGTTTATGCCCTCAACGGCTGCAAAAATTCCACAAGTTCTTGCAACACATTCTTCGTTGCTCGTCACTACATGCTTATTAAAGGGTCCACCTCCTGTTGCCCTCGATTCTAGATTGTTATGGGCAACCTTTTCCCGAATGCACCCTATCCAGTCAGACCATATCTTGAAAAAAGACAACTCAAAAATATTTATTTTAATATTTGACTAAATACTTAATTTTTTCCATCCATTAACACGTTTTTGGGGCGGCCCTTCTGCATTCAGCAGCGTCGATAGCTCTTTCCACTTTTCGTCAACCGCAACTCTGTCGCCCTTCGAAAAATTCTTCGCCAAATCTGGATGAGATTCCATAAACTCGACTAAACTTAGCTCTTGCGTGAAGTTCTTGTGTTTTCCCTAAAAGGTTTTGAATAAGTTTTAAATATTTTAAATAAACACTTTTATTTACATAAATATATGCAGTTATTTTGAGTAAATACTCACATTTTGATAAAGTTATTTCAATAAGCAGTTTATAAGAATGCCACAAACCGCTAATGTTTAAGTTACCGAAAATTTAACTGGAAAATTTTAACGATTTCGATTTCCAGAACAGGGTGACAAAACGATTTGCTGATGTTCGAAAAAAAACGAAAACGGAACGATTTACAGGACATGTCAAACGATTTGAAAACGGAAAATGCGAAAATATTGCCCGAAAACGATTTGCAGAACATGCCTGATAATCTTCGTTTTCCCAATTTCTCCGATTGTGGTAGTTTGCGCATTTGTTCATTTTGATGATTTGTTAGTCGTTGTATATGCTTGATGCTGTATTTTCTAATTGTGTCGATGCTGAGGTCGCTGTGGATTACGTCTTTTGGTATATACCAGCCTGCTTTTGATATTGTTCGAAGTATTTTCGATTGCGTCCTTTGAATTATTTTGATATTGGTTGTTTTTGCTGTGCCCAAGATTTCATTGCCATATTTCCAAATGGGTGAGATTATAGATTTATATATCACTTCTTTGTTGTTAAGGCTTAGTTTTGAATTTTAAACCAACAGCCAGTATAGTTGTCTGAACTTGTTTTTGATATCATTTTGTTTGTTTCGTATATGTATGTCGTTTCTAATTTAGTTTTTCATCTATAGTTGTGCCAAGGTACCTTGCACTAGGAAGGATTTTTATTTCATTGTTTTTTATTATTAATTTGTGTTTCTTAGACTTTCTGTTTGTATAAATTACTTGTACCGTTTTATCTTTGTTTGCTTCTATTCCCCAATTATCGAGCCATGATACAGTGTCATTTATTGTTTGTTGAAGAATGTCAGTCGCGTTTTTTTCTATTTTATCCGATGCCATTAAAACCGTGTCATCCGCGAATGTGGCTATGATGGATTTTTTTGTTGTTGGGATCGGTATATCTGCTGTAAATATCAGGTACAATAGAGGCCCTAGGACACTACCTTGGGGTACACCTGCTGTCATATGTATCATGCTTGAGCATTCGTCTTCGAACTGTATAAAAAAATGTCGGTTTTCCAGATAACTTTTGAGAATGGTGACGAGATTCCGTGGTAATATTTCGCTTAGCTTGTGCAGTAGTCCTTTATGCCACACCCTGTCAAAAGCTTTTGCAATATCCAGGTAGACAGCTATGCAGAACCTTTTATTTTCCATATCATTTAATATTTTGTTTACAACTCTGTGGACTTGTTGCACAGTTGAATGCTGTCGTCTAAGTCCAAATTGATGGCTTGGTATTATATTTTTATCTATCGGAATTTTGTTTAATTTGGCAAAGAGTATTTTTTCAAAAACTTTTGAAAGAATGGGCAAGAGACTGATAGGGCGATATGATGTCGTGTCTGATGCACTTTTACCTAGTTTGGGGATTACCGTTATTTGTGCAACTTTCCAGAGGCGTGGGAAGCATTGTGTCCTTAATATGCTGTTGAATATTTGTTGTACATATGTAATTGCTACATCAAGTAGTTCTTTTAGTATTTTACCATTTATTACACCGTAGCCCGGTGCTTTTTTACTGTTCAGATTTTTCAAATGATATCTGATTTCTGCTGAGGTTGTCATTTTCATTCTCTTTTCTGGGTTACTCGTATTTACATTTTGTTCAATGTGCTGATTGTCTTTTTCGTTTGAGAATATTGTTTTAAAGTGTTCAGCTGGTGTGTTTACCTTCTCTTTATTGGTCTTTGCCCAAGTTCCGTGCTACGTTTTGATGGGAGGTTTGTGTGGAACTGCTTTGATTAAGTTTTTAGTTGCTTTCCATAGAGAACAATTGTTAACTGCCGTGGCCCCAAAGTTATGTACTATATGTAATTTTCAAGCTTTTTATCTTGGTGTTATTTTAATAATGTTTTTAATTCAGTTGCTGATTTGCTAAGTTTTGCTTTGAGTTAAGTTTTATCTTCGGGATGTTTAGTAGTTTGCCACTTTTTACGGAGTTTCCTTTTTAGTTGAATTTTTTTTTTTTTGATATGTATTGGAATAGACTCTTTTTGTTGAATTTTTATATTTGGTGTCGAAAGGGTGAGGGCTTTGATGATGGAATCGTTGAAAAAAGCTATTGCTGAGTCAATCTCGTTTTCCGTTTTTAATGAAATATTTATAGTCATTTGTGCTTCCACACTTCGTCGAAAATAATTCCAGTATGTTTTATTATTATATAGTCCTCTAAAAGTTTGATGGTGCAGAGAATTGTCATTAGAAGAGGTGAATGATCCGATGATAGCTCCAAACATGACTTAATGGTGAGATGGGCTTGGGGAATATTTTTAACAATACATAAATCAATTAAATCTGGTTGTTTTTTGATATCTGTAGGCCAGTATATCGCCTCTCCGGTGCTTATGAAGTGTCCATTATTTTCTCTTATAGCGTATAGTAATTTTCGGCCTTTCGAAGTGGTTAACCTTAATCCCCAAATAGAATTTTTTGCATTGTCGTCACCTCCAGCGATATATCGACTTCCTAGTCCGTTTAAACCGTCCAGGTATTGATCTTTTGTGTTATTGAATTTTGGCGGATATTGTTATTGGTTTATTTGAGCTAGTTATTGAAACTCTCGTTGCTTGTATGTTATTTTTTCTATAACCATCAAGTTCGTGGTATTTAATTCTTTTTTGATGATTATTGCACTTCCTCCGTGAGCCTTGTTATCTGGGTGATTTGTGTAGTGTACAATATGTTGTAATTCGGTATATTTACAAAAGTTTTATGTATGAGTTACATGAGTCTCGGATATTAGCATAATATCAATTGCTTTGTCTATAATAAAAGTCTTGAGTTCTAGTTCGTGGCGCGTAAGTCCGTTTGCGTTCCAATTTGCTATTTTTATTTTACTTAGTGCGACCATCTAGCTTCGATACCAGCATGGTTACAATGTTCATCATGGTGGCCATTTGTGTTATCAATTGTTTCATCATAGTTTTAAGTTCAGTTAAATCATCGTTACTTGATGTGGCACTATTAGGGTTGTTAAATTCTTTTGTTAATGTTTTCGTTGATGGTGCTTGTGCATAAGAAACGCCTGGTATAAGGGTTTGATTTGTATTAGTGCCGAGATTTTCCTGGTGATGTTTATTATTGCCTTGTTCTTGTGCAGCGTGAATTTCTTTTTTGCGTAGTGTCGGATATCTTTGTATTTGTAGTTTTTTGTAGATTTTACAGCCTCTATAATTAGCTGTTTGGTTTTCGCCACAATGAGCACATTTAATTTGGTCTGTTTCCGCTTTGTTCTTAATTTTACACATATTTGTCTTATGTTTACCAGCACATTTAACGCAGACTGGATCTACCACACAGTAGTTTTTTTTTGACGCGGTGGCTCAAATCTAATTTAACAGTGGAATAGATGATTTATACTGTATATGTCTTTATTGTTTTCGTTTAATTTTAGTTCAATTGAAAATAGTGACAGAGGTTGTTTTATTCCTAAAGCGTTTTTAATTTGTACGTTGTGAATATTTGTTGTTTCATGACCTAGTTCAAAAAGTTGGTTTTTTATGTCTTCAATAGGAGTCGAGTGATGCATCTGTCGTAAAAATACCTTGTTGCTCTTTTGGTCTAAATGTATAAAATTTTGTTTTTTTTTTTTTTGTTTTAGTAAGTCTAATATTATTTTTGTATAATGTGTTATTTCTTTCGGTTGGATTTTAATTTCGTTTCGGCTAAGAACTTTTATTTCAAATTTAGTATTTGGCAGGGAATTCAATGCATTTGTTAGGGTACACACATTTTCTACATTTTGTACATACCTATATTGGTGGCGGTTTTTGCGCACGCTGAGTGCCTGAATCTTTTTCTACTGGGTTACTTTCTTTCTCATTGATATTTGGCTCGTTATCTTCGTCCAAGAGATCGAACCTATTTGTTGAAGCTGGGTTGCCTAACCAATACTCTTTTAGAGTCGTTTGTGTAGAGCTTTGCATATTGTTCTTTGGTTTTTGAAGTGAAACTTCTTTTGCCTCGAAGGATGAAACGCTGTGAGGAGTAAAACCATAGCGTTTCATCGACATGTGACGCTACGCCAGCGCCATCTGTTAAAAGCGTGGCGTGGATGAAACGCTGTGAGGAGTAAAACTAGCGTTTCATCGACATGTGACGCTATGCCAGCGCCATCTGTTAAAAGACTGGCGTGGCGTGTCGTCGTGAATGTAATGCGGTCGCCATTAGTAACGCGAGACGCGTCATAGAGTGTGTGTGTAGTTTTGAGCAAATCTTACAAACATATTTTGTTTTGTTGATTGATTTCTGTTAAATATGGCATCAAATCAAAAACGGAAACCGAAAACAGGTGCTGAACGGCAACGTGAGTATTTGGAGCGTAAAAAATTAAGAGCTACTGTTGAACACCGTGACAGTGAATCCTCCGGTTGTACGATAAGTGATAATTTGTCATCTGTGCATCAGGATATCGATGAAGAACATTTCTCCGTAAATCGATCAGTCGATGGGCGGTCATTTCATCAGTATCATGGACCTAATTATGTTGTGTGTGAAGCTATAGTTCATACAAACGATCCACTGCCATCAACATCGACTCATAGAGATTTCGTTTCTCCGATAGCACAATGTTCAAATGCGCCTGCAATAACGAGAACGAAAAAAAGCAATGCTCAAGTTTGCCGAGAATATCGTGCAGGAAAAAAAGCAGCGCGTGAAAATCCAGACAGTGATCTTGATAGATTAGAATGTAGATCATTTTTTACGTATTTCAGTTACCATAAAGCCCTTGTTTCATTTTTGGAAAACGAATCCAATAATGATAATGACAATGCCGAGAACCAAATGTAATTGAGTACAATAAATTCATTTCTTTTTATATTAAAATAAATAAATAATTCTGTTTAATAAAATTCCATTCCATGCTTTCCATGACTTCTGCATGCATTATATTGAAATAATAGTTAAATTATTGATTTGTTGATAAAAGAAGTTTCACTTCAATCGTGCGGGTTCCGTGAACTACCACACACTTTCTTTTTTTGTTATTATTTGAGAGTTCGAGTTCGTTTTGTGATTGTTTATCTCGGTTTCTCTTTAACCAGAGAATGTTAATGCAATGAGAAGGAGCAAATGTTAAATCAGCTTTTTTCGAGTACTAATTTGTAAATTCGTACTAAGGGATTTTCAAATTCAACTTCCTCACTAGTGGGGGATTGCAGATATTTACCACGCAAGTGGAGGATTTCTATATTTACTTACCACGCTAGGACAGGAATTCAGATTTTTTCTGCGTTTACCACACTACTAAGGGATTTCATAAGATTTTTCGCCACACTACTAAGGGAATCGACTTATTTCATGCCCACAGTGAAGCGAATAAATTTGCGATTAAGAAGGCCGCGCGGCAGTTAATTTGTGGTGCAGAAGCTAAGGTCGGCGGAATTATTCGTTTTGTTTTTTGGCACGTATTTAATTCAGGTTCAAGTCCTGAAGTCAAACTTTTTTTCTTGCATATTTGTTTTTTACAGTTCAAACAAGGAAAGTTTGGTAAAATTTTTGAGTTTATTTTAATTAAAATTTCTTTAAAATACTGTTTTTTTATATTTCATAAATGGAAATTTGTTTTCGGTATAAAATAGTTAATACTGGATATGACCTGATTTTTATATAAATTTTTTATCAAATCCAAATTATATTGATGAGAAAATATCATTCTAATATCCGTCGAGAAAGCCAAACGCGCATACACACATACATATGCATATAATTACGCATACAAACTTTCAACTAACGCAGAATATGTGCATATAATATTACGTTTCCACCAAAAGCAAACACCGTGTTTGCAGGAGTTGTGTTTGGGAGAACTGTCAACTGTTTCCACCGAAAGTTTGGGAGAAACTGTGTTTGAACTGTCTTTTGTTGACATTGTGAAATAAGAATTATAAAAATTGCCAGAGTAATGGGGACAAGTTTTTCAAAGATAATTTCCGAATGGAAAGATCCTGCTTTGAAAAATTGTGCAGCAAACTTGAAAAAATAGCCAAAAGAAAAACGAAGTATCGAAACCCGATTTCACTGAAAAAGCGCGTGGCAATTGCTCTGTATGCAGAAAAAAACTGCAGGCATTCGAGGTCAATCTCTATTTAGCACATTACTGCCGCCTTGATTTAAAAACTTGGTATCTTTTCTTTATTGAAAATAATTTGTTTATATCGTTAATCTGGAAAAAGCGAATTTAATTATGCATAGACTCATGGATACGAACTTTAAATCAGACGGCAGACTATTATCCTTTTAAATTTGGTGTTCATCTGGTTGCCCGATTGGCCACTTGATCCTGCTTCCACTCTTATGATACAATTTTCTAGAATTCGTGATCTGAGCATCCATTGAGTGTATGAACCATATTGTAAAAAAAATCGCCACAACTGCTCGTACACATATGTAGCGTATAAAAATAATTACTCTTATTTTCATATTAATTAGCTTTTTTATTTTTACTCATTATTAATGTCTTATTTTATTATGTTTATTCTTTTGGTTCCATTTCTTCCATATGAAACTATGTCATTCCTAAATGGTTAGCAAACAATAATTATGCTTTTATGTCTAGAATGAAACATAAAAATTGTCGCTTCTTATTGCTCGTTACATGACATACCATACCATATATCTCTTCATTTATTGTATAATCATTTGGCTTTTGAAGAATGCCACAATCTCTGTGCAAAGCGCAATGGTATGCCCATTTTAAGCAGCTGTGAGTGGCCATTCAATTTGAGATTTGGTCTGTAATGTAACACTGCCTCCCAGCAAATTTCACTTAATAATGGTATGGTCATCCACATTTTATAAAGGTCATTGCACCGTCGTATACGTTTTTCATCATATTCAATACCACCGAATATGTACATACAACCATTTTGACTGTGCGCTGCGGCATGGAAGTACAAAGCTTTTGGTAGAGAGGCCGTTTTTATAAGTGTCCATTGCTTAGTAGTAAAATTTAATCTCCATATATCTGAAAAATATACTTGATCGGCCTGCAAATGGAAAAGGGATATCCAACTTCAAATATAATTTAATAATATTAAATTTAATTATTACGCACCTGCAAGCCTCCCGTAATGAATGCTTCGACCTCACCATTCGATTTCGTGTGCTGTACGCAGAAAAAGCACTTTCGTGGGTTTGGATATCCGGAATTTTGTCGCTCGATTGTTAGATTTGTTTGTGATGTTCGATCGGGTAATGTGACGAAATATTCCCATCGGTTTGTAATTAAATTAAATGCAGGGATGCGTTGTAAATCATACACTAAATTCGATGTACCACCACCCAGCACATATATGTATTGCCCATCGTAGACAACTTCGTGACGATAACGACCCTCTGGATCTTCGCGTATATCTGGACGACAGATATATACGCATTCCCACACTCGTGTGCGCAAATTTAAGCGATGCACATCACAAGAGTAATCATAGCCAGTTGTTCCCCCAACCGTATATAAATAATGTTCGTGTAAAACTATTCCCGGTCCATATTGCGGAATTGGCGCATCACCAGTAGCCTCTATTCGCTTAACACTCGGTTTTTTACCTGTTGTTTGATATATATAACAGTCGTTTGAGCAAGATTCACCAAATGGATAGCCGGTGCGTCAATCAAATGTCATATTGACAAATTGCAATCATTGTTGCCATGTTTCGATAAGAATGCAATAATAAATGAGGAAAATGAGCAACATTGCCACCACTTAATAATTATATTAGACGCAAACCCAACAAAACACGCTTTGAAAAGTGGGTTTAGGTATGGAGTTGTGTTTTAATTTTGTATGGGATTTGACAGGTGTTTTGTTTGGTATTTGCGCTAAGAACACGATAGCGGCAGAGAACCCAAACTCCGGCTGCGGTGGAAACTTAGTATAAAGCTGCGAATCGAATAAATGACTGATTTAGAAAAGGTCGTTAGTAATTATTGTTTAGCGCAATCGTGTATACAGAACATCGTCCCATATTTGACTCAGGTTCAAGTCCTGTACACACTTTTCTTTGTTCGATATTTTTATTTAATTTTTTGTATTTGGTTTAATTAGAATTGTTATAAAATAGGGTATTCAGGTTTTTCTAATACGAGTTATTTAGAAATTTATTTTCTATATAACATTATTCATACTTCTTTTGAATCGATTTATATGTAAAACAGCCATAAAGGCAATCATATGAATATGCATTCCTATATTTAATCTCTTCAGTCAAATCTGAACTACTTACATACACATATTGATGAGAAAATATTCTAATATCCACGGATGCATCCAGAAGCCAAACGCACATACACGCATTTGTATATAAATAAAGGGTCCGCCATATAACTTTACGGAATTAAAAATGCTATAAAAAAGAAACTACTCAATATTTTTCCAAAGTGTTTTTTTTATTTTGAAGTACAATCCTTTCGGTTAATGATGGAACACAACTTTATGCATATGGTTGCCTCGGCTAGCCATGCACCATCCCATACGATCGGTCCAATTTTTCAACACATTTTCGATTGTATGCGGCTGTATTTCAGCTATGACATCGCGTATGTTGGTCTTCAGTGCATCAATTGTTGCTGGTTTGTTGGCATAACACTAGTCTAGGCCACTGCAGCAATATTTTCGGGTGTACGCACGGTTTTTGGTCGGTCACGCGTTGGTTTGTCAATAAGCAACCCAGTTTCTCTTACTTTTTTCGCAAAGTAACGCACATACGCTTCATTGTGTGCTTTTCTTCTTCCCATTGCCGTACGTAATTTTCGTACACTTTCTGCAAGATTACCATGATTTTCAAAGAAATGTCGCAATATTTCCCAGCGTTCTTTGAGCGTATACACAACCATTTTCGTTCAGCGGAAGAATAAAATTAATTTTCTGTCAAATCAAATGACAGCTAAGTGTTACCATTCTTCAAATAATACCTAGTTCAAATCCATAACGATAGATGGCGGGCCCTGTATATATGCATATAAAAAACAATAGCTGCGACCGCCTTCTTGTCCGTCATTGAAAAGATGGGATATGTATACCCTATGAGCAAAAAGAACCGGGAAGGTGATGTTGACTGTTTTCTTCGATTGCCAAGGCATAGTCCACCATGAGTACCTTCTAGAACATTTTAGAATGTGTGGTGACAAAGCGGCCATCGCGTTGCGCTTGCTGTTGCGCTTGCTGTTGCTTTTGCGTCTATCAAAGTATTGTGTTTTTGTAAGTACAATATTAGGAATATCTACTGGTGAAAGACAAAAGTACACGGAAGCAAGAAGGGAGCGCTGTGCTCGCACATACATATGTATATGTATGAATGTATAGTATGAACGTGCATGGATGTAGCAACATATGAATACAATGATTTTGTAGGAAGTTTAGAAGGCAAGTAGGTGTATATGTATGTATATATGCTAGGACATAAAGTGGGTATATATACATACATAGAGCAGAATTGTTTTTACACTTGTTAGGAAGAAACTCGTTCACTAGTGAGTATGTGTATTTGATCTCTTGTAAGAATGTGATGTGCTGCGACATGTGTACATACTTAAGTCAAGGTTATTTGGGCATACATGCATATGTACATACATGTGTATGTTTGGGTCCTAGGAGATAAGACTATCCAAGAGGTGCAAATTGCAGACAAAACCCGCTACACTAGAGCAAAAGTTTCTGGTGTACATATATATAGCTGTTATATACCGCCGAGCCTACCTCAAGCAGCATTTGAAAAGATTCTTGACGAACTGGTCAGAGAAGCCCTGACAACAACGCCAAACTTACGAGCTGGAGACTTCAATGCATGGGCCTTAGAATGGGGAAGTAAGTGTACAAACCAACGAGGGAAAGCACTTCTCAAAGCCTTCTCCTTACTTGACGTTGTGTTATTAAACACTGGAAGAAACAACACTTTCGAGAAGAATGGTCGTGGCTCCGTTATTGACGTAGCTTTTACTACTGTGTCCAAAAAATAAGGTGACATTGTATTTATTTTGAAAATTCTTTATTTATTCTTCCAAATCAATTTCATCCCCTTCAAAGTAATCCCCTCCCGACACAATGCACTTATGCCAACGTTTTTTCCAATTTTCGAAACACTGGTTGTAGTCACTTTCCGGGATGGCCTTCAGTTCCGTCTTCGTTGCGGCTTGAATCTCCTCTATCGTGTCAAAACGGTGTCCCCGGAGCGGTCTTTTGAGCCTGCTGAACAGCCAGAAGTCGCACGGTGCCAGATCAGGTGAATACGGTGGTTGCGGAACGATATGGGTTGAGTTTTTGATGAAATGATCACGAATTACGAGTCCAAAAAATTCAATGTTTTCGGTACCAGTCGAGATTTGACGCGCTTGAGGCCCAAAACATCCTTCAAAATGGTATTGACAGAGCCTTTCGATATGCCAACATCATCAGCAAGGTCTCTAATCGTTAATCGACGGTTTTTCAACACCAAATCTTTGATTTGTTGGACGTGAGCTTCGTCAGTTGAGGTTGATGGTCGCCCAGGACGCTCTTCGTCTTCGACACGTTCACGACCGGCTTGGAACTCACTATACCACTTGTAAACATTTTTTTTAGACATAGCCTCATCACCAAAGGCTTTCTGCACCATCCTCAACGTATCCGAAAATTGATTCCGCAAACAAAATTTAATGCAAATTCTTTGCTCAACAAATTTCGACATTGCAAAAAACGAGAAACTCACTTTTAGCAGCTCACAAAACGACGCGTATCTCAAACAGTAAATGAATATTTCACATGAAATTTGACATAGATGTCACTCACAGTACTACCAACCTAAAAAAAAAAAGAATTCTCCTAATCCTTCAAAGCGCGCAGTTTAAAATCAAATGTCACCTTATTTTTTGGACACAGTAGTATAAGCAGATCTTTAGCTTTAAGGACGAAATGGCACATTTACGACATTTATACCCACAGCGACCACTTGGCCATAATGATCGAAATAATGCATCCAAAACAAAGTAAAGGAAAGAACAAGCCTGCTAAAAAAGCCCAGACAAAAGGGTGGAAGATCGAAACCATGGACGAAGAGATTTTTAAGCTTATGCTAAATGCTCATCCAACCAACATAAACGACGCGAATGAGCAAGCTCAACTACTGGTAACACGCTTGACCAAAGCCAGTGATGCTGCAATGATCAGGAAAAAACACACTTACATACGGAAACCGGCATACTGGTGGAACAGCGAAATAGCTGAACTCAGAGGCGCTTGTCACAAAGCTAGACGTCAATACCAAAGAAGCAGAGGAACAAGTGTAAAAGAAAGGCTGCGGGAAATCTTCAACATGAAACGCAAGGGCCTCAAAAATGCGATTAAAAAAAGCAAGGCTTCCTGCTTCAAAGAACTTTGTGCCAAAGCTGATGAAAATCCGTGGGGAGGAGCGTATAAGTTGGTGATGTCTAAGATAAGTGGTTGCAAAGGAAAAGCACCGACTTGTGCTATTATCTTAAAAAAGGTTGTGGAAACCCTTTTTCCAAGACAAGAAGATGAGCAAGAATACCGACTAACAGCAGACGCATCTTGTATTACAGATATACCTACTGTTACGGAAACAGAGGTAAATACAGGCCTGGGTCGTTTTGGAAACACTAAAGCTCCAGGACTAGACGGAATACCTAACGGAGCTCTTAAACTCGCACTGAAAGAAGATGCAAAACCCTTCACGGAGACATATCAAAAGTGCTTTCGAGATGGTGTCTTCCCAAAAATCTGGAAACAGCAACGACTTGTCCTTTTGCCGAAACCTAATAAGACGCCGGGTCAACCAAGCTCGTATCGACCCGTCTGTATGATTGATACGATGGGCAAAATCTTAGAACGGCTTATTGCTGATCGTCTAGAGCAGCACGTTACTGAAAAAGAAGGCTTGTCCGACAACCAATATGGTTTCCGCAGGGGGCGCTCGACAATTGATACAATAAAAAAACTTACATCAATAGCGGAAAATGCCATTGAAGGAACAAGATGGATGCATGGTACCAAGGAGTATTGCGCCGTCATAACATTGGACGTAAAAAATGCTTTTAACTCTGCATGCTGGTCCCACATTATGCAAGCTTTAGGGAACCTGGACACGCCACCATATCTATTGCGTTTGATAAAAAGCTACCTGTCAGATATAATACTTCTCTATGATACAGACGAAGGAGTTAAGCAATATAGGGTAACTGGGGGAGTCCCGCAAGGCCTGTGCTGGGCCCTCTATTGTGGAATGTGCTCTACGATAGAATCCTCCGCATCCCTATACCAAAAGCAGTCGAATTAATCGGATACGCGGATGACATTAGCAATAGTTGCAAAAGAGCTTCATCAAATCAAGACTATGTGTAGTGCGACAGTTCACAAACTAAAAAACTGGCTTACATCGTCAAACCTACAGCTTGCGGGCCGAAAAACTGAAGCAGTTTTGATCGCAAGTAGAAAAAAAATTGAGAACATCACACTAAGCATAGACGGGCATAACATCAACACCCAACCATACCTGAAATACTTGGGAGTCATGATTAATGCACGCTTAAACTTAAAAGTGCACATTGAAAAAGCTTGTGAGAAAGCAGCACGGGTAAACACGGCGCTGTCTCGAATAATGGCTAACATAGGCGGGCCAAGCCAGAACAGAAGGCTACTACTGGCAAAATTTACCCAATCATTATAATGTATGCTGCACCTGTGTGGGAACAAGCGAATACGAAACATACGGCAAGAGTACAAAATCTCTGGCATAATGCCCCCAGATATAATGGCTCTGGAAAGTAAGAGAATATATGACAAGAGCCGAAGCCTTGGCAGGCCGTTAATAGATAAGGAGTGCAAAGAAATCAGATACGAGAGTCTATCTAAATGGCAAAGACGCTGGAATATAACAACCAAAGGGAGATGGACACACCGACTCATTAGTGATGTGCAGGCACGTTGATAGAAAACACGGTAATGTCGACATTTATATGACGCAGTTCCTGACAGGACATGGTTGTTTTGGAGAGTACCTCCATAAACATGGCCATGATGATGGAGTTATATGCTCATTTTGTGCCAAGGCTAATGAAAATGCGGAGCATATTTTCTTTCACTGCCAAAGATATAGTAAAGAACGAGTGTTGTTGGAGAACCAAGTAGCAGAAAGAATAACACCGGACAATGTTGTTCCACATATGCTACAATCTAAAGAAGTATGGGATGGTATCAAAAATTTGTCAGCGTTCGTACTCAATGATTTGAGACAAATGGAGAGAAGGCGAAAAAGCGAAAGCATAGCAATAGCTGAAATTCCATAGTAGTAGATGTAGTACCTTTTCCTGTAGTAGTACATGTAGTAACTTTTCCTGCAGTAGTAGATTTAGTAACTTATGGTTGTACTGTAGGACCACTTGCTAGATAAAATTATTTGGATACAGGTAAACTGACGATACCAGCCATAGAAACTTACGTTTCTGTGGTATGGACAGAGACATGGTGGGTGGGGGAGTACTTTTATGACAGGGGTGGCTCTCTCATCAGATGACCTAAACAGTGGGTGGTAACAAGCAGATGCTACTTTCAACGTATTGCATCAGGACAATAACGGACATTGAGCTTAGTGCTCAAACCGCCTCCCGACGAATACTTAACGGTTGTACCGGGGGGATCGGTACTTTGACGGTAGGAGGTTTAGTTCGGGTTAAAGTCCCACACTGACGGGGTTAGACTTTCGATGCTTCCTCCTCGTAAAAAAAAATTAAAAAAACAAAAAAAAAAAAAAAAAAAAATACATACATATGTATGTAATTGCTGTCGAATACATAAACTATAAATTGACATACAATATAAAATAAGTGTTGATTTATCTTAAACCGTTTTTTTTCTGAATGCAAATACCTCCTATTGACATGTGCATACAGTATGCAAAGTTCGTATTAGTACACCCTCTTACAAATAAAAATACCACGTATATTTTCAAATTTACTTTAAAGCAATTGATTTCAATTATAGTTCGGTATTGTATAATTCATAAAAAAATAGAATAATAACAAAAACTCCGAAACATTTGCATAGCAGTATAGCTATTTCTACTGCAGGCAAAATTCGTATTAGTACACTTAGTATGCGTTGAATTTGTTAACAATTTGTTGGTATTTACCGTTATTTTCGAAACGATTGTGTTAAACATTCAATGTTTAACCTTGGGCAGTTGCGTTTTAGTAGCCATTTAGATTGCAATGTCTCCTAAAGAAAGTGAATTATCAAACGAAACTAGGAGATTAATAATAAATATGAACAAAAACGGAAAGTCTTTACGCGAAATTGCGAGAACATTGCAGAAAAGTGTGTCTACAATACAAAACGTAGTCAAAATTTATAGAAACAGTGGAAGGATTGACAAAAAGCTTCGAAATGTGAACAGGGCAAAGCTTGGACAGAGGCACAAGACTTATTTGAAACGTCTTATCGGGAAAGGTCCCACCGTCAGTGGAGTTTTACTAGCTGCAGAACTAGAAAAATACTTTTCTATCAAAGTTACACCTCAAACAATGCGCAATCATGTAAAAAAATTGGGATTTAGAAGCAGAACTGCGGTTAGAAAACCGTATGTAAGCTCAGTCAATAGGAGAAAGCGTGTTATATTCGCCAGGCAATATTTAAACAAAAATATGCGGTTTTGGAAAAATGTAATTTTTTCGTACGAGTGTAAATTTAATATAAAAATGTCCGATGGACGCATAAAAATTTGGAGAGAGTGTAATACTAACCTTCAAAAACGAAATCTGCAGCCTTCTTTCAAGCACAGTGGTGGTTCTCTGATGGTATGGGGATGTTTCGGGGCAAACGGAGTAGGAAAGTTGCATTTTATTGATGGAATTATGACTGCGAGGCAATATATTGATATTTTAAAAAAGAATCTACGCAAAAGTGCCAAAAAATTGGGTTGCAAAAAAAAAATCATATTCCAACAAGATAACGACCCTAAGCACACGGCGTTGGTTATGGATCCTTTAAAACTGTCCAAATTATCTCAAAACACCACCACAAAGCCCGGATATTAATCCCATAGAAAATTTATGGTCGATTTTCAAAAAGCAACTGAAACATCATCAAAAAAGGAACCGAGAACATTTCAAGAAAGTCCTCAAATCAGAGTAGAAGAAGATTTCTCTTAATTTCACAAAAAAATTGGTGGAATCTATGCCGAAGAGATTGTCTGCTTTTCTAAGGCAACGAGGGTATCCTACAAATTATTCATTTTCTGAACTATCTTTTATTTACTCTTTAAATCATTAAAAAGACATGTGTACTAATACGAATTTTGCTTCTGTGAAAAGTGTTAATTTTTATCTTTCTTATTTTTTTTTTTTGCAATTCAATACACTTTGTGAGCGGTTTTGTTATTGGCTTTATTTTAGTTAATTATCTATAAAATAAAACGGTTTCAAGCATTTGTTTTAAAATTAATTTGAAAATACACATACGTGTTTTTTTTATTTATAAGGGGGTGTACTAATACGAATTTTGCATACTGTATGTACATATTATGCACTTATATTGACAAATACCATCATTTATGTACATATAAAGTATACGTTTATTTATGTATGTATGTAATGAAAAACTTCTTGAATTACTTTCAGAACTTTTTTAAAATTAATTCGCGTCGCGCGCATGCACAAAACCTTGGTTCACAACGCAGGCGCAGAAACGCAGAAATAAACGCACTGCGTATTTATCCTCCCCATGTGACTCGGCATCAATTCTCGGCGCTAATGTTTTTTTTTTGTTTTTCTTTTTTAAATGTGTTTTTTTTTAATGTAATCGTAAAAAAATTTGTAATAAATTTTATGTATCCGCTAATCATTTCAAAAGTAACAAAATGGTAAACAAATAAGCAGTCAAAGAAATAAACGCACCGCCTATTTTTCCTCGCCACATGTTAGACTCGATATCAATTCCTGGCGCAATCTTTTTCTTTTATTAATTTTTTTTTAATTAGTTTTTTTTTTAATGTAATTGAAAAAAAATTTTGTGTAATAAATTTTACGTATTCGCTTATTATTCAAAAATACGAAAATAGTAAAAATTTAATTGGTCTAATGTCGAGGTGAGAGATGTGTTGTGTGTTGAGGTGAAAGATGTGTGGTGTTTCTAATTTTTGTGTGGGCAAAAGTCAGTGGCGAGGAAAAATAGGCGGTGTGTTTATTTCTTCAACTGCTTATTTTTTTACCATTTTGTTACTTTTGAAATGATAAGCGGATACATAAAATTTATTATAAATTTTTTTACGATTACATTAAAAAAAAAAATTTAAAAACGAAAAAAAAAATTTTCGCCGAGAATTGATGGCGAGTCACGTGGGGAGGATAAATACGCAGAGCGTTTATTTCTGCGCCTGCGTTGTGAACATAAGGTTTGTGATGTCTACGTAGAAATGTATGCGCGCCACGCGATTAAGTTTTAATAAATTCTGAAAGTAATTCATGAAATTTTTCATTACACACATTCATAAATGAACGTATACTCTATATGTACATAAGTGATGGTATATGACAATATACATACATAATATGTATATTATGTACATGTCAATAGGAGGTATTTGCATTTAGAAAAAAAACGGTTTAAGATAAATCAACACTTATTTTATATTGTATGTCAATTTATAGTTTATGTATTCGACAGCAATTACATACATATGTATGTATGTACATTTGTATATGTAAAACAATAATGCACAAGCGCAAGAAGATCATCTTCCTTTCATACATATGTATGTACATATGCATGTATGCCCAAATAACCTTGACTTAAGTATGTACACATGTCGCAGCACATCACATTCTTACAATAGATCAAATACACATACTCACTAGTGAACGAGTTTCTTCCTAACAAGTGTAAAAACAATTCTGCTCCATGTATGTATATATACCCACTTTATGTCCTAGCATATATACATACATATACACCTACTTGCCTTCTAAACTTCCTACAAAATCATTGTATTCATATGTTGCTACATCCATGCACGTTCATACTATACATTCATACATATACATATGTATGTGCGAGCACAGCGCTCCCTTCTTGCTTCCGTGTACTTTTGTCTTTCACCAGTAGATATTCCTAATATTGTACTTACACACACACAATACTTTGATAGACGCAAAAGCAACAGCAAGCGCAACAGCAAGCGCAACGCGATGGCCGCTTTGTCACCACACATTCTAAAATGTTCTAGAAGGTACTCATGGTGGACTATGCCTTGGCAATCGAAGAAAACAGTCAACATCACCTTCCCGGTTCTTTTTGCTCATAGGGTATACATATCCCATCTTTTCAATGACGGACAAGAAGGCGGTCGCAGCTATTGTTTTTTATATGCATATATACAGGGCCCGCCATCTATCGTTACGGATTTGAACTAGGTATTATTTGAAGAATGGTAACACTTAGCTGTCATTTGATTTGACAGAAAATTAATTTTATTCTTCCGCTGAACGAAAATGGTTGTGTATACGCTCAAAGAACGCTGGGAAATATTGCGACATTTCTTTGAAAATCATGGTAATCTTGCAGAATGTGTACGAAAATTACGTACGGCAATGGGAAGAAGAAAAGCACAGAATGAAGCGTATGTGCGTTACTTTGCGAAAAAAGTAAGAGAAACTGGGTTGCTTATTGACAAACCAACGCGTGACCGACCAAAAACCGTGCGTACACCCGAAAATATTGCTGCAGTGGCCTAGACTAGTGTTATGCCAACAAACCAGCAACAATTGATGCACTGAAGACCAACATACGCGATGTCATAGCTGAAATACAGCCGCATACAATCGAAAATGTGTTGAAAAATTGGACCGATCGTATGGGATGGTGCATGGCTAGCCGAGGCAACCATATGCATAAAGTTGTGTTCCATCATTAACCGAAAGGATTGTACTTCAAAATAAAAAAAACAGTTTGGAAAAATATTGAGTAGTTTCTTTTTTATAGCATTTTTAATTCCGTAAAGTTATATGGCGGACCCTTTATTTATATACATATGCGTGTATGTGCGTTTGGCTTCTGGATGCATCCATGGATATTAGAATATTTTCTCATCAATATGTGTATGTAAGTAGTTCAGATTTGACTGAAGAGATTAAATATAGGAATGCATATTCATATGATTGCCTTTATGGCTGTTTTACATATAAATCGATTCAAAAGAAGTATGAATAATGTTATATAGAAAATAAATTTCTAAATAACTGGTATTAGAAAAACCTGAATACCCTATTTTATAACAATTCTAATTAAACCAAATACAAAAAATTAAATAAAAATATCGAACAAAGAAAAGTGTGTACAGGACTTGAACCTGAGTCAAATATGGGACGATGTTCTGTATACACGATTGCGCTAAACTATAATTACTAACGAACTTTTCTAAATCAGTCATTTATTCGATTCGCAACTTTATATGCACATATTCTGCGTTAGTTCAAAGTTTGTATGCGTAATTATATGCATATGTATGTGTGTATGCGCGTTTGGCTTTCTCGACGGATATTAGAATGATATTTTCTCATCAATATAATTTGGATTTGATAAAAGAGATTTAAGACATATGTACATATTTTCTGTTTTGATTGATTTATATAAAAATCAGGTCATATCCAGTATTAACTATTTTATACCGAAAAGAAATTTCCATTTATGAAATACAAAAAAAACAGTATTTTAAAGAAATTTTAATTAAAATAAACTCAAAAATTTTACCAAACTTTCCTTGTTTGAATTGTAAAAAACAAATATGCAAGAAAAAAAATATGACTTCAGGACTTCAACCTGAATTAAATACGTACCAAAAAAACAAAGCGAATAATTCCGCCGACCTTAGCTTCTGCACCACAAATTAACTGCGGCCTTCTTAATCGCAAATTTATTCGCTTCACTGTGGGCATGAAATAAGTCGATTCCCTTAGTAGTGTGGCGAAAAATCTTATGAAATCCCTTAGTAGTGTGGTAAACGCAGAAAAAATCTGAATTCCTGTCCTAGCGTGGTAAGTAAATATAGAAACCCTCCACTTGCGTGGTAAATATCTGCAATCCCCCACTAGTGAGGAAGTTGAATTTGAAAATCCCTTAGTACTCGAAAAATCCCAAATTAGTACTCGAAAAATCTCATTTAACATTTGCTCCTTCTCATTGCATTAACATTCTCTGATGTTACTGCTGCATCTTGCGGATAGTTGTAGGGCGCCAAGTATTTAGAGATATCAGAAAGACTATACGATTCCGCTAACGGTTTTAGCAATATGTTAATTATAAATAAGTCCCTCGAAGATCAGGAACTGTATTTAGAACACCCATACTCTATGATCAAAATCATTTGGTTGAAATATTCAATATAACTTCAGAAAATCAGAATCCTCAAAATGTCCACAAACACGTCACCACATTAAAGCAGATCACCTTAACTCCGAAGAAAGAATTGCATAAATGCAACTTTGCAGTAAATATACAGACCTTTTCTACGACGCTAATAAAAATTAACATTCACCAGAGATATTATGCATTATATACGCACAACTGACGATACGCCAATCTTTGTCGAATCCTATCGCTACCCTTACGGCTTAAAGAAAGAAGTAAAAGACCAAATAGAGTCAATGCTAAAACAAAATATAATTAAAACCAGCTATTCACCTTGCAGCACCTCAGTTGAGGTAGTTCCAAAAAAAATCGAGCCCTAATGAAACACAAAAATGGAAACTAGCCTTAGATTATTGTAAACTCAACGAAAAAACAATTTCAGACCGCTATCCCATTCCAAATTTAAATGATATTTTAGACCAACTTGGTAAATCCAATTACTTCTCAACTCTCGATTTAGCCAGTGGATTCCACCAGATTAAAATGAACCAAGAAAATAGAAATAAAACAGCTTTTAGAGTCGAAGGTGACCACTTCGAGATCGTCTGTATGCCGTTCGGGTTGAGGAATGCACTTGCAACATTCCAAAGAGTAATGGACCATGTCCTTGGAGATTTTGTAGGTTCCTTTTGTCTATTTAGTATAACTGGACGACATAATAATTTTTTCGACATCTCTGCAAAGATATATTTGATATGATATTTGATAGTATTTCAAGTACATCTTGCGTAGTACGTAAAAACTTTAGCTTTGCGCAAAACATTTGCTGTGATAATATATTTTGTTTGGGTCAGTGTAAGAATGTTACATTCCTGATGAATGGCCGCAAACGAAACTCCCGTTCTTTCAACTCACAATGAGGAATTTCAAGGAAAGCAGGCAGATGTAGCAAAATGCTGCAAAACTTTCGTACACTTTCAGTTCAAGATATTCTTGCTACAAAAGTAACTGTAAAAATCGTTTGTGTTTTTACTAATATTGCTAAAAACGAAATAATATAGTTTTTTTTTAGTTTTTATCGCTGATTCAGTTTCAGTTGTGCGTAATATCTCGATTGAAAGTGGCAAATTGGGACGAAGTGCGGATTTACCATTAGAAATGCGTAAAATTGTTATTAAATTGTACATGGAAAACAAGCCTCTGCGTGAAATCGACAAAAAATTGGAAAATCGCATTATACGGTGCAAGGTGTTATTGCTAATTACGTTAATACTGGTATATTGGAAGTTAATCACCATCAAGCCGAAAACTTCACGTGCGGAACGCAACATAATAGCATCAGCCGCACAAAAACCCAAAATAATCTCCACGATACCATGCCGAAACATTCTAGAGTCTTTGCATAAAAGGTAAGCCCATAAACAGTCTATAATTGTTTGCAAAACGCTAGTTATCATAACAGAGTGGTACGCCGCAAGCCCTACATTTCAAATATTAGCAGAAAGAAGAGATTAAAGTTCGCCAAATGCTATATAAATGAGACAGATTCTTTTTGAGAAAACGTCAAATTCAGTGGTGAATCGAAATTTAATGTTTCCGGTTCAGATGGGCCTCCAAAGGTTTGGTGGAAAGAAAATACAGAACATAATGAAAAAAATTGTATTCCTATCGTTAAGCATGGAGGAGGAAACGCAATGGTTTGGGGGTGCTTAGTTGCATCTCGAGTAGGAAACATTGTTTTTATTGATGATAAAATGGACAAACATCTGTATTTAAACATTTTGAAGAATAATTTGCAGGACAGTGCCGTTAAACTTGGACTGAATGCAAGAGGGTTCTTGTTTCAACAGGACAATGACTCAAAACTCTCAAATTATCTCGTGCAAAAATAACTTATTTACCACTGTAAGCAGCTTAAAACTCCACCTCAATCACCGGATCTTAACCCAATAGAGAATGTCTAGGAGCTCTTAGAAAGGAGAATCAGAAAGTACAAAATAACATCAAAGGCGTCATTAAAGACAGGTTTAAGTGTTGAGTGGGAGAAAATTGCAGCTAATGAAACCAAGGTATTGGTAAAAAGTATGGAACGACAGTTGGAAGCAGTTATTAAAGCTAAAGGTGGCCCAACAAAGTACTAAATACTCGTTTTTTCATTATTTTTAAAATATTCCTTATATGGCTATGTACGAATAATGTTTTTGCAAAAAATTGTACCATATTTCGTTCTTGCCTTAAGTTCTCTAATACCAGAGATGTAGTTGAAAGTTTTTGTTCCTTAAATATTGAATGAATATGTTATTCTTTACGAATATATCAATATGTTCTTCGTTTGTATATGTACATCGTGCTAAGCATCAGGTATATCTGTTTATAACCTGTGAGTGTACGAATAAATTGTGTGACCACTGTAACTTCCTTCCACCAGTCGTCCAACAACTCTGCGGTAGAACGACCACATTCAACACTTACCGAACCTATAGAATAAGCACAGAATTAAA
The DNA here is from genome assembly GCF_027943255.1 of Anastrepha obliqua. Classification (NCBI taxonomy): domain Eukaryota; kingdom Metazoa; phylum Arthropoda; class Insecta; order Diptera; family Tephritidae; genus Anastrepha; species Anastrepha obliqua. The sequence goes on from NC_072897.1 coordinate 5,702,263, forward strand.
AAAGAAACACAAGGAGACAAACAAACACGAAGAAACTCTTCTCACATACAATAACGCAATATGTACATCCATATATAAAATTCACACCTTTTCAACGCTTTTCTGGACGCACACATATATTTGAACAAACAATTAAATACGACACTAACCATGAATATCTAACATTGAATTTCTTCCAATCAAAATTATACCAAGAGGTAAAAGAAATGTTACATACAAATAATCTGGACAAACTTAATGAAGCTAGGAAATCCGCAGCACCCATATCCACCAATGGTAGCATATTTAGGAAAGAAAATCGTAGAAATAAGTTAACACCAAGATTCTGCAAGCTACTAAATAATGGTGATACACTTATCACCACACGCTCACAAAAAATCCATAAATCTAAAATAAGGCGAACAACGTAATATAAATTATTATTATAATCTTTGGTTTCAACATATGTTACTCATTGTTCTTAAACTTATTGTAAACAAAATATGACATATGTATATACCTTTGTGTTGTGTTGGTCTCACTAAGGATCGCTAATTATGCCCAATCTGCATAGCAAAAATTGGCGGTATTAATCTGGACAACCTGTTCCTAACCATCCGCTTCATTTTGGGGAGGGAGGAGTTGCCAACCCAACACCCTTGCCATTGGTTCTCTGGAACGGGACTCAACAACACACAAACACATATAAATGTAAGAAACTGAAACACTGGAACAAAAATCACTTCAGTTTTTGCATTTGAATTGAGCAGACGTTTGATCTACAGCTCCCGATGGTAACTCACGCACTTGGTACAGCAAAAATATTACGATTGACAAAAGCTGCCCAACGAATCCAGCGCACGTTCATAGGTACAGCATTGTGTCAAAAATTGTGAATTATGAAGCAGTTAGAAGGCCGAAAAAACCGAATTTTCCAGAATTTTTTCTGAGAAAACAACTGGAAAAAGACGACAGGTTATAGGCCCAGCGCGTGCCCAACGCGTGAGAAGTAAAACTAAAATTCCTTGGAATATTGTGGGGTTTAAGATGGAATAAATTAAAATCAACAAGCTTGAAATTGAGGACGGTTGGACCTTATGGGAGTTCCAGATAAAGGTGGTGCTTACATTTGGAGGCCTACGGGAACTTGTAAGTGGAGCTGTAACGCAACCTGAAGCTGATTGTGAACCTAGAAAGGAATGGATAAAAGATGGCGCAAAGGCGCAGAAAATTCTGATCGTTTCAATAAGCGAAGGACCGCTGATGCATGTTATAAACTGTGAGACTGCTGCTGCTATGTTTGCTACGCTCGAGAGCTTTTACGAACAAAACTCGTATACATCAATTCACTTGCTGCAACAACAATACGTAAAAGGCGCCGACGACAGCATTGCAATGGATATAGCGAAGTGCCAGAAGATTGCAAGACAATTAGAAGATCTGGGTGAAAAAATCTCAGAGAATATGCTGATAACAAAAATTCTAATGATTCTATATAATCATTTCATTTCAGAGGACCGCACGTTGAAAATGCTAACGGCACGCTTGTGTATGGAAGAATCTAGATTGGGTGTGCAGCCAAACACACAAGGAGCGTTCGTAGCTAATCAAGTTAAAGACAAAGGCGACAATAAAAAGAAAGGAAAATGTTTCCTTTGCAAAAAGCGTGGTCATTGGAAGCGAGACTATTCAAATAAAGAAAACGGCAAAAATACACTCGGATGCTTACCATTGCCTGCCGAGCGGGGACCGCTATTAGAAAAAACTTTATCTTAATTTTAGTCTTTCACCGAGATTCGAACCTACGTTCTCTCTGAACTCGGAGCGGTAGTAACGCACCAACCCATTCAGCTACGGCGGCCGAATTAGTAATGATCTAGTAATCCAAGGAATGAACAAAATTAATTTGTTTAACAAAATGGCGGTTTCTCAAAGCAAAAAATCGATGTTTTATCAAAATTTTGGCCTTAAACGGTTTATAAATAAAGAATTTAAATCGGTGAGAAAAAATCTTCAATTAATTACTTGAAAACATATTTAAGAAGCTCGTGCTTAAATTTGAGACTAATCGGCTTAGTCGTTTTCGTGTAATGTTGTTCACCGACCTTGAAAACACCATTTTGAGAAAAACGCTTTTAAAGTTTGAAAGCACTTTACAAGCGCTTCGAAACGCTATTTAAAATTTGCGTGTAACTTTGAAAATATTTATCGAAACGATATAAAATTTTCCCGGTGTATTCTTATACATATAATATGTACATTAACAAAAAGAAATCGATTTTTCGAAAATTCTAATTGTATATATCCCTTTAAAAAAATTGTTTCATAATTTACTAAACAACTTTTTAGGTCTTTACCGTGAAGTAGACAATTATTATTCCACATATGAATTTTAATGTTCAAGAGGAAAAGTTTGTAATACATTTTAGAAATAATAAGTACATATTAACTGCAGTGTGCAGTCCTGCACAGCTCACAGACTTTTCAATATTAACACATTCGCGGCGGATGAGGCCCAATGTTGTCATTTAAGATTTTCCCTTGGGTGCGGATGACGCCTTATATCGTCATTTAAGTTATCGTTTAACAATTCTTTAAAAATGTCATTTTTGAAATTCGAATTCAAATTACTTTATTCTGGCACACGTTTCTAACATCAGAGATCTTTTACAATTCTATACAATATACTCCTGTGGGCAAAAGGTAAGGTGAATTTGGTTATAAAATGAAAAATCTTTATTTATTCTTGTAGATCAATTTCATCCCCTTCAAAATAATCCCATCTCGATGAAATGCACTTATGCCAACGATTTTTCCAATCCCCGAAACGTGCCAAATAGTCCATTTCCGGTATAGCCATCAGCACCTTCTTCGATTCAATTTTTATCTCCTCAATCGACTCAAAACGCGTTCCCCGGAGTGGTCTCTTGAGTTTTGGGGATAGCCAGAAGTCACACGGAACCAAATCAGGCGAACACGGTGGTTGCGGAACGATATGCGTGGAATTTTTGGCGAAATGGTCACGAAGAACGAGTGCGTGAGACGGTGCATTATCGTGATGCAAAAACCAAGAGTTGTTGGCCCATAATTCTTTTCTTTTTAGACAAATTGCTTGACGTAAACGACGCATAATGCTCAAATAATATTCCTTATTAACAGCTTGGCCAGGTGGAAGGAATTGATAGTGCAACACACCACGAAAACCGAAAAAAACTGTCATCATGACCTTTATTTTTGAACGACTTTGACGTGCTCTTTTTGGTCTGGCCTCGCGTTTAGCACGATATTCGCTTGACTGGTCGGTTGTTTCAGGGTCGTAAGCATAAATCCAAGTCTCATCTCCCGTAATGATGCATTTGAGCTTGTCCTGATAGTCTGAAAGCATGGTTTCACACACATCAACGCGACGACTTTTTTCCAAGAAATTGAAAGTTTTCGGTACCAAACGAGATTTGACTTTTCGTAGGCCCAAATGGCATTTGGAATATCGACTAGGGGACGGCAAATTTCATTAAGTATATAATAAATAAAGGGCATATATTTTATTAACCCTTATAGGTAAATTCAAATACATATATGTTATACATATGTACATGTATGTATAGATATAAGTCAATATTAAGTAAAATCTTAAATTTCTTGAGATATAAGATTCTCTAACTCTATTTGGAGCATAGGACGTTTAGTGGTAATGTAAGGTAAGTATTAAATTATCTACCTTCATCCGACGTAAATATTTAAATAAATTATTTTTTTATAAAAACCCAACAAAAATCAAAAACAGACAAATCAAAATTTGTCCATAGCATCAGATATGAAACATTAGTGCGTACATATATACAAAGGTAGACATGAATATATCCTACAAGACAGCTGACTATCATATAAGAACTCGTATTATCATCATCACTATTCTCATTAAACTACACATTTTCGTTCTAACCATGGGAGAGTTCTGATAGTTTCCCCTTGTCGGTGTGATATTCTATCTCTCTTTTACCAATAGAAAATATATCTACTATGCTCTACTCATTTTTATTCTTACAATGTAATAACTGCTGACAAATAAACTCCTCATTGTTGTCGTCACAAATTTCTCAACACTAAGAATGAAACTTCTCATTTTTGTTATCAAAAAATAATCAGCACTGATGACAAAAACGCTTCATTTTTATTAAAAAATGTTTTATTTAGAAATGTATATAATTAATATTTTTTTGTATTCATTGGAAAACTCTTACATATCAATTCGGTGTTTCATTCACCGAGGTTCGAACTGACGCATCTTCAGATGTTAGCCAAGCATTTACTAATTCGGTTTTAACGACCATACATCAAGTGCAACAAAATTTCAAACTAGTTCTTTTTTCAGAGCAGCCACATTAATAAGAATACAAATGATAATGTGCATGTATTAGAGACTAATAAAATAATTGTAAATGGATTGGAATTTTTGCCGAAAGTACTCAGCACCGTCTTGTAGGATATGATGTGTGTATGTATGCACATACATTTACCGTACGTTTGCTGAGTGCGCAGGCAAATACAAATCGACACCGGATTTACTTCGTGTCCATTTCTTTTTGTGTATAACACATATAGTATGTACATATATGTATATGTATGTATGTACAGTCTGTGTTTTTTTTCTAGCAACTTCAAGATATATTTCTTCTGCTTTTTGCTGCATAATAGTCCCACTCAAGAGCTACGGCGCCAGTGCTAACTCAGGTTAGTGCCGTTCGAGACTTTCCTGTCAACGCAACAAAAACAAAAATTAATGAGAAGTACACGAAGAGTTTAGCGGCGATATTTTTATGCACTTATTCGAAAAGGCCGAATAGATGTGAGTATCAACACCATTGAACGTCCACTGAAGGAGGCAATCATATCATACCTTCCCACAACATCAAAACCACTGTTCTCAGAAAAACACATTGAGAAACAACAAAACAAGAAAATGGCGTCACGTTATTGAACTGGTCTTCCCAGTCCCCAGACGCCAAACCCATTAAAAATGTGTGGATAACTATGAAAAAGCATCTTGCCGGAAGGCCAGTCCATGATTTAAAGCAACCCGTGTGTCAAGTTCGCAAACTCTAGTCCTGTTTGTCGATGAACTGCGCAGAAAAGTTGGTTCAAAACATAAAGGAGATGCCAGGCTATTTCCTCAACAATGACGGCTACACGGCTTATTCAGTAATTGCCACTCGTAGTTTTGTACATACTTTCATGTAGCAAAATTTTAAACATATATATTTTATACTTCATGAATAATCGCGGTTCCTATTTTCTCACACAGACTATATCGCAGTCACAATGGGTGCTCGCAAAAGTCATTAAACTACATCCCAGCGCAGATAACAAGATCAGAGTAGTGACGGTGAAAACATCAAAGGGAGAGTACCTGCGACCCATTCATAAACTGGCCCTACTCCCCATCTCAGTAGCCCTCCAGAGGGGGGGAGCATGAACAGTAACCACGCGACGCACCCTTTACTTCTCTCTTGATATTATTATTATTATTATTTATTAGAGCAATATGATATATAACACTAACTAATAGAGCACACTAGATACTTAGGCCTACGGTTCTTCTCTTGATATATTTGTGTGTACCTATGTACTTATGTGTATTGCAAACATCACGCCACTTTTTATTTGAATATAAGGTTATATGTATGTATGCTTTGAGGATAGCGGGAGTCAGTCGGAATTGTACAGCATAAGTGCGCAGAACATATGCATATTCAATAAATTGTCTGGCAGAGATTCTAACCGGTTGTTTTTTTATACAGTCCACTTTATTATCAAAAGTTGCAATTTCCGCAACATATTTTTGGTGTTCTCGGAATCGTGCCGAGGACTGAATGGTACAGGGAATTGAAACATGTGCATCGTGAACGGAGTTTCCCTCTTGAATATCTGGCCGCCTTATAAAATAAGTGTGGCCTTACCGCGGTAAGGGACGCTGCCGTGGGGGACCCCATTACTACGCCGATAAGGTAAAATACCAACAGGTGATCAAGGAGTATGAAGAATTCATATCCAAAAAACCTAAAACAGACAATAACAAAAAAGGCGATGCGACGAAGAGAAACAGGTCACAGGACGTGATCGATCAGGCACCGAAGAGACTTAAGGTGTCAAACAGCATCGAGGATAGGACAAGACAAAAACCATTCAGTGAGGGGGTTAAGGATAACTTCTTCTATGCACTGATAGACGAAACCACTAACAGCGGCAAAGTAGCCCTGCAGAAGTGGAGACAGGTGGAACTCTCCCTTCCTTCGATTCCGCAGGAGTACTGAGAGGCTGTAGGGTAATGAAGTGCGACGACGACTGGTCAAGGGTTGTTCTAGAGAGGTGCGTTGCTGAGATCAGCAGCTCACTGGAAGGCTTAAGCTTATTCTGCCCGGGGACATACTTTGCCCTCCTCGAGCTCGCATTTGGCTGCCAGTGATGGACCTAAGCGGAGCAGACGTACTGAAATACCTTAAATCACACAATCCTGCGGCGCCGATGAACGACTGGGCAAACGTCAAAGCCGAAAAGCCGCAAAAGAGCAACATGCCATTCGTTCTACAGATTAACGATGAGTGCCTACCAGTACTCAGAAAATCTGACAACAAAATGTGGTTTGGTCTTAGAAAGGCCAAACCAAAGCAGACAGAAATGAAAATGAGGACGACCCAGATGAGGTCGATAGCAGCACACAGCTAGAAAAGTTCTACCTAGCTGAAGACGACAACCAACCCGATGTCTAAAGCCATACAGGTGAATCTGCAGCACTCGAAATGTGCCACAGAGGACTTGGATGTTTTCCTCAGGGAGGGAGACATCGACATCGGATTCATACAGGAACCCTGGGTCAGGGACAATGAGATTAAAGGGTTCCAAACCAACAACAACAACAACAACATATTCTACACTAAATCAGATGGTAAGCCCCGATCATGCATAGTCTTTAAAAAACACTTAAAAGCTTTTCTGTCTTCTAATTTTAGTACTCCTGATTTTACTGTGATGAAGGTGGAGTTTCAGAAATCGGCAATATACCTGGCAACAGTATACATGCCACATGATAAACCGGCACTGCCAGACAAAATGGCTCGGCTCCTATCAACACTAGACAACACGGACAAACTGTTGATGGGCTGCAACGCAAACGCCAGAAACGAGCTATGGGGCAGTTCGGAGACGAATGAAAGAATTGAGTCACTTTTTGAACTCTTACTAAATACCAAAACAACTTATCCAACCTGGTGGATTGAAGATTTAAGTCAACTCAGGAAAATAACAAGAAAAATCTTCAACATCTGCTACAAACGCAAGTACTTCAAACCCTACAAGGATTGCCTCAGGGAGTACAAGAAAGCGATTAAAAAGGGGCTCAACTAGAGGCTTGGAGAGATTTTCGCAGCTCTAATGAATCAATCAAAGATATGGCCAGACTAGGTAAGCTCTTATCCAAAGAACACTCTTGTCCTTCCTTCTTGAGGAAAGAGGACGGAGAATGGACAAAATCCTTAGCTTATACACTAGAGTATCTTATAAACTCACATTTCCCAGGTAACACAGAATATATTGAGAATAATAGTAACAGTGTTCAAACGACCAACCTGTCATCCAATACAATCAACCACATCATATCCCAAGATAGAATTCTATATGCGATGAAAAACCAGACAATTCCGCGGCTAGAGGTCGTTTTCAAAAAAAGCCTTATGCTTGGGCATATTCCAAAAAGCTGGAGTAGGGTTAAGGTGATTTTTATCCCCAAATCTGGTAGACGCGGTCATAATACAGCGAAAGACTTCAGACCCATCAGGTTATCCTCCTTTATTTTCAAAACTCTCGAGCGATTGTTGGATGTATATCTCAGAGAAAAGATTGCAAGCACAACGATTTCATCATCCCAACATACCTACCTCAAAGGAAAATCTACAGAGACATAGAATACTAACAATACTCTCTATTCGCCTCCCTCGATATAGAGTGGGCGTTTAACAATGTTAGCACAAGATCCATAATTGAGGCCCTTAATATGTTCGGCATCAGCACGGTAAAACGCTCTGTCCACAGGGGAACCTCTCAGGGAGGGGTCTTATCCGCCCTGCTGTGGTTATTAGTTGTCAACAGTATGCTTACCAAATTCAACCGAAATGGGATTAAAGTAGTGGCGAACGCGAACGACATAGTGCTTATGTTTTCAGGAATATTTACAACCACAATTATGAAAGGAACTCTGGTTTTACTCAGCAATTGAGCCACAAACTGTTATTTAAGTGTAAACCCAAGTAAAACGGTACTGATGCTATTCATTAAGAAAACCAAGATACCAAACTTTTTTCTCCCAAAACTAAATGGCGTTAGTCTAACGTTAACCCAACAGGCAAAATACCTAGGGGTTATCTTAGATCCCAAACTCAGCTGGAGGTACAACGTAGAATACAAGGTAAAGAAAGCTAATTTATATTAGCAGTTTACACGTGTAAGTGAATGTTGGTTAAGAAATGGGGTCTCTAACCAAAACTACATAATTGGTTTTACAAGCCATTGTAAGGCCAATACTATCATATGCGGCACTGGTCTGGTGGCCCGCAACAGAAAAGAAATACAACGAAATCAAGCTGAACAAGATACAAAGAACAGCGGGTATCTTAACTACAGAAGCGCTTAGCACCAGTCCTACTGAACCGCTCAATGTGCTAACTCATCCGCTACCATTGGATTTACATATAAAAACAATCGCCTCCTGCAGCGCGGAGAGACTCAGAGACATAGGAAGCTTGACAACAAGGTCGTACGGTCACAGTAATATCCTCCTACAGAGACCCTCGCTGCTCAAAAACAGATCAGACTACACAGTCCCCGACCTTAACTTTAAGAAAGGCTTACGGTACGTTAACCATCAAGAGCCAAATGGAACAAAGGGAAGGTCATTGAGAGATACGACATTGAAATACACTGACGGTTCTAAGATGAACTGTGGTGTGAGAGCTGGCTTCCATTCGGAGCCACTCAACCTATCTCATTCAATTAGACTTCCTGACTATGCCAGCGTGTTTCAGGCGGAACTTCTAGCGATCAGAGAGGCATGCAAATCACTAAAACTCTACAAGGAAGTTGGTTCAAGAGTAGCTATCTTCTCAGACAGTCAAGCAGCTATCAAGGCCTTAGACTCCAACTCCATTTCATTCAAGCTAGTCTTACAGTATAGAGAGGAACTAGAATTACTTAGTCATCGGCTTGAAATTACTCTGATATGGGTTCCCAGTCATAGGAATATACGGGGTAATGAGATAGCGGATGAGCTCGCAAGAAAAGGTTCGACACTAGAAACAGCACAGGCAGTGGCAGTCTCCACTCCACTGAACACAATAAAAGCATCTATTGCTTCACACTATCATGCTTTAGCCGAAAGAAGATGGAAGCAACTAACTACATGTATTACAACAAAAAACACATGGCCGTCGTATAAAATCCAAAGGACGAATGATCTGTTAGGATGCTCTCGGCCAAACATCTTACGCATCACTGCAACCCTTACAGGCCATTGGAAAGTAGGCGATCATGCAGCTAGACCCAACCTACCCTTCAGTCCTATCTGCAGAAGCTGTCAAGCGGACGGGGCGAAGGAAAGTCTTTTCCACTACTTATGTGAATGTCCAGGGCTAGGTAGGGCACGACTCCACTTCTTCGGTAAGCCCTTCTTGCAACAAATTGATCAGATCTGAGAGATAAAGAATATGCTGCTATACTTGGACCTCACTAAATAGATTTGACTTAGAAAAAAAATACATCATCACACGAGGACAGGGGTAATAAACCGGTGGTGGTCACTAATTAGGATTATAACAGTGGAAATACTCAACCATTTCAACAACTGGCCTCTTCTTTGCGCCAACAATTAGCAAGTGGCGAATAGATGAAGAAACTGGTACAAATGAACATATGTCGGCAAAGCCTCTTCCCGGTGCCTTAAATTACATGTATTAGTACAGCAGTGCGGTATACCAGTCTAATGAGTTATAGCCATATACGCTGCCGGCGCATCTTACTGGGTAACTTTGTTGTTGCTTTCAACAAAGTCATCGTGTAAGATTCGTCGCTAGCCAGTATGGCTATAGCTCATTAGGCCTTACTGCCTTACCGACACATGTAACTATTTTCTATTCAACAGTTCTTCTGTTGGAAGTGACGGATAAAGTTTTGATTAACTGTACCAACGTTTTGGTTCTCTTATTATTACAGTGTTTTCATTTCGGATTTCCTTGTACCGGTGCCAAGAAGTATCCGTCAAATTTCTAGGTTCGCATCTCCGTGAAACACCAAAATGAAGAAAACGCCCACACGCTTTTGGGTATTTGACCAAGCTCCTCCTCCTATTTGTGACGTGCGTCTTGATAGTGTTTCACAAATGGAGGGACCTACAGTTTTAAGCCGACTCCGAACAGCAAACATTTTTTATGAGGAGCTTTTTCATGGCAGAAAAACACTCGAAGGTTTGCCATTGCCTGCCGAGGAGCGACCGCTATTAGAAAAAGCGTTTTCATCATTTTGGTGTTTCACGGAGATTCGAACCTACGTTTCTCCAAATTCCGAAAGGTAGTCATGCACTAACCCACTCGTCTACGGCGGCCGCAGAGTTATAGTGGCCGCTTTTTGGCTTTGCAACAGTTAGCCACTGATTTGAGGCGATCAGCAGAGGATGATAACTTAATAACAATAGCAAATAGTCTGTTTGTATATATACAGGGTGGCTGATGAATTTTGCTACATTAAGAAACTCAAATAACTTTTTTTTTAGTGTATGGAATTCATTTATTTTTTTTCAAGTTGAAGGTCATTCAATTTTATTAAATGTAGCTTAACTAGTTTTAAAAATAATTTAATTTAAATGCCCCCCATGCTCGTTGACACAAGTGCGGCATGTTAGTAAAAAGTTGTTCATTGCTGTTTTGAGAGTTGCGACAGGAATAGCCGCAATTGTTGCCCGAATGGATTGTTTTAGTTCATCCAAATTTGTTGGCTTTGTTTTATAAACTTCTTGTTTACATAAACCCCACAAGAAAAAGTCAGGTGCAGTAAGGTCAGGCGACCTGGGGGGCCAACGAAATTCGGAGTTTCTTGAAATCAGTTTATTGGGAAATTTTCGTCGCAACTCTGTCATAACAGTCTGGGTTATGTGAGACGTTGCCCCATCTTGTTGAAACCACACAGTTGAAAGGAATTCTCTTTCGGCGTAGTTCTGGATAGAAAAATTCTTTCAGCATTTTCAAATAACGGTCTCCAGTAACCGTAACGGTGTGACCATTTTCTTCAAAAAAATAAGGCCCGACAATACAGCGTGAAGAAACCGCACACCACACTGTCACGCGAAGAGGATGAAATTCTGTCTCGTGGAGTATCTGTGGGTTAGAAGTACTCCATATTCGACAATTTTGTTTGTTCACATTGCCGTTTAAATCGAAATGGGCCTCATCAGACATGAAAAGGCAGTTTAACATGTTTTGGTATTCTTCCACCATTTGCAGGATCTTCTGGCAAAATTCCAAGCGAATCGGCAAGTCTGCTGCATTCAGTTTGTTAACCATTTGAATTTTGTAGGGAAATAAGTCTAAATCTTTGTGCATTATTGTTTGCAAAGACTGTCGGCTGACACCAAGTTGAGCAGATAAGTTTCTTGTTGAAACCCTTGGATTGCTTTGTATAGTTGCAGCTACAGCAGCGATCGTTTCCTCCGTCCGAACTGGTGGGTTTCGATGATAAGGCCTTCTTGCGACTGTTCCTTGCTCAGCAAAATTATTCACCAGTCTCATTATGGTCCATCTGCTCGGGGGATCGCCGCCAAACATCCGCCTGTACTCTCTCTGTACCAAAACTACGGACTCCAGTGCGTGATAGCGGCGGACTATCCAAATTCTTGTTTGCGTGTCCCAGTTATCCATTTTAATAAATTTTAAAGATCAATCTGCAAATTAAAACAAAAATGGAACAGATAACTTAAAAAGAAAAAAGTTATTCAATTTTTTTTTGGTAGCGGCTTTCATTAGCCACCCTGTATATATGTAATTTCTCCGGCAGACGTCTTTTAAAGTCATTGCTGTTTGTTCACTTAAATGAAACATATTGGAAATATTTTCTTGGGAATACGCTTATTCTAATAATAACATTATTCAACACTATTTAAGTATCTCTTATATAAGTATATCTCTTGCTTGCTGTTTGATTCTCTATATTCATAGACGTGGTATTGGTGTTGCTCAAAAATAAAATAAAAGACAATCTACAAAGTGAATATAAATAAAATACTACTGTTATTTATTTAATCGTCAAAATTAGTTTTCCAACAGGTTATGGGCTCAATCTATGCCAATTTAAAGAAACCAGATTTATACAGTTTATTGTGAAATTATTCCACTTGCGCACTTTTGCATACATACATATTTTTTTTGAATATTCGCTTTCATGCTGAGGAACAGGAGGTTCACTAACCCACGGGCTACTACCAGGAACTTCTTCATCCAAAACAACAATTTCTGACAAGTCTTCCGTATTAGGATTTACCCTTGCTTTTTTTGCAGGCAAACCATAGCATTGGGAAGTTTCAATGCGATCAACAGATTCTTTAATATCTAGCAGTTGGTATATTGCCTCTTCTGCACTCGAAAAAGTCTGTGTTCTATTGGGTCCGCCTCCTGTTCCTCTTTCATGCATTTTGTTGTGTGAAGCCTTCTTGCGTACGTAGCGTTTTTGGTCAGTCCATACCTAGTTAATAGATAGCTTGTGAAAATAATCACGCTTTATAAACATAACTTTTTACCTTTTTCCACTCAAACTCAGTCTTAACAGGCGGGCCTACGCTATTTAACGCCAAAGTAAGCTGCTTCCAGAATTCGGCGACCTTCTGGCGATTTTCTTTCACAAACCCTCTTGCAATATCTGGGTTTTGCAGCATTTCATCCAACAGCCTATCAGATAGCGATTTATTTATTGATTTACTCCTAAAAATAAGAGTACATTTATTTAAAAAATGTTTATTGCTTAAAAGAAATAAATACTTACATTTGAATTCTTTCGTGTTCGCCTGCAAAACAAAAGTGAATAAATTTCTGTTTCCCGCTCGTTCATTTCGCCCGAATAAAGAGCTGCCAATAAGGCGAAATATTTTTGGAACATGAAAAATACCATGCAAAAAAGGTGAAATTTTTCGGGTGAAAATATAACTTGCGATAAGGGCGATTAATTGCTGATGAATTTCGCTATAAATTAATTTGTCAAAATATCGGCTTCGGCTTAAATTTATTAAAAGTAATTTGCACATCAGATGCTCTACATTTACATTTGTTAAGACCTTCAGCACAAACATATATAAGGATAAATTCTGACCAAACAGTACTAGAGCCTATTGATTACACCTTATTAGGCTATGAAAAAAAGATGGTAAATTGTATCCACGACAATTGACGAAGCGACCGTTACCGGAACTATTTATTCAACCCTGCAAATGTACATCTAATTGTCAAACAAAGGCTTGTTCTTGCAAAAAGTTACAACTAGATTATATTTCGTTGTGCAAATATATTAATATTAACTGCCAAAATAAAAAAGATTAATTATTTGTATTTTTTGGTATGACTTATGTTAAAATTTTCTTTTTCTTATTAAATCATTTTTTATCAAAAATATGTGTTTTATTTTTTACTTTTTTTTATGGACTAACTAAAATTATCTTTAATCATAAGAAATAGTTGAATTTTACGAGTATCACTAAAACAATCATTGAAATGGTTTCAAAGCACTTGTTCAGTCCATTTACTTGAATACTAAGGGGGTGGGGTAAAAAAAAGAATGGACCATCAAATCTGCCGGCAACATCCAGAATCATAATCTGCAAGCTTTTCTGAGTTCAAAACTATTTATAGAACGCGGTCCCCACATTTTGCACACTCAACTCCATACAGCCCCGCTCTAGCTAGTTCATCATCTAAGTGACACGTTTTTAAGCTTTGTGGCAGACAATACCCTGCACGTGAAATTCTTAATAAGTTAAATGCCATTTATGAACGCAGAAGTCTTGCATCTCAGTTGGCCGCTCGTAAGATCACAAAATCGAAATTACGTCATACTTTAACTGAAAAATTCGACTTTTTTAGTTTCAGATGATTCTACGACGAATGCCGATTGGCACCGCAGAGCACCTCTCGAAAAACATATCTCCAAAAAAACTCTGTCATTAATATTTTTTAAAAACTTATTGAAAAGATGTACAATAACATGTAACTGATTTTATTTAAGTATCTTAAGCCATATTTCTGTAAAAAATTCAAAAAAAAGTGTTTTTTTTTAGCGCTAAACCCTACCCTACCCTTAAGTACTCACACTTTTTGACAGTGTTGATCCTGCGCTGACATTAACATTGATACTTGACTTTATATATGTTCTTTTGTTTGCACACGTGTGCGAACGTTACTTGCAACGAAAAAAAATCGTAAGTTTGGCAACTAAAATCGATCAACTCGCGTGCGCGCCCATGAAACGAATCGGTAATTCTCTTCCCACTTCGCTTGTCTATAGACGGTGTATTTTATAGCGTGCGTGTGTATTGCGTATATTTTAGGGACTCCCCGTAGATTTTGAATTTAGTTCATGCTTGTCTTCGAAGTGCAAAAATAAACAAAAACTGGCTGTGTGCTGCTAATAAAGTTACTATATAACTTAAAAAAAGTGTAGTGCATAAAAAAGTGTTGGTGCGATAACACGTCTCGAATTTTGAAAAGAGACAGTGAAGCTCCATGGAATATTCAGAACAAAGCAAAGGCAATTGCATCAACTTCGTAAGTAAATCTAGTTATAAGTGTTCTTTGTAAGGGTGGATGGAAATTCGAATTATGGCCAGCTCTACATGGAACCAAAAATCTGTAGAGGCTAGCGGTTTATGATTTGTGAAATAATCGGTAGCGCCAATCGGTTTCAACAAATTAAGTTTACCGGTGGCTTCAACCAAACAAATCGACAGGAGTTATTAAGAAAATTATTCCTCATCCAGCGGTCGAGTTCATCCACTAAAAAATTTATTCGCATGCTTTTTCTAATAAATTGCGTTACTTGTACCTATTAGATTATCTCAACGATTATAGGTTAATTCTGTTCTTTGATTATTTTTAGAATACCAAAATCATATCAATGTCTACAAGAAAATATAAAAGTGGAGCCGAAAAACGAAAATTACAGTTAAGTCGAGAAAAAGAAAAAAGTAAATGCGCAAAACTACATACTTTTTTTAAAATAGAACATAAAAATGGCGATGAAAGATCTAAAAATCTATTATCAAGCGAAAAGGAAGGAACCTTATCCAAAGAGAACATATCTACAGAGAGTAAGGAACCCCAACACCAAAAAAAGAAATATTAGTGATGCAAATGAACAATTATCTGACTACCAACAACCCTCTGATCCAACTGAAAACGATATTAATGCTCAACATAAGGAAGCTTATATTCAGACTGAACGAAATTCAGAAAACATTAACTTTGAGCTTGGGAAATATCTTGACGTGGCAGCGTGGCCAGTGTCACTAAATAATTACTTCATTAATCACATCCTCTCTCATGAAATGACAGATGTTCAAAATAAAGATCCAGAAAATAAATATCCAGCTTCAACAAAAAAATATAAAGATCAAAATAGATCATTCTCAGACAGATATTTCATTAAAAAAATGAAAAACAGCCAATTACTGGAACGACCTTGGTTGTGTATTCACCCAGCCTTGGGACTATTTTTTGTTCGACTTGCAAACTTTTTTCTAAAACACTTTCTCAATACACAACGGGATTTTCTGATTGGAAACACATAGCAACGTCTTTAGAAAATCCCGAAAATTCTAATGAACATAAACTTTCTATGTTAGCTTGGCTGTCACGAAAAGAAAATAAGTCTGTTGTAGATAAGCAGCTCCAGGATCAATCAAAGAAAGAAACAGAGTACTATCATAATGTCATGAAACGGGTTATTGCAGTGATAAAATTTTTGAGTATAAGAGGATTAGCATTTAGAGGTTCCGAAGAAGTATTTGGTACACCACATAATGGTAATTTCATGGGAGCTCTGGATCTATTGGCAGAGTTTGACCCATTCATTCGGGAACATATTGAACAACGAGAGCTGCGACCGAAACCAACAATATCGTACTTATCAAAAACAGTATATGAAGAAGTTATTGATATTATGGGCAAACAGATAGTGAAACAAATTATAAATCAAATAAATAACGACGACAAAAAGTATTATTCAATTGTGATGGATTCAACTCCAGATCTGTCTCACAATGACCAACTTGCTATTGTATTTCGATACTGTTTTCAGGGAAATGTGTACGAGAGATGTGTCTCATTCATCAAAATTAGTAGTCATACTGGTTTACACTTATTTAATATTCTACAAGACTTTTTAGAAAAAAATGGGATGGTACTGGATAACTGTAGGGGACAGTCTTATGACAACGCAGCCAATATGTCGGGTCAGTACAAAGGTGTCCAAGCATTAATTAAACAAAAAAATAAAAGTGCGGATTATGTACCATGTGCTGCAAATTCCCTTAACCTAGTTGGTGAAGAATGTGTTAAAGTTGCAACCGAAATTGTAATTTTTTTTGGAGTGGTGCAAAAAATATATGCTTTCTTTTCATCTTCAACCCACAGGTGGGAATTGTTACATCGCGAAATGCAACTAAAATTTACGTTAAAAGGTTTAAGCCAAACCAGATGATCCTGTCATTATGAAGCTGTCAAAGCTTTAAAAAATCATTATTCTGAAATTATGAAAATTTTAAAAACTTTCAGCGAAAATGAGGATGAGAAAGCTGATTTCAGAAGAGAGGCACGAAGTTTATTTAATAAACTGGCGAAACTCTCATTTGCAATTTTGATCACATTTTGCGAAGAAATTTTGGAGAGGTTTCATGTAGTAAATAAAAAAATACAGAGCCCTGGCTTAAATATTTGCGAAGGCACTAAATTAATTGTTTCGTTAAAAGAGTTCGTGTACAACATACGACAGCATTCGGATCAGAAGCTAAAAGAGTACGAAGGGAAAGCTAAAAAATTAACTACTAGTGTGGAAATTACAGCGACGTTTACAAGAGACAAATTACTTCAAAATTTGCCGATAAGTCTACTGCTAAAGTCTCAGTGTGCGGCGCAGAAAAATTTAAAAGAGACACGCTAAACTTTGCATTGGATAAGCTGATTATGGATTTAAATGAAAGGGGTCAAGTCTATGAGACAACCAGCAAAAAATTTAATTTTTTAATGGATTTGCAGAATAAAAACCAGGAAAGCGTGGATCTGGAAAGTGTACGCAATATTGTAAAATATTATTCAGATGACGTAGATGAAAATTTAATATAGTAAATGAATGCATTCAATTAAAATCATATTTACTACAACCTAAATCAGACTGCTACACCTCTTGCAGTGAAATTTATAAGCTTATCTATGAAAGGGAACTTGTTGGTGTATTTCCTAATTGTTACACCATCTTTAAAATTTTTTTGACGTTGCCCATCCCCAGCTGCGAAGCGGAGCGCTCTTTCTCCAGGATGTCATATATTGAAAATAAGTGTAGGACAACAATGTCGAACGATCGACTTAATCATTTATCTCTTTTTTCGATAAATTGTAATCTAACAAAGGATTTAGCAGTTGATGAGCAAATAATGGAATTCTCTGCACGAAAATGCAGAAAGATTGATTTATAATTTAATATTCTTTATTGACATATTTGTTTTGATAAATAAATGTTTTTATAAGATGATTTTTTTTCTGATAACTATATGTGATGCAGTATGCATAGAAAACAGGGCCCCCGAGTAACATTAGCCCAGGACCCCACAATGTCACGATCCGCCCCTGTTGACTCGGGTGCAACTGATTACCTAATTAATGATGAATCATTATTTATCATTTATTGCAGTAGTGAAAGAGGGCGAATATATATTTGCTACAAAGTGTAGAATTGTGAGGCTAAAAAATGGATACAACATAACACTGGAGGATATGTTATATTGAAAGGAGGCAACAGGAAACCTAATGTTAGTTAAGCGTCTACAACAGGCTGGTATGTCAATTCTATTTGACAATGGTGGAGTATCGATTTCAAAGAATGGAGTAACCATTGTTAAAAATTCAGCTACGTTCAACAGCACACCTGTTGTAAAATTCCAAGCATGCAGTGTAGATGCAAGGAATAATTATCAATTATGGCATGAGAGGTTAGGTTATGTGAGCAAGGGTAAATTATTTGAAATAAAGAATAATGATTTATTAGTGACAGCAATATCTCAGCTAATTTAAAAATGTCATATGAGATATGTGAGTCATGCGTGTTTCGAAGGCAGGCTAGGTTACCTTTTAAGCAACCTAAAGACAAAAATCACATTAATCGACCCTTGTTATTTACACCAACAACACTGGATGATAAAAATTATGTTGTGATCTTTGTAGATCAATATACACATTATTATATAACCTATTTAATAAAATTTAAATCAGAAGTTTTCAGCGTATTTGAGGATTTTGTTGAAAAGAGTCAAGCTCATTTACATCTCAAAATTGTCAATTTGTATATTGACAACGGTAGAGAATACCTTTCAAATGAAATGCGTGAGTTCTTTGTGCAGAAAGGGATAAGTTATCATTTAACCGTACCACATACACCCCAGTGGAATGGTGTTTCGGAGAAAATGATCAGACCCTTGACAGAAAAAGCTCGCACTATGGTAAATGGGGCAAAATTAAATAAAAGCTTCTGGGGTGAAGCTGTACTTACTGCAACATATTTGGTAAATAGGATTCCAAGCAGAGCACTTGGTGATAATAAAATGACCCCATATGAGATGTGCCACAATTGGAAGCCAAATTTAAAGTATCTTAAAGTTTTTGGTTCAACTGTATATGTTCACAATAAGATTATCATAAAGCCACAAAAATCATATAAAGCCATTCTTATTGGGTATAAGCCCAATGGCTACAAATTGTCGGATGTGATTAAAGAAAAAGTTATTGTTGCTAGAGATGTTGCTGTTGATGAGACAAACCTTATTTATTCTAGAGCAGTAGAAGGTGATAAACCAGAAGTCCTGAATGAGAGTAAGGAAAGTAAAAATGAGAAATTCCTGAACGAAAGTAAGGAATGTGATCAGCCTAATTTCCGGAATGATAGTACGGAAGGTGATAAATTAGAAGTCCTGAACGGAAGTAAGGAATGTCATCAGCCTAATTTCCGGAATCATAGTATGGAAGGTGATAAACCAGAATTTCTGAATGAAAGTAAGGAAAGTAATCAGCTTAATTTTTCTAATGAAAGCAGAAAAGAAAACAAACTGATCTCCTGAATGAAAGTAAGGAAATATATATCCAGAATGAGAGTAGGGATTGTGAGAAAACTTATCAATCAGAAAATTGTTTTGAAAAGAAAATTCATCTAAAAGTAGCAACTAGAAAAATTGAAAGGCTAAGCGCTAAGTCTCGAATATCTTACAATGAAGATGATAATAGCCTGACCAACTGTGTATCAAATGCTCACATAATTTTTGATGAAATTCCAATTTGCAGAACTACGAGACAGTTTGGGATTGCTTCAAGAGAACTAATTTGATTATTACATATACATATGTATATATACCAAAGTTTGGAATTCTAAGAATTTTTTTATTTTTGTTAAACAAGAGAAACAATTGAATTCTTAATTTGTTAATTGAAACACACATGTTTTGTTTATATGATATTTATACAAGATAATGATCTGATCGGTGTTTCTGGGTTTTCCCGTATCCTTGCAGCGAATGCTGGATCATTTAACACTTTCCAGAACGCACACCAACCACTCTAGCTTAATAACTGAATATATGGTTTTGTTTGTAAACTTAATAATAATGTTATTTTCAAATTGTTATATGTTATTCAAATAATAACATTATGCAACACTATTTAAGTATCTCTTATATAAGTAAATTTGGTAACACTGAAAATTGATCTCTCACTTCCTGTTTGATTCTCTATATTCGTAGACGTGGTATTGGTGTTGCTTAAAAATAATCTATAAAATAAAAGACAATCTACAAAGTAAATATAAATAAAATACTAGTGTAATTTATTTAATCGTCGAAGTGAGTTTTCCAACAATTTTTGCAAAAATTAATTGAATCCTTCTATGTATGTATCTATATGCTATTATTTTGTTTTACATATGTACATATCTAAACATCTATGCATGCTGGTAAATTTCTTCAGTGCGATCTTGATTATCCGAATAGAAAACAAATTTCCTTATCTAATGAAAATGATTGATTCGCACATACGATTTTCATAACTTTTATTTATCTTTAAAAAATTGGCCCCTATTATGAGTTGCATTCGATCTTCGATATTCGTTGGTTGTCGAAGATCGAAAATCGAATGTCAATTTGGTATTATGAGCGGTGCAACCCTATCGAAATTTCGTTGTTTACCGAATTTAGAGTCGAATGCAATTTTGCTTTCGATCGTGTAGCGTATTGTGGGAAAACTTGTTAAAGTGTAAGTTGTTTGCGATTATTTATGGTTTATAGTAACCAAATAATAAATATATACTAATTTTGTTAATTTTATGCAGGTCGAAAGTCGCGAGTACCAAACAACAATTAGAAAGACGAATCCACAATTCGCAAAAGGGATTTGCACCAAAGTTCAAGCAGCAAAAATATGGGAGGAATTTACAACGGAGCTGAATTGCTTGGGACCACCAGTGAGAACGGAAGAAAATGGATGAAGCTTAATAATGTTTTTTTTTTTTTGTGATGTTTATAGAAATACATTTTTATTTTCCCTTGGTAGATATGGGCTGAAATACGTAGAGGAACTGAAATACATATTTTTTCGAATGACGAATAATTGAATAAAGAAAATTTATAACAAAATTAAAACAGAAACTGTGGCGTAAAGGTTTCTATTTAATACTTTTTAGATTTGTCTATAATATTCTCAAAATGTCATTTCTTATGTTTTCTCCTTCTCCGTTATTTGACTCCACTTCAATATCTTCAGCATCATCGTACACAGTGGGTTGAGCAAGTCCTAGCATACCTTCATTACCAATACTCAATTGGTAGGATCCCTGAGCACAAAATCGCAGAACTGTGGCTAGCTTTAACATATTTGGAATGGATTTGGCTCGGGTGCACTGCTTCAACTGGTTTTCTGTACTGGACAGTAGGTTCATAAACGCCTCTTTAGATAATCTAAAGTTCTATAAAAATCTGTAAGGAAATTTCTGTAATATTAAGTATGTCAACACATTTTGAAAATTCTAAACTTACTCAGTGGAAGCCATTTCTAGGGGGTTGGATGCGCCCCTCAACTGTTTTCTACTTCTAGCTAGTTCCACTAATCTTTCATCGTCCGATGAATCGTCACACCACAACTCCGTTGTACTCATTTTCACAAAAAATACTTTTTTTAACTTTTAAAAATGCTGTTAGCAAAGAATTTCAACACAATCGGTTTTTCTTTTATTTTGATATGCTGTATCAGCTGAGAAAAAATTATCTATTGTAAATGCATCGAGCGATCGAAATTCACAATAGTCCTATTCTTCAATGAATGGGATCCATAATACCAAATGAAAATTCGTTCGATCAGCACTTTCGACTACAGTCGAAGATCGAATGTTGCTCATAATAGGGGCCATTATCTTTTGAAACCGTCATATCTAACTACACTTGATAAAACGTTGTGTAAAATGGGTGATAAATACAAATCTCTGTTCAAAATCAAGCAATTCTATACAAGAAAAATCTTGAACAAAGTTTTTAGCAAAATAGGTTTTTAGCAAGCAAAGGGTTTTAAGTGCGCTGTGAAATTGGTTCCACCATAGCAAACTCTATTTAAAATTGACAAAAACGTGATTACCGCTTTTTAGTAGATTTTCAGATGATTGCACAAAATATTCCCATACATATTTGGATAGTGTTGCAATTATGGTAAAAATTTTGTTTCTTTCTTAATAGACAGGTATAGTTTAAAAAGTAAGTTGGTTAACAATTTTCTAAGGCCCGTAAACATTACTTGGTCCATAAAAAACACATTTATCAATTATCAGTCCCTTAATTCCAAGACCGTCAGATTTAAATAAATTTCATAATTTTCACCATTTCGTATTTTTGTCCTTACAAATAGATATGTATGTATTTACTCGTATGTATGTAAGCCCATACGAATATCATCATTCTTAAGGGAAAGTAGAAAACCAAACGGACATGCAAAAAAGCATACAGTATTCACTGCGACAATATTTCCCTTATCCTTTTCCCATATAAAAAATAACCCATACTTATGTGCGTACATATAGGTAGGTGAAATGGTAGAAGTGCACCTGGCACTCCTCAAGTAGCACTCAGGCGCCGTTTTGATACCTTTATGAGACCTCCAACAGGCGGATATCAGGCTGTCGAAGAAAGGAGCTCCCAGTGACCTTAGTCTTCTAGCTGCCAAACCCGGACATTTACAGAGCAAATGCTCTACAGTCTCCTTCTCTGAAAGCTCCCCACAGCTTCCGCAATGGGGGTTAAATAGTAACCTTAGCTTTTCCGCGTGTGTGCCGATCGTCCAGTGGCCGGTAAACACAGCTACGAGTTTGGAAATTTGAATGGAGAGGAGTTCAAAGAACTTTCTGAGTCCTTCATGTATCGTATTGGGGCCAAAGGGTTTTCCAATTAGCACATGAAGAAATGGAGCTCCATCTTTTCTGCGCTTTAATGAGAAATAATTTGTGAAGTTCCCCTTTAACAACTGTCAGGGGGATGCCGATGAGGGGTAGGAGGTCTCAGAGACCAATCCAGTTCCCTTCCTGCCAAGCTCATCAGCAACTTCATTTCCCTCTATGTTCCTATGCCCTGGAACCCAGATCTGAGATATGTTACCTGCACACCCAAGAGATTTGATCTCTTTACAGGAGTTTACTAATTTCGTTCTGCACCAAGGCGTCGTCAATGCCTTAATCACGGCTTGACTATCGGAAAAAATGTTAATATCTCCCTCCCTCCCGCGTTCCTTAAGCATTTTGCATGCCTGCAAGATCGCAAAGACTTCTGCTTAAAAACACTAGCAGTGTTCGGCAGTTTAAAGGAGATAGATAAACTGGCTGATTTAGAGAAAACCCCTGCTCCGGCTCCCGGTTCCATCTCGGAACCGTCAGTGAAGACAGAGGTGCAGATTTTCCCCTCGATCCAATCCTGCCTATTTGGAAACATTGCTCTAGCACGACCCTTAAACTCTAGTTTGCGGATAGAGAGATCTGTTCGAAGCTCGGAGAAATACGGTGTTAAACGCCCGAAAATGCTACCATGTCCCTTGAGAGATTGTCTCCAGGGGCCAACTTCCTTTAACCTGATTGCACTTTGAGCTGCGATGAAAATGACGGTAAGTAATCAGCTTAATTTTTCTAATGAAAGCAGAAAAGAAAACAAACTGATCTCCTGAATGAAAGTAAGGAAATATATATCCAGAATGAGAGTAGGGATTGTGAGAAAACTTATCAATCAGAAAATTGTTTTGAAAAGAAAATTCATCTAAAAGTAGCAACTAGAAAAATTGAAAGGCTAAGCGCTAAGTCTCGAATATCTTACAATGAAGATGATAATAGCCTGACCAACTGTGTATCAAATGCTCACATAATTTTTGATGAAATTCCAATTTGCAGAACTACGAGACAGTTTGGGATTGCTTCAAGAGAACTAATTTGATTATTACATATACATATGTATATATACCAAAGTTTGGAATTCTAAGAATTTTTTTATTTTTGTTAAACAAGAGAAACAATTGAATTCTTAATTTGTTAATTGAAACACACATGTTTTGTTTATATGATATTTATACAAGATAATGATCTGATCGGTGTTTCTGGGTTTTCCCGTATCCTTGCAGCGAATGCTGGATCATTTAACACTTCCCAGAACGCACACCAACCACTCTAGCTTAATAACTGAATATATGGTTTTGCTTGTAAACTTAATAATAATGTTATTTTCAAATTGTTATATGTTATTCAAATAATAACATTATGCAACACTCTTTAAGTATCTCTTATATAAGTAAATTTGGTAACACTGAAAATTGATCTCTCACTTCCTGTTTGATTCTCTATATTCGTAGACGTGGTATTGGTGTTGCTTAAAAATAATCAATAAAATAAAAGACAATCTACAAAGTAAATATAAATAAAATACTAGTGTAATTTATTTAATCGTCGAAGTGAGTTTTCCAACAATTTTTGCAAAAATTAATTGAATCCTTCTATGTATGTATCTATATGCTATTATTTTGTTTTACATATGTACATATCTAAACATCTATGCATGCTGGTAAATTTCTTCAGTGCGATCTTGATTATCCGAATAGAAAACAAATTTCCTTATCTAATGAAAATGATTGATTCGCACATACGATTTTCATAACTTTTATTTATCTTTAAAAAATTATCTTTTGAAACCGTCATATCTAACTACACTTGATAAAACGTTGTGTAAAATGGGTGATAAATACAAATCTCTGTTCAAAATCAAGCAATTCTATACAAGAAAAATCTTCAACAAAGTTTTTAGCAAAATAGGTTTTTAGCAAGCAAAGGGTTTTAAGTGCGCTGTGAAATTGGTTCCACCATAGCAAACTCTATTTAAAATTGACAAAAACGTGATTACCGCTTTTTAGTAGATTTTCAGATGATTGCACAAAATATTCCCATACATATTTGGATAGTGTTGCAATTATGGTAAAAATTTTGTTTCTTTCTTAATAGACAGGTATAGTTTAAAAAGTAAGTTGGTTAACAATTGTCTAAGGCCCGTAAACATTACTTGGTCCATAAAACACATTTATCAATTATCAGTCCCTTGATTCCAAGACCGTCAGATTTAAATAAATTTCATAATTTTCACCATTTCGTATTTTTGTCCTTACAAATAGATATGTATGTATTTACTCGTATGTATGTAAGCCCATACGAATATCATCATTCTTAAGGGAAAGTAGAAAACCAAACGGACATGCAAAAAAGCATACAGTATTCACTGCGACAATATTTCCCTTATCCTTTTCCCATATAAAAAAGAACCCATACTTATGTGCGTACATATAGGTAGGTGAAATGATAGAAGTGCACCTGGCACTCCTCAAGTAGCACTCAGGCGCCGTTTTGATACCTTTATGAGACCTCCAACAGGCGGATATCAGGCTGTCGAAGAAAGGAGCTCCCAGTGACCTTAGTCTTCTAGCTGCCAAACCCGGACATTTACAGAGAAAATGCTCTACAGTCTCCTTCTCTGAAAGCTCCCCACAGCTTCCGCAATGGGGGTTAAATAGTAACCTTAGCTTTTCCGCGTGTGTGCCGATCGTCCAGTGGCCGGTAAACACAGCTACGAGTTTGGAAATTTGAATGGAGAGGAGTTCAAAGAACTTTCTGAGTCCTTCGTGTATCGTATTGGGGCCAAAGGGTTTTCCAATTAGCACATGAAGAAATGGAGCTCCATCTTTTCTGCGCTTTAATGAGAAATAATTTGTGAAGTTCCCCTTTAACAACTGTCAGGGGGATGCCGATGAGGGGTAGGAGGTCTCAGAGGCCAATCCAGTCCCCTTCCTGCCAAGCTCATCAGCAACTTAATTTCCCTCTATGTTCCTATGCCCTGGAACCCAGATCTGAGAAATGTTACCTGCACACCCAAGAGATTTGATCTCTTTACAGGAGTTTACTAATTTCGTTCTGCACCAAGGCGTCGTCAATGCCTAAATCACGGCTTGACTATCGGAAAAAATGTTAATATCTCCCTCCCTCCCGCGTTCCTTAAGCATTTTGCATGCCTGCAAGATCGCAAAGACTTCTGCTTAAAAACACTAGCAGTGTTCGGCAGTTTAAAGGAAATAGATAAACTGGCTGATTTAGAGAAAACCCCTGCTCCGGCTCCCGGTTCCATCTCGGAACCGTCAGTGAAGACAGAGGTGCAGATTTTCCCCTCGATCCAATCCTGCCTATTTGGAAACATTGCTCTAGCACGACCCTTAAACTCTAGTTTGCGGATAGAGAGATCTGTTCGAAGCTCGGAGAAATACGGTGTTAAACGCCCGAAAATGCTACCATGTCCCTTGAGAGATTGTCTCCAGGGGGCAACTTCCTTTAACCTGATTGCACTTTGAGGTGCGATGAAAATGGCGGAAAAGTCGATGGGAAGTAAGTGCAAGAGGACATTCAGGGCAGCACTGGGGCAAGTTTTACATGCTCCGATGATGCCAATGCATGCAGTCCTTTGCACCCTCCCCAGTTTAGTGATATTATAGCCCTTCCGAAGAGCTTCCCACCAAACCAAGCATCCATACGTTAAAATTGGCAAGACCACTGCGTTGTACAGCGCGACCTGTGGCTAGAGTCCCCATTTTTTACCGAACATAGATTTGCAGGAGTAGAAGGCTGTACTTTCCTTCTTTACCCGATTTTCAATATGTAGCTTCCAATGGAGTTTGGAGTAAAGTATCACAACAAGATACCTAACTTCGGATAAGAGCGGGAGCATGTGGTTGTTTAATTTGGGAAGTCGGAAGGGTGGAGGTTTATATTTATTAAAAGCACCTTCTATGTATATGAAGACCGCCGAAGTGAATTGTTTGCCTTACAGACCTCGTGTAAGGCTGATTCCGCGGATCTCCCTTAAAGATAAGCGTGTTGCTCTGGAATGAGGTCAGACATATAGGCCTAAAGTTCTTGGCCGAGTCGTTGCCCTTCCTCCCTGTCTTGGGCATGAAATCAACCCTCGTTTTCTTCCAGTTGACGCGAACGTGATTAAGAGCGATACACGCCAAGTAGATTTCTTGCAAGACAGGAACCACCAAGGTACTTGATTTCTGAGGCATCACAGGCAAGATATCGTCAGAACCAGGATATTTAAGAGGGGAAAAACTATTTATTGATCACGAGATTCTGTCAAACTGACAGGATGAATTTCAGGGAAACATCGAGTAGCCCTACTGTCGGCATGTCACATGGGGTAATACAATTTTCCGGAAAGTGATTATTTACCAAGATAGTTAAAAAATTTTCTGCAGATTAAGCCTACCCCCCGTCTTCCCATTTTACAAGAGTTCTGCAGGAGTGGTCTCTCGAAAGGATATTGCTTAGCTTGGCAGAATGCTTCACGGATTCAATGGACTCTCAGTACTCCTCCCAGGAGTGGCGTTTTGTATATTTAATGGCTTTTTTGTGTTCATTCAAAATTACACGGTAATTTTTAAAGTTTTTAGTTTGGTAGCATTCGTTAAAAACCCACCTTACCTTCTTTTTCAAGTCGGTGAGCGTCCTGCTGCACCAGGGAGGAAAGTCTTTCTTGATAGAAGATACTGGACAAGCCACTTTGAATACCGTCTGATAGGATCGCTGTATGTGTTCTACCTGCTTGTCCAGTTCATCACTGGATGAGTAGGAAAAAGTTCGCCTGATAATTTATTATTGAAAACCCTATTGAACAGAGACCAGTCAGTTCTTTTAGGGTTCCTGTGGGGAGATATGGTTTCCCGTGCGAAATTGATTTCGAAAAGGATCAACCTGGCGAACTAGTCGAAAGAGTGATATCAAGAACCTCCCCCTAAGAGTTTGATGTTTACGATGCTGGATATACAAACGTGGGGGTGTTGCCCTTGTTTCAAATAAGAAGATTTCGACTTATAATGAAATCAAAAAGAGACTCACTTCGATCATTTATCTCGCTGCTTCTCCAAATGGTACGTCTTGCATTGGCGTCGCATCCGATGAGGATGGCCTGACGTACATATACATAAGTCGGCATACATATATATTAGGCCGGGTCGATTTGGGAGGGAGGCAAAAAAATCGCCCATTGCTCTGTGAAAATCATATTCTAGGGATCAAAATAAGAAACTTTGCCGAAGCAACGAATTCCGCGGCCTCGGCGGCACACCTCCAAAGACCACCAAATGCAAATAGTTCCTTATCTAAAGGGTGGTTAAGTTTCAAGGGCCGGTACTGCTTTTGAATAAAATACAAGTTGTTTAGGAAATTATTGTCATTTCTCTCTATTATGATAATATTGGTTTGGTTAAATTACGTATGAAATAAAATATTGGCCAAATGACCGCCGCGGCCTCGGCGGCACACTTCCATCCGATGGTCCAAATTTTCGATGAAGCTGCGGCATAATTGAGGTTCTATGTCGTTAATGTGCCGAATTATCTCATCCTTTAGCTCTTGAATTGTTGCTGGCTTATAGACGTATACATTTTCTTTCAAATAACCCCAAATAAAGCAGTCCAACGGTGTCGTTGACGTTTAGGGGTGGTTCACTTTCAACATCGGCCTTTAAAATTTTTCCACTTCCACCCACTCCTGCTGTTGACGGTGACGACCCTGCATTCTTTTTGGCTACCCTATCATTATCCGGATTTTATCGTTGATCATTGAGCTGGTGGTTGCGGCATTCTGCCACCTGAGTACGTTAGGGTGAAACTCAGCAGAAATGGCTGGTGAGCCAATGCCATGACTGCCCCCTACCCGTTAAACTCCTGGGGAGCCTCGGAGTATGTTCCAAAGTCGTCGCCGTTGGGTTGGTAGTGTAGGTGTGGTTGAGATGACTCCCGCTTTGCGACCCACGGCCTCCCTGCCTCAGCACACATAACCGTGGTATCACTTAGTGACGACTACACGTTCGAGTCTTGCATAGCGGTTGTGAGTAGGGACCCTTATGAACATAAATACCAAAAACCGCAATAAAAACAAAAATCAGAACGCATAATCAAACCCAAAAACTTTAGGCGGTAGTTGGGACTCGGAGCCGAACCCCAAAGTCTCTTCACTTATGGAAAGAGGGACGGAATCGCCTTCTCGAACCTGGCAGTAGCCGCAAGGGCAATACAAGTAGAGGCGGAAAGGTGTCAGAGTCGACGCTCAAAGCTTTATCTGTGCATGGCTCTGGGGAGTAGTCGGAATCGGCTTCGAGCACCATCCCAGGGGGTGTGAGTGGGAGCCCGCTTCCTGTAAGTAGACAGTCACTTGCGGAGCCGCATGCGGCTCGTGGTGAGGTACGATTGGAGATGATGGCCAGTACCAACAAGGCGTCCTCTCCAAGCTTTCCGGGGGATTCGGGGACTTCTCTTCCGGGCTCCTGTGTTGGGCCTAAACGGCAGTCAGGACAGAGCAGGAGAGCCTTCTTTGAACAGCGCATATCCACAAAAATCCGGTAACGCTACGGCGGCCAAAATGCTTTACAGGTACCTGAGAAGTATTTACGGAAGTTTGAGTGGGCCAGGATGGTACTCAGTGGGGCAGAGAATGGCTGCGCGGAAAGAGAGGGTGCGAGAGCACCGCCATTGGAATCGGCAGTGAAGCGGCAACGCCTTTTCGGCAAGGGCCGATTCTGCTAAATGCCGTGTCCCTCGGGCCTCTCGCTGAAACTAAAGGGGTCACTACCTATGGTTTCGAGAAGGTTTACCAGACCCTGCAGTTCCGGAAGTGCTGGGAGGAGATAGGTCCACGGTAGAGAAAGCTCCCATTGGGATGGATGTGGAACCTGTCATGTCGGATGGGGGTAGGGCTGACGACGTCCACTCTCTAGCGGTATCAGTCTTTAATATCGGGTGGGCAACTGTTCGACAGGGCGGAGGAGGAGGGACTTCTGGCCTCGGATAGTGAGGACGCTGACCCCAGGATGTTGGAGAAGATTATTAAAGATGAAGA
This sequence comes from Anastrepha obliqua, assembly GCF_027943255.1. Classification (NCBI taxonomy): domain Eukaryota; kingdom Metazoa; phylum Arthropoda; class Insecta; order Diptera; family Tephritidae; genus Anastrepha; species Anastrepha obliqua. The sequence continues at coordinate 5,732,020 of NC_072897.1, forward strand.
ATTTTATTGTAATAGAGGTAAGGACCCAACTTTCATTACGACGGTTAGATAGGAGGTTTCGGACCGCTCTTTGGCCTCTTTTACACTGATGTATCGAATATCTGATTGGAGGGTGCACAGCGCTCCCTTTTTTCGGATCACAGATACATCCAATTTTCTCTGAATGAAACCAAACCGAATACATCCTCCTACGGGAACCTTAGGAACAGGGACTGGGACCTATACTGCAGAAACCTGCAGGTTTTTCTTCCGGATGCACCGCAAGGAAATATGTATCTCTCGGAAGAACCGATATATGAATTGCTGGCGACATTCACTGCTGCGTGCAACATAGGTCTCGAAAGCACTTGTCCACTAAGACCGCCTCCCAAAAAGGAAAAGCCGCCTTGGTGGACAACAGAACTCATGGTAATTAGGATTTCATGAAGGCGGCTCTTAAATAGAGCCAGAAGAATTAAGTCTTCCTCGGAATGCGAACTGTACAAAGTAGAACTAGGAATCTACAAGCCCGAAATTATGCAAGCGAAGCGAGACTCATGGAGGAGATTCTGCGGAAGCGTGGAAGGCTGTCATGAGTCCGCGAGATTCAGGCGTATTTTCTCGAGGAATTCCACAGCTATGGGATACCTGAGAGACGGTTCGGGATGCTGGACGATGAGCAGCGAAGAGACACTCAGGTTGTTCTTGACGCCCATTTTCCGACAAATCCGGAGTCGTGTAATATCGGCTGGGATACGGTGCATATGACTCCACACGCCCACTGGCGCTGGCTGAATAAGCAACGCCTGGCTTGGGCGATTGACTCTTTCAAGCCCTTCAAATCACCTGGGCCTGATGACATTATACCTGCTTAACTGCAGAAATCTGTTGAGATATCATGTTGTTGGCTTCTTCCCGTCTACGTAAACTACGAGAGGCTGTGAGATACTCTGTGAGATACATACTCAATGCAGATAAGATCTCAAATATCTCACATATCACAGACCAATCAATTTTCCTGCTGAAAACCCTTGAGAGGCTGATTGGTCTGCACATAAGGAGTGAAATTCCTCGGGGGCGTTTATCGTACACTCAACATGCCTACTGTAAAGGCAGATTGGTAGCGTTTGCCTTGCATACAATTGTGAAGCACATCGAGGTGTCCCTCTATCAGAAGAAGTTCACTGTGAGAGAGATATTTTTAGATACTCTGAATCCTTTGAAGACGGAACTCGTCTAATTTACGAGGAAATATAAAATATCTAGAGTGTTTCTCCCCTCAATAGCGGGCGTTCTTTTGTTGCTCTCTGACAGGGTGAAGTACCTGGGACTTATCCTTGACAGAGGCCTTACGTGGAAGCCAAACATTGAGGAGAGAATTAGGAAGGCAACAGTCTCTTTGTTTGGGGCGCTATCAGCAAAAGATGGGGCCTCTCGCCTAAAGCCACTTTTTGGCTTTATAACACGATTATAAAGCCAATCTTGCTGTAGAATTCGCTAGAAAGGATGTCATCAGCCAAGAAGCTGGAGAGGGTACAAAGGTCTGCCCTCATTTGAATCAGTGGGGCGCTCCGTACCACTCCTACTCTAGCGCTTAACGCTATGCTGAATGTGGTACCCGTGGACATTGTAGGAAAACTACCGCTGCATGTGCCGCTATCAGGCTAATGTGTTCGGGCCATAAGGTAGAGCTAATCTACGGACACTCTAGCATTCTTAAAAATGTTGAGTTCAACCCCACGGTGCTGGATCATTGTACACCCACGCTAGTTCCAAGCGGACCTTTTTCCACTCATATTGTCTTAAGGGATGAGTGGGTGGGGTGTAAAATTTGGCGGTAAGGCATGACAAACATGTTCACGGATGGCTCCAAATTGGACGGAAAGGTTGGTGGGGGAGTATTCTGTAAAGAAATCCCCATCTAGCTCAAGTTCAGGCTTCCGGACCACTGTAGTTTTTTCCAAGTGAAGGTAGCCGCAATTAAGTAACCAGTGGATTGGTTTAATATTTACACCGATGGCCAAGGCAATTAGGGCCTTGGGCTCCGAATGGGTGTTCGGAAACTATCCAGGGGATACTTGGGCTAATCCCGGAAGTTGTGAGCTCCTTGAACCATGTGTAGAAGAATCGTTCTGGGCACCCCCAGGTGAATGGCGATCAGTAACTTTCCCCACTTACGTGGACTTCTACATATGGAACCATCCTCCATAACTTAACGAAAGCAAGAGCAAAGCTATCGAGCAAGATTCCCCACTAGGAAAACTGTAGTTTACATTAGCTGACATGGTTTGCCAATTCGTGAGCAAGCTACATACAATGGTCCATGAGAAAAAATTGGGTATTCTAAATTAATACCGCACATTTGTAGAGACTGTCCTTGCGCCTTATTAATTCTCATAGCGAAGGCAAGTCGAATAGGGAACTGCAAACGTTTGAAATCGAATGGTAAATCCGCCGGAACCAGTGGAATTCAGGGTATCAAAATGTCTTCTCCTTTGTACTTCCCTTTCAAAATTGTTGCTTCGATAACGTTACCCATTAGCTTCTTCACAGCGAGTCTGGTACCGTTGCAAAGTCGGGGCACATTACTATTGCGCAGCATAATAATCGGTGCTCCAATTTTTAATCGTAAATTATGAGGTGGTAAGCCTGGCAAATCGAGTGAGTTTAAGAATTCAGTTGGATAATTTACGACCTCATCTTGATCAGTAATAGTGTCCATCGACTTATACGCAACTATGTCACCAGGTATTTGATCTAAAATAGCTGAATTTATATCATTGACGTCCTTATTTTTCCCAGCTAAAATTGCTCTTTCGCTGAGTCAATCATGGTTTTTGTAATGTTGAACTATGTTTGGAAATACACTCTGTATCAATGCCTCTTTCTTCTTCTTCTTAATTGGCGCTAGAACCGCTTACGCGATTTTGGCCGAGTTTAACAAAGCACGCCAGTCGTTTCTTTCTCGTGCTAACCGGCGCCAGTTGGACACACCAAGTGAAGCCAAGTCCTTCTCCACCTGATCTTTCCAACGCAGAGGAGGCCGCCCTCTTCCTCTGCTACCACCAGCTGGTATCGCATCGAATACTTTCAAAGCCGGAGCGTTTGTATCCATTCGGACGACATGACCCAGCCAACGTAGCCGCTGGATCTTTATTCGCTGCGCTATGTCTATGTCGTCGTAAAGCTCATACAGCTCATCGTTCCATCGTCTGCGATATTCGCCGTTGCCAACGTGCAAAGGTCCAAAAATCTTACGCAGAATCTTTCTCTCGAACACTCCAAGCGTCGCTTCATCGGATGTTGTCATCGTCCAAGCTTCTGCGCCATACGTTAGGACGGGCATGATGAGAGCCTTGTAGAGTGTTAGTTTTGTTCGTCGAGAGAGGACTTTACTACTCAATTGCCTACTTAGTCCAAAGTAGCACTTGTTGGCAAGAGAGATTCTACGTTGGATTTCAAGGCTGACATTGTTATCGGTGTTAATGCTGGTTCCTAAATAGACGAAGTCCTTTACAACCTCGAAATTATAACTGTCTACAGTGACGTGGGTTCCGATACGCGAGTGCGCGGACTGTTTGTTTGAAGACAGGAGGTACTTCGTTTTGTCCTCGTTCACCACCAGACCCATTCGCTTTGCCTCTTTATCCAGTTTGGAGAAGGCAGAACTAACAGCGCGGTTGTTAAGGCCAATGATGTCAATATCATCGGCATACGCCAACAATTGTACGCTCTTATAAAATATTGTGCCTGAGCGATTAAGTTCTGCGGCTCGTACGATGCTCTCCAACATCAGGTTAAAGAAGTCACACGACAGCGAGTCACCCTGTCTGAAACCTCGTTTGGTATCAAACGGCTCGGAGAGGTCCTTCCCAATTCTGACGGCGCTGCTGGTGTTGAGCAACGTCATCTTACATAGCCGTATTAGTTTTGCGGGGATACCAAATTCAGACATCGCGGCATACAAGTAACTTCTTTCCGTACTGTCGAATGCAGCTTTGAAGTCAACGAAAAGATGATGTGTGTCGATTCTCCTTTCATGGGTCTTTTCCAAGATTTGGCGTATTGAGAATATTTGGTCGATGGTGGACTTTCCAGGTCTGAAGCCACACTGATAAGGTCCAATCAGTTGGTTGACGGTGGGCTTCAGCCTTTCACACAATACGCTCGCTAGAACCTTATAGGCGATATTTAGAAGACTTATCCCGCGGTAATTGGCACAAATTGCAGGATCACCCTTCTTATGGATTGGGCAGAGCACACTTAAATTCCAATCGGCAGGCATGCTTTCATCCGGCCATATTATGCATAGGAGCTGATGCATGCACCTTACCAGCTCCTCACCGCCATGTTTGAATAGCTCAGCCGGCAGTCCGTCGGCGCCCGCGGCTTTGTTGTTCTTTAGCCGCGTTATCGCTATTCTCACCTCGTCATGATCGGGTAGCGGAACGACAATTCCGTCGTCAACGATTGGGGTATCGGGATCTTCACTTTCTCTGTGACATGCGCAGCTGTCACCGTTTAACAGGTTCGAGAAGTGTTCCCTCCATAATTTAAGATTGCTCTGTACGTCAGTCACCAGATCGCCGTCTTTGTTCTTACAGGAAAACGCCCCGGTCTTGAAACCTTCTGTAAGCCGCCGAACTTTCTGGTAGAATTTTCGGGCGTTGTTCCTGTTGGCCAGCATCTCAAGCTCTTCGCACTCACGTATTTCGGCCTCTCGTTTCTTCTTTCGGATAATACGTCTCTCTTCCTTTTTCAGCTCTCTGTAGCGATCCCACATGGCTCGCGTTGCGCCCGATCGCAGCGTGGCTCTATAAGCGGCATCTTTTCTTTCTGCGGCAGCATGACATTCCTCGTCGTACCAATTGTTTTTTCGGGCTCGCCGGAATCCGATTTCTTCTTCGGCGGCGGTACGTAGGGAACGAGAAATGTGGCTCCATTGCTCGCGCATGCCGATTTGTTGGGCAGTGCTTTCTGAGAGCAGGAGTGAGAGTCGAGTGGCGAATCTTCTGGCTGTCTGTTGTGATTGCAGCTTTTCAATGTCGAACATTCTTCGCGTAGGTAGATGTACGTTTTTTGCTGCACAGAGGCGGGTGCGCAGCTTGGCTGCAACAAGGTAATGATCCGAGTCGATGTTGGGTCCTCGGATCGTGCGTACATCTAATACACTAGAAGCGTGTCTTCCATCTATCACAACATGATCGATCTGGTTTCGCGTTTTTCGATCAGGAGACAGCCAGGTAGCTTGGTGTATCTTTTTATGCTGGAATCTGGTGCTGCAGACTACCATGTTTCGGGCCCCGGCGAAGTCGATCAGCCTCTGTCCGTTACCGGATGTTTCGTTGTGCAGGCTGAATTTTCCGACTGTGGGACCAAAAATTCCCTCCTTGCCCACCCTGGCGTTGAAGTCGCCAAGCACGACTTTTATGTCGTGGCGGGGGCAGCGCTCATAGGAACGTTCCAGGCGCTCATAGAAGGAATCTTTGGTCGCATCGTCCTTCTCTTCCGTCATGGCGTGGGCGCAAATTAGCGATATGTTGAAAAAACGGGCTTTGATGCGGATTGTTGCGAGACGCTCGTCCACCGGAGTGAACGACAGTACTTGGCGACGAAGTCTCTCTCCCACAACAAATCCGACACCGAATTTGCGCTCCTTTACATGGCAGCTGTAGTAGACGTCGCAAGGTCCTATGGTTTTCTTACCTTGCCCCGTCCATCGCATCTCTTGGATGGCAGTGATGTCAGCCTTTACTCTCACGAGGACATCAACCAGCCGGGCAGAGGCACCTTCCCCATTAAGGGACCGGACATTCCAGGTGCATGCCCTCAAATCATAATCCTTAGTTCGTTTGCAGGGGTCGTCATCAGTATAGGGAGGTCTCATCCGAGGCTTTTTTACACTTTTCATTGGGGGCGATTTTTAAGTGGCGGGTCCCAAACCCAACGCACAACCAGCTATCCTGGAATATTTCGCCTTCTCACGTTAGCTCACTCCCAAACGGATGTTCGGAAGCTACCCAGAGGATACGTGGGCTAATCCCGGCCGTTGTGAGCTGCTTGAACCATATGCAGAAGAATCGTCCTGGCCATTCCCAAGTGAATGGCGATCAGTAACTTTCCCCACTTGCGTGGACTTCTACACATGGAACCATCCTCCATCAATGCCTCTTTAGACTGTGCAAAAGTGCAGAAATTGTTAGGCAATGTTATCATTCCTGTTGTTTTTGAAAAAAGGTTTATTTTTTTTGTTTAAAAAGTGTTTTTTGAAGTTTTGAAAAACACTTCGCTCTAACCAATTTCTTCTCAGTTAATTGCTGAAAATGAAATATTTTGAAAAAACTATTTTTTTTTTAATTTAACGTTTTTGAGAAAATTTTTATTGAGATTGCAGTTGATTTATTTGAATAATTTAATTTGGAAATTTATAAGTTGATATTGATGCGGTCACAGAAACAGGAAGAATAAAAAATTAGAAACAGAAAATGAATAATGATAGATGACACGCATAGTGTTGCCAGAAATAATTTGAACACGCCCTCTCAATATGCGGATCATCTAAGTAGTTAAACCAAGTCCAGTACGACATCTTTCGTGATTAACTTTTGAGAGTGATTTCGTCATAACATCTGCAACCATATTTTGCATTGATATGTGTTGTAGCTTCAAATGGCCAGCGGCGACTGTTTCACGAATGAAATGATGTTTAATGTCGATGTGCCTCGTGCGAGCATGAAAAACAGGATCACCAGCCAAACATTGAGCTCCTTTATTATCAACAAAAATTGTTATGTCGATAAACTCTCGTAGACCAAGCTCAGTTAACAAACTTCGTAAATAGATTGCTTCTTTCGCTGCTTCTGCCAAGCTAATATACTCCGCTTCCGTTGAAGATAGTGCGACCGTGCGCTGCTTTTGCGACTTCCAGGTAATCGCAGCGCCGCTAATTAAAAATACGTAGCCGGTATATGAACGACTATCTACAGTACAACCTCCCCAATCAGCATCCGCGTAGCCAATCAGTGGGTCATTCGTCTTACGAAACACTAACCCCCTATGTGCCGAGCCAGCAAGATATCTCAGAACTCTCTTCGCAGCCAACCAATGGCCCATAGATGGGTTAGTTACATACTGTGCTAAACGCGATACAGTATTAGCTATGTCAGGTCTCGTTGCCACTGACAAATACATCAAACTTCCAATTGATTCTCTATAATGATTTATTTCAGACAGCTTTTTCGAATCTGGAAACTTAACATTCACTTCGGATGGCGTCATTACAGGATTGCAATCTTCCATACCATATTGCTTCAACAAATTCATTACATAACCTGTTTGTCGCAAAGTGATATAATCTGCAGATTGACTTATTTCAAGTCCCAAACAATATTTCGCTTGACCCATATCTTTGATCTCAAATTCCTGCAAGAGCTGCTTCTTTACGTATTCAATGCATTTCAAACTTTTCGCTGAAACTAATAAATCGTCGACGTACACCAATAACAAGCAAAACTCTTCACAGATTATACCAGAAAACAAACAGGGTTCATTTTTCAATGGCTCCAATCCCATTTCAGATAGCTTTGCTCGAAGTTTAATATACCACTGGCGACCAGATTGCTTGAGGCCATATAAAGCCTTATTAAGCTTACACGCGTTACCACCATTATGTAAATTTGTGAGCATATTTCCAGCACATATACTAATAGGACAATTATCACTCCGTTTTGACACAATACGCTTCAGTATCTCAGGTAACATGTCTGGAACCTTCATGAATACGTCTTCATCTAAAGGGCCATTGAGATAAGCTGTAACGACATCAAATTGCCAAATTTTAAAGTTAAAATGAATGGCCAATGCCAACATCAGTCGGACCGTCTCCAACCTCGCAACAGGAGCAAACGTGTCATTGTAATTCACACGGTATTTTTGACTATAACCCTTAGCTACAAGTCGTGCTTTACGCCGCTCAATTTTTCCTTCGTTTCCATACTTGTTAGTAAGCACAAATCGACAGCCAATAATGTTTTTGTTATCGCCGGTCTTCACGATCTTAAAGGTGTAATTTTTAAGAATACTAATAACTTCACTCTCAATAGCATCTTTCCATTCATCACGATCGGGACCTTTCAAAGCACTTCGAGTTTCAATTTCGGCTATTCCAGTAAATACGTCATCTATAAGTTCGTCAGCGTGAACATCTGGAGGATCGGAATCTTGTGAGGCTTCTTCTAAATTTCGAGAATGGAATAACTTTCGTGGACGCCCTCTATACCCGCGGAGGAGTCGTGGTCTTCCAGGTGCCCTATTTCCAACCTGTTTAATATCATTCACAGGGGTAACATTTTTCACAGAATCACCTTCAGTATTTGCTGAATTATCTCCCTGCATCTTCGGAGGAGAAAATTCAACGATCCCTCGCTCATCATTATCGACGTTTTCTTCTTCGTCAGACAACAACAACTCATCAACAACCACCGTATGTGGTGACCGTGGTAGATTCATCTCTAAAAATTTAACATCTCGAGCATAGACTATTTGATGAGTATTGGGGACCCATATACGATAACCCTTTTTGTCTCGTGGGTATCCTACAAATATACCTTCTATGGCTCTAGGAGCAAGTTTATTTTTACCTGGATTCTTATCGAGCACCATTACTTTTGATCCAAATACTTTCATGTGATTGAGCAGTGGTTGGTCGCCATTTACCTTTTCGTAGGGTGTTTTCCAATTTATACTACTCGATGGGCAACTGTTGCGAATGTATGCAGAGGTTGCAACAGCTTCCGCCCAAAATGACTTCTCTAAGCCAGATTGTGATAAAAGACACCTAGACATGTCCAATAATGTCCGATTCATCCTTTCGGCGAGCCCATTCTGCTCAGGAGTATTGGGAATACTTAGTCTCCTCAAAATACCGTTATCTGAAAGATACTGATCAAAAATGTTATTGCAGTACTCACGACCATTGTCAGATTGTAGACACTTTATTTTCTGTCCTGTCTGCCTCTCGATACAAGTTTGATAAAGTTTGAAAGCGGTGAAAACGTCTGATTTTTGCCGTAAGAAATAAACTTCACACCAACGTGAACTGTCATCTATAAACGTGAAGAAGTACCTGGCACGGCCAATTGATTCTTCCCTGAAAGGGCCAACGACGTCGGAGTGCACGATCTTTAGCAATTCTTTGCTATGCTCACGGCTTTTATCAAACGATATAGCCGTCATTTTGCTCTTCAAACAAGTTTCACAGTTTGAAAGTTCTCTACTCTCGCTAACATCCATTTTAGGAAGTGCCTCCTGACTAACTAATTTTACTAAGTCTTTGGAGTTAAGATGACCTAGACGACAATGCCATTTAAATAACTCAGAGCATCTGACTTTAGCAATCGCGCATTCGTTGCCTTCACGTACAAAGAACAAATCACCTTTACGATCAGCGACTAAAATTGTTTTGCCATTCTCATCACTAACATATGCTCCATTCTTGACAAATGTTACTGTATGCCCTTTGTTGGTGATCTTTGCAACAGATATCAAGTTTGTGCGCAAGTCCGGCACAAATAATGTATTGTTGAACTCAATGAGTTGTTCGCCACCACAACCAGCAACTGCCAGCTTAACTTTACCCTTGCCTTTGACTTCTGCACAAGCTTGACTAGCGAGATTCAGTTTAACCTTTGTTGATTTGTCAATAGACGAAAAATTTGAAATATCGCCACATAAATGCGCCGTACATCCACTGTCAAGAATCCAATCATGCTTCGACCTGAAACTATGCTCACTTCTCCAAGTGTGCTCAGCAGCAGTATAACAAGCTGCATACGATTCGTTTACTTCTTGATCTTGTTGTTTTCCGCGATTCGCACCATCACCTTTTCGTGCTTTACAAGCACTTGCCTTGTGCCCAAATACACCACACTTAAAACATTTAAAGTTGTGCTTAGGAGTGAACTTATCTTTACACTTTGTAAATTTCTTATGAGCATGCATACGCTCCCCAGCGGCCATTGCAATAACCGCACTTCCCGAAGCTTGTTTACGTGCCTCGCTCTCTTCAATAATTTTTACCTTCAATATATCAGCCTTGGGTAGTTCGTCTCTTGACTCAATAGCACAACGAAAGTTTTCGTACGACGATGGCGAACTATACAGCAGCATTATTGACAATAAATCGCCATTTATTGGCACACACATGCTTTCCAACTTGTCAACTGCATCGAAGAACGTAGCAATATGCTCTTTAACATTACCGCCCTCATCTAATTTGTGTAGCATTAGCTGTTTCAAAAGAGTTGCTTTGCGCGCCGGTCCTTTTGATGCATAAATTGACTCTAATTTGAGCCACACACCCGCGAAGTGTCGCAGCCACGAACTTGCTTCAATTCTGATGGTTGAATTGAAAGAACTAAACCTGCCTTAGCCTTTTTGTCATTTTTCAACCACAAGGCTTTAGCAGCAGCATCACACTCTGTTGGCATAGCACACGTACCATTGACATAATCCCACAAATCATTTTTAATCAGCAACGCCTCCACCTGCATACTCCAAGTGTCAAAATTCTCCTTGGACAAAAGCTCAATTCTGGATGAGCTAGATACTAAATTCACAGCCATCTTAGATGCAGTATCAAGAGTCGATCCACGTGTCTGTTGGATAATTTTTTCTTTTGGAATCTTCTTTTGGAATCGCCTTTTCGTCGGTTTTACTCAGTACGCGCAATTGAAACTGTGTCAGCAGAATTATTTTGGGTAACTGGGCTCATAACCTATTGAGATTGCAGTTGATTTATTTGAATAATTTAATTTGGAAATTTATAAGTTGATATTGATGCGGTCACAGAAACAGGAAGAATAAAAAATTAGAAACAGAAAATGAATAATGATAGATGACACGCATAGTGTTGCCAGAAATAATTTGAACAATTTTGTTCTTGAAAAAATTTCATACTTTTGTAAAAGTTTAAATTGATTTGTTAAAAAAGATTTTTTTCCGCTTTGAAAAACACCCCCTCGAAAAAATGTATTCTCTATTAATAGTGGAACATGAAATGCTTTGAAAACACCATTTTTTTTTTAATTTTGTTTGGTTTTCAGAAAATTTTGTTTTGAAAAAATTTCATACCCTTGAAAAAGTTTTATTTTATTTTATTTGTTTAAAATTTTTGAAATTTTTTTTTTGTATTTAATTTTAGAAAAACACCTCTTCGAAGAAATTTCTTTTATCTTTTTGAGGAAAATTTGGTTTTGAAAAAATTTCATGCTTTCGAAATTTTTTTATTTTACTTTATTTCTTCAAAATTTTTGAAAACAATTTTTTTATAATTTTCGAAAAACACCCCTTTGAAAAAATGTTTTCTATGTGTCATAGTGGTATTCCATTAACTTTTAGGATTATAGTCAAATACTTACAAATATCTACGCTTTCACAAATAGCAACAATAAACAAATTTCCTCAAAACCAAAAAATTTACTTTTTTTCTAAAAAAATTCTAAACAAACATCGTAATAAATTTAGAATTTTGTGTTCACGAAAAAACAGTATTGTTTTTATTGTATTAACTGAAAACCAAAATGTTGCAAAAAATCAAAACAAAACTAAATTATTTTTTTGTGTTCATTTGGTCCATATGTTCCATAAAAAGTTGATATGGTAAATAATATGCAGGGTCTGATACACGCAAATTTCCATTGACCATTATAGTGACAAAATTATCGATCACCAATTCCAACAGGATTTCAAAATCAGAGTTGGAATGAGTTGTTGTGTGGTGTACTTCTGAAAAAATGAGAAATAAACAAAATAAATCTAAAAATTCGAATTCTAACTTTATCTTGTGTATGTTCTTATTACCTTTGAATTTTTCCAATGAAGCACCATTCATTTTAAATTTTCCAAGAATTTTTTTCATCATTTCGCGTTTCTTTCCTTTTTCATTCGATTCCAACATTTGTTCATAGCCGAAAACATCGTTTGCAAACGCATTCATTTCCATATAGAATTGAATTGAAACATTATTTTCATAAATACTTAGGACCTTAACTAATGCACCTTGGTACATACCTAACGCAGATATTCATCGCGACCTTGACATCGATACTATTGATGAAACAATACAAAGCGCTAGCAGAAGACACATAAATAGACTATTAAGGCATACAAATCCTATGATGAGAAGACTACCAAATAAAGAAAAATCTACCCAAAGTCGGCTTAACCGTCAAACACCAACAGATCTTGCAAAATCCTTGTAATCAATTGTCAACTAATCGTATATATCATTGTTTGTTAACCACTTGTTTTTAAATAATATGTATATATTTCTTCTAAATGAGCTTGGGGGCATTGGCCCTTCAATATCACTCTCATTCCATCTTTTTGTAAATCAAATTACTTATTGTCTAACGACAGGTGTAATATTTTATGGAAGAAATAAAAAAAAAAAAAAAAAATTTCACTCGAATCATTTGAAATTTCTGTATACAATACATTTCTGTATCACAATACAAATACAAAAAATTCAAAATAAGTTGTACACATAAAATTACACATAAAATGAATGTCGATTCGAAACTTACTTTAATCTAACAATCGAGCAAGTTTTGTTTTGGACAATATTTTGATTTTTTCTTTTTTTTATATGAAGAAAATATTTAAAAGAAATTTTTTTTTGCTAAAAACCTTCCCCTAGTGGATCCCTATAATATGAAAAAAGAACGAATAAAATTGGCCTCGTATCGGCCCAAAAAAATGCGGACAAACGAACATCATTTCATTTTTATATGTATAGATTTGTTCATTTCATATGTCCATATGATTTGTATGATTGTTTATAAATCAAATGTGTTCTTTTTAGTTTTCTATGAAATTTCCTCAAATATTGGAGAAATGTATGCTTGCATGTATGTATGCAGGTTTATATATATAATATGTAGTTATAAATCCTGATTATTTAAATTCCTTAAGCAAATCAAATTCCCTCACAGGGACATGCTTAATTACCAGGCACTCAGAAAGACGGTATATGCAAATTCAAATATGTGAATTCATTTGCGGCTGCACGCACTTGGCACAGCAAAAATATTGTAAAAAGTACTTTGCTCCTAGAAATATGAGCTCGAACTTATCAATGAATTTATTTTTGATGTGAGGTACAATACTTGAAGCCGCCGCGATTGTGGGTGATTTTTTAGCTATTATCTTTTTAAACAGTTGGTTTAAATAGCTGACGCACGTTTCGTGTTTTGTTTCACTGTCAAACGTCTTCAGTTTGGTCTATAATTTAACCATGAATCGTCTTACAAAGGAAAAATGCTTGCAAATCATTCAATTCTATTATAAAAATGCGTGTTCAGTTAAGAAAGTTTATCGCGCGATTCTTCCGTTTTATGGTCAGTTTAATCGACCCACTGAAGCGGCTATTCGAGCTATTGTGACTAAATTTAGAACCAAATTTACATTACTGGACATCAAACCACCAACACGCTTACGTAGAGTTCGAACTGAAGAAAATATCGCAGCTGTATCGGCCAGTGTTAATGATTACCATCAATTATCGATTCGTCGCCGTTCGCAGCAATTGGGCCTCTGTTACTCAACAACGTGGAAAATTTTGCGAAAGGATTTAGGTGTGAGGCCTTTCAAAATACAGCTGGTGCAAGAATTGAAGCCGAACGACCTACCACATCGCAGAATTTTTGGTGAATGGACTCTTGGAAAGTTGGCCGAAGATCCACTTTTTTATCGAAAAATTGTGTTCAGCGACGAAGCTCATTTTTGGATCAATGCGTACGTAAATAAGCAGAATTGTCGATTTTGGAGTGAAAATCAGCCAGGAGAATTGCAAGAGCTACAAATGTATCCAGAAAAGGTTACAATTTGGTGCGGTTTATGGGCTGGAGGTATCATTGGACCGTACTTCTTCAAAGATGCTGCGAGTCGTAACGTAACTGTGAATGGTGAGCGCTACCGTGAAAGTATATCAAATTTTTTTTGCCACAAAATGCAAGAGCTTGACTTGCATGACATGTGGTTTCAGCACTACGGTGCCACATGCCGCACAGCGCAATCGCGGTCAACATTTGCATAAAATAGCCTTCAAACATTAAATTATATGGACTGTACTATCGATTTGGATAAAAATTTCATGCATTTTTCTGAATTTCACGTGAGTTTTTTTGAAAAACTTTCCTATAGCTCTTAAAAAATCACCCATTATAATCATGGCCGCTACGGTTGCGCTTATGAATGTATTTTGTTCATACAGTAGCTAGTCTTAAAATTTTAGTTTTGGAAACACACAATGTGCGAATCTGTGTACAAGTTTTGAAATTATAATTAATTTAATGTTTTTAAAAAATAGTTAGAGCTTTTAGCTCTTCTTTATTTCACTTCCAACTTCAGACTGACTATACACTTTCAATACTTTCTTATTACAACTTATTTGCCTAATTAAACTTACGTATACGTGTGCATTTCCGGCACGCTTTATCATTTTATGCTGATCTAATGTCTGCTTACAATTTTGTTAGTATCGAGTTCACTCGAATTCTATCGGAAAGTAATAAATTGAATTTGAGTTTTACTGGCGTTAACTCCGCCGCTTTTAAAAACGAACGTCCTTGTTTGTCTGCACATGGTGGTGGATTGATTGGTCCACCCGTGGAAGCGGTTCAGGTTGTTCGTGATGCTCTAGAATTACTTCTTGCAACGGCATGTGATTAGAATCGTACAAGATATTCCGAAATTTGCCAAAGATGCTCTTAGTCCTTTGCTTTTGAAATTCTGAACAGTTTTTTTGTTTTTCAAGGGAAGTTCCTTCATCATTTCAAGGCTTCATATTTTTTCTTCCGCATTTTCTATAGCGCTTGATTGTAATATCGCAGGAAGGGGCTTACTGCCTGAAACTTCGAAGGATGAATATGTTTGGTTGTCTATTGTAATTGTAGAACTGTGGTATTGTAAAACAAATGAGCCGGATAGATTGACATCTTCCTGGACATTCCCATGGCAGCCGGTTCTACGTTAGCGGAATGACTCGGGTTTTCCCCGACCAAGGGCTGCCGCCCCAGTAAACTAGCCCTGTTTAGTGTACCGTATCCCACCCCCAATCTCTCGTCACAGGAGCAATCCCTTGCAGCACGTTTGCTCCAAACACTTCTCTTCAGGGCTGGCGTCGAACCCAACCCTGGACCAGAGGTATTTTACTGCTGAATCTGCCATAAACGGCTCCATCCAAACTCCAACTCGGTTAGGTGCAATAAGTGCAACGGGTGGTGCCATCTGAAGACCTGTTCTGGCCTTAAGACTCAAAGGGAATGGTCCACAAGGTATGTGGGCACGTGTTGCTTCCGCCATCAGGCGGCCCTTGCCTCAACGGTGCTACCGTCTTCACTGCCGCCACCAACAATATCTCAACTGTAAGGAGCCCTCAAGCGCAACACTGACCCACAACCCTCCTGCTCCTATCCCAGTGCGGAGACAAACCAGCAGCTCTTGGTCCCTCGCACCCTCTGCTCTGTGTGCCAGACCACGGTCCCTCGGAACCTGACAACAGTCCAGTGCAGTTCTTGCCATGGCTGGTGCCACTTTCGGAGGTGCTCTGGCCTGTGCACCACCCGTGAGTGGACACGCGACTTTGTTGCCCCCAGCTGCAGAGCTCTGCACCCGCAACCGCCCCCTGCAGCGCGCCTGTTCGTCAAAGTCAGGCTACAACAACTTTTGCGGAACGCACAGCATGACCAACGCAGACAGCACCACGCGTCCCTCACCCCCGAGTTACGATCACACCCCCGAGGAGTATTAAACTCTTACAACTGAACCGCAACGGACTTACGAGTAAGATTTACGAGATAGTCAATATCAGGAGGCCATGAAACCACATGAAAAAGCTGGGTCCATTGGGAGTAGAATATCTCACCAAAGCCTTCAACTTGTCTATGGCCACTCTCATCATTCCTGATAAGTAGAAAGTAGGGATGGGACCACTCTCCCTCCCTCTCTCTGCTGAAGCCTGGGAAACCCGCCAACCAAGGGGAGTCTTATCGCCCATAACTCTCCTTTCCCAGTAGTGAAGACTCTTGAGGCCCTTCTACTCCCACTCTTTACGAAACATCTGACCCCAGCCTCGCACCAGCATGGTTTCCAAAGAGTGCGTAGCACCACCACCGCACTCACCGTCATTAACACCCAGGTAAACCGCGGACTAAACCAAAACCGCCCCTGCGAGAGGACTGTGTTAGATCTAAAAAAGGCTTTCGATACAGTCAGTTACGCCACGCTACAAGATGACATTTTACAGTCGACACTCTCACCAGGGCTGAAGAGGTGGACCGCGAACTACGTGAGTGGTTGTCATTCGTCAGTGATATTTCGGGACCAAACATCTAAACAAAGGAAAATAAAGTATAGATTGCCGCAGGATGGTGTCCTTTCACCCTTGCTTTTCAATTTATATATTTCGAAATTCCCCCAGCCACCAGAGGGAGTATCCCTGGTCTCATACGCCGACGACTGCACGATAAAGACGTCGGGCAATAATATTGATGCCCTATGCTCCAAAGTAAACGACTACCTCGCCCGCCTTTCTCGCTTCTTCACTGCAAGGAACTTACAACTCTCCTCTACTAAATCCACGGAAACCCTTTTCACCACCTAGGCAAAGGAGGTCAAGCTACAACTCAAGGTGAAAGTCGATGACACACAAATTCCGACGGATAACAACCCCAAAATATTGGTAGCTACCTTTGACAGCTTGCTCTCCTTCTCGCGCATACAACCGCTATTGCAACTAAAGTACAGAACCGCATCAAGGTTCTCAAGTCGCTCGCTTGCAGCACTTGGGGCAAAAACAAGGAAATGTTGCTGTCGACTTTTAAAGCAATAGGCCGACCGGTTCTTAACTATGCTGCGCCTGCCTGGTCGCCTGGGACCAGTTTCCTCAACTACGCGGACGAGATGCTAGACAAAACAGACAGACAGCTACTGGATCGGACAGTGTACAGACAGGCCATAAACGGCATTCACCGGGAGACTCTCACCACCTTCTTAAGCTACCAACCCCCGTATGCCGTTATCGGAGTCCAACCACCACCAATCGCGGACGAAGAGGTCCAACTTCCCCGACAGTCCCGCGTAACTTTGGCACAATTACGTTCTGGATACTGTAGCAGGTTAAACTCCTACTTATCCAGAATCGACATCGACATACTAATCATATGTCCAGCATGTGAAGGCACCCCGCACGACACTAACCACCTTTTCACATGTCCCATCAAACCCACTCATCTAACACCCCTCTCCCTCTGGACCCAACCCGTCGAAACTGCTAGTTTCCTGGGCCTACCGTTAGATGAGCTAGACGAAGACGACCGGTGATTACACTACACTGACAGAGCAAAGTTACTGCTACAACAACAACAACATCTTCCTGGTCTATGCCAACTATTCCTTCGTATTGGTTGAAAAGTATGACATTGGCGAAAATATCTTCGACTGTAGGAATGTGCTGATTGTTTATTAAAATGCAAGTAGGTGGATGGCTTTTGAGTAAATGCGGAATACAGGAGGAGCTACCGATGTCAACAATATTCTTTTTGTAATTTTAATTTCATAATGCTTTACACAATTATTTTTCATGCCGAAAATTTTATCTGTATATACTAAAATTTTCTGAAAATTGAATTTAAATATTTTAATTCCCTATTTAAGTGCTCTAATTGATAGAGATTCACATAAATTTTCATCAGTTAATGGGATATCAATTAGATATAAAATCATTCAGTTATTTGAAGCTTTTTTCACATTTGCAAGTTTAAAAGATTCTTCAACATTAATAAATTAATATCTTTTTCAAAAGTTTCTTTTATTATTATCATTTCAATATTAGAAAAAATATATGAGTTTACTATGCCAACTTTGGCCCAATGAATTGCACTATTTATATTAACAATTTCTGCTTTTATTAATTCCAATTGGTATCTAATACTTAGGTTATGTGAGCAAGGGTAAATTATTTGAAATAAAGAATAATGATTTATTAGTGACAGCAATATCTCAGCTAATTTAAAAATGTCATATGAGATATGTGAGTCATGCGTGTTTCGAAGGCAGGCTAGGTTACCTTTTAAGCAACCTAAAGACAAAAATCACATTAATCGACCCTTGTTATTTACACCAACAACACTGGATGATAAAAATTATGTTGTGATCTTTGTAGATCAATATACACATTATTATATAACCTATTTAATAAAATTTAAATCAGAAGTTTTCAGCGTATTTGAGGATTTTGTTGAAAAGAGTCAAGCTCATTTACATCTCAAAATTGTCAATTTGTATATTGACAACGGTAGAGAATACCTTTCAAATGAAATGCGTGAGTTCTGTGTGCAGAAAGGGATAAGTTATCATTTAACCGTACCACATACACCCCAGTGGAATGGTGTTTCGGAGAAAATGATCAGACCCTTGACAGAAAAAGCTCGCACTATGGTAAATGGGGCAAAATTAAATAAAAGCTTCTGGGGTGAAGCTGTACTTACTGCAACATATTTGGTAAATAGGATTCCAAGCAGAGCACTTGGTGATAATAAAATGACCCCATATGAGATGTGCCACAATTGGAAGCCAAATTTAAAGTATCTTAAAGTTTTTGGTTCAACTGTATATGTTCACAATAAGATTATCATAAAGCCACAAAAATCATATAAAGCCATTCTTATTGGGTATAAGCCCAATGGCTACAAATTGTCGGATGTGATTAAAGAAAAAGTTATTGTTGCTAGAGATGTTGCTGTTGATGAGACAAACCTTATTTATTCTAGAGCAGTAGAAGGTGATAAACCAGAAGTCCTGAATGAGAGTAAGGAAAGTAAAAATGAGAAATTCCTGAACGAAAGTAAGGAATGTGATCAGCCTAATTTCCGGAATGATAGTACGGAAGGTGATAAATTAGAAGTCCTGAACGGAAGTAAGGAATGTCATCAGCCTAATTTCCGGAATCATAGTATGGAAGGTGATAAACCAGAATTTCTGAATGAAAGTAAGGAAAGTAATCAGCTTAATTTTTCTAATGAAAGCAGAAAAGAAAACAAACTGATCTCCTGAATGAAAGTAAGGAAATATATATCCAGAATGAGAGTAGGGATTGTGAGAAAACTTATCAATCAGAAAATTGTTTTGAAAAGAAAATTCATCTAAAAGTAGCAACTAGAAAAATTGAAAGGCTAAGCGCTAAGTCTCGAATATCTTACAATGAAGATGATAATAGCCTGACCAACTGTGTATCAAATGCTCACATAATTTTTGATGAAATTCCAATTTGCAGAACTACGAGACAGTTTGGGATTGCTTCAAGAGAACTAATTTGATTATTACATATACATACATATGTATATATACCAAAGTTTGGAATTCTAAGAATTTTTTTATTTTTGTTAAACAAGAGAAACAATTGAATTCTTAATTTGTTAATTGAAACACACATGTTTTGTTTATATGATATTTATACAAGATAATGATCTGATCGGTGTTTCTGGGTTTTCCCGTATCCTTGCAGCGAATGCTGGATCATTTAACACTTCCCAGAACGCACACCAACCACTCTAGCTTAATAACTGAATATATGGTTTGCTTGTAAACTTAATAATAATGTTATTTTCAAATTGTTATATGTTATTCAAATAATAACATTATGCAACACTCTTTAAGTATCTCTTATATAAGTAAATTTGGTAACACTGAAAATTGATCTCTCACTTCCTGTTTGATTCTCTATATTCGTAGACGTGGTATTGGTGTTGCTTAAAAATAATCAATAAAATAAAAGACAATCTACAAAGTAAATATAAATAAAATACTAGTGTAATTTATTTAATCGTCGAAGTGAGTTTTCCAACAATTTTTGCAAAAATTAATTGAATCCTTCTATGTATGTATCTATATGCTATTATTTTGTTTTACATATGTACATATCTAAACATCTATGCATGCTGGTAAATTTCTTCAGTGCGATCTTGATTATCCGAATAGAAAACAAATTTCCTTATCTAATGAAAATGATTGATTCGCACATACGATTTTCATAACTTTTATTTATCTTTAAAAAATTATCTTTTGAAACCGTCATATCTAACTACACTTGATAAAACGTTGTGTAAAATGGGTGATAAATACAAATCTCTGTTCAAAATCAAGCAATTCTATACAAGAAAAATCTTCAACAAAGTTTTTAGCAAAATAGGTTTTTAGCAAGCAAAGGGTTTTAAGTGCGCTGTGAAATTGGTTCCACCATAGCAAACTCTATTTAAAATTGACAAAAACGTGATTACCGCTTTTTAGTAGATTTTCAGATGATTGCACAAAACATTCCCATACATATTTGGATAGTGTTGCAATTATGGTAAAAATTTTGTTTCTTTACAGTAGTAAAGGCCTTTCTTAATAGACAGGTATAGTTTAAAAATTAAGTTGGTTAACAATTTTCTAAGGCCCGTAAACATTACTTGGTCCATAAAACACATTTATCAATTATCAGCCCCTTAATTCCAAGACCGTCAGATTTAAATAAATTTCATAATTTTCACCATTTCGTATTTTTGTCCTTACACATAGATATGTATGTATTTACTCGTATGTATGTAAGCCCATACGAATATCATCATTCTTAAGGGAAAGTAGAAAACCAAACGGACATGCAAAAAAGCATACAGTATTCACTGCGACAATATTTCCCTTATCCTTTTCCCATATAAAAAATAACCCATACTTATGTGCGTACATATAGGTAGGTGAAATGGTAGAAGTGCACCTGGCACTCCTCAAGTAGCACTCAGGCGCCGTTTTGATACCTTTATGACACCTCCAACAGGCGGATATCAGGCTGTCGAAGAAAGGAGCTCCCAGTGACCTTAGTCTTCTAGCTGCCAAACCCGGACATTTACAGAGAAAATGCTCTACAGTCTCCTTCTCTGAAAGCTCCCCACAGCTTCCGCAATGGGGGTTAAATGGTAACCTTAGCTTTTCCGCGTGTGTGCCGATCGTCCAGTGGCCGGTAAACACAGCTACGAGTTTGGAAATTTGAATGGAGAGGAGTTCAAAGAACTTTCTGAGTCCTTCGTGTATCGTATTGGGGCCAAAGGGCTTTCCAATTAGCACATGAAGAAATGGAGCTCCATCTTTTCTGCGCTTTAATGAGAAATAATTTGTGAAGTTCCCTTTTAACAACTGTCAGGGGGATGCCGATGAGGGGTAGGAGGTCTCAGAGGCCAATCCAGTCCCCTTCCTGCCAAGCTCATCAGCAACTTAATTTCCCTCTATGTTCCTATGCCCTGGAACCCAGATCTGAGAAATGTTACCTGCACACCCAAGAGATTTGATCTCTTTACAGGAGTTTACTAATTTCGTTCTGCACCAAGGCGTCGTCAATGCCTTAATCACGGCTTGACTATCGGAAAAAATGTTAATATCTCCCTCCCTCCCGCGTTCCTTAAGCATTTTGCATGCCTGCAAGATCGCAAAGACTTCTGCTTAAAAACACTAGCAGTGTTCGGCAGTTTAAAAGAGATAGATAAACTGGCTGATTTAGAGAAAACCCCTGCTCCGGCTCCCGGTTCCATCTTGGAACCGTCAGTGAAGACAGAGGTGCGGATTTTCCCGTCGATCCAATCCTGCCTATTTGGAAACATTGCTCTAGCACGACCCTTAAACTCTAGTTTGCGGATAGAGAGATCTGTTCGAAGCTCGGAGAAATACGGTGTTAAACGCCCGAAAATGCTACCATGTCCCTTGAGAGATTGTCTCCAGGGGCCAACTTCCTTTAACCTGATTGCACTTTGAGCTGCGATGAAAATGACGGAAAAGTCGATGGGAAGTAAGTGCAAGAGGACATTCAGGGCAGCACTGGGGCAAGTTTTACATGCTCCGATGATGCCAATGCATGCAGTCCTTTGCACCCTCCCCAGTTTAGTGATATTATAGCCCTTCCGAAGAGCTTCCCACCAAACCAAGCATCCATACGTTAAAATTGGCAAGACCACTGCGTTGTACAGCGCGACCTGTGGCTAGAGTCCCCATTTTTTACCGAACATAGATTTGCAGGAGTAGAAGGCTGTACTTTCCTTCTTTACCCGATTTTCAATATGTAGCTTCCAATGGAGTTTGGAGTAAAGTATCACAACAAGATACCTAACTTCGGATAAGAGCGGGAGCATGTGGTTGTTTAATTTGGGAAGTCGGAAGGGTGGAGGTTTATATTTATTAAAAGCACCTTCTATGTATATGAAGACCGCCGAAGTGAATTGTTTGCCTTACAGACCTCGTGTAAGGCTGATTCCGCGGATCTTCCTTAAAGGTAAGCGTGTTGCTCTGGAAATAATTTGGATTCGATGTGCTCTCGGATATGATAATCAATCAATCTGTCAAACACTTTTAGGATGAATGAGGTCAGACATATAGGCCTAAAGTTCTTGGCCGAGTCGTTGCCCTTCCTCCCTGTCTTGGGCATGAAATCAACCCTCGTTTTCTTCCAGTTGACGCGAACGTGATTAAGAGCGATACACGCCAAGTAGATTTCTTGCAAGACAGGAACCACCAAGGTACTTGATTTCTGAGGCATCACAGGCAAGATATCGTCAGAACCAGGATATTTAAGAGGGGAAAAACTATTTATTGATCACGAGATTCTGTCAAACTGACAGGATGAATTTCAGGGAAACATCGAGTAGCCCTACTGTCGGCATGTCACATGGGGTAATACAATTTTCCGGAAAGTGATTATTTACCAAGATAGTTAAAAAATTTTCTGCAGATTAAGCCCACCCCCCGTCTTCCCATTTTACAAGAGTTCTGCAGGAGTGGTCTCTCGAAAGGATATTGCTTAGCCTGGCAGAATGCTTCACGGATTCAATGGACTCTCAGTACTCCTCCCAGGAGTGGCGTTTTGTATATTTAATGGCTTTTTTGTGTTCATTCAAAATTACACGGTAATTTTTAAAGTTTTTAGTTTGGTAGCATTCGTTAAAAACCCACCTTACCTTCTTTTTCAAGTCGGTGAGCGTCCTGCTGCACCAGGGAGGAAAGTCTTTCTTGATAGAAGATACTGGACAAGCCACTTTGAATACCGTCTGATAGGATCGCTGTATGTGTTCTACCTGCTTGTCCAGTTCATCACTGGATGAGTAGGAAAAAGTTCGCCTGATAATTTATTATTGAAAACCCTATTGAACAGAGACCAGTCAGTTCTTTTAGGGTTCCTGTGGGGAGATATGGTTTCCCGTGCGAAATTGATTTCGAAAAGGATCAACCTGGCGAACTAGTCGAAAGAGTGATATCAAGAACCTCCTCCTAAGAGTTTGATGTTTACGATGCTGGATATACAAACGTGGGGGTGTTGCCCTTGTTCCAAATAAGAAGGTTTCGACTTATAATGAAATCAAAAAGAGACTCACTTCGATCATTTATCTCGCTGCTTCTCCAAATGGTACGTCTTGCATTGGCGTCGCATCCGATGAGGATGGCCTGACGTACATATACATAAGTCGGCATACATATATATTAGGCCGGGTCGATTTGGGAGGGAGGCAAAAAAATCGCCCATTGCTCTGTGAAAATCATATTCTAGGGATCAAAATAAGAAACTTTGCCGAAGCAACGAGTTCCGCGGCCTCGGCGGCACACCTCCAAAGACCACCAAATGCAAATAGTTCCTTATCTAAAGGGTGGTTAAGTTTCAAGGGCCGGTACTGCTTTTGAATAAAATACAAGTTGTTTAGGAAATTATTGTCATTTCTCTCTATTATGATAATATTGGTTTGGTTAAATTACGTATGAAATAAAATATTGGCCAAATGACCGCCGCGGCCTCGGCGGCACACTTCCATCCGATGGTCCAAATTTTCGATGAAGCTGCGGCATAATTGAGGTTCTATGTCGTTAATGTGCCGAATTATCTCATCCTTTAGCTCTTGAATTGTTGCTGGCTTATAGACGTATACATTTTCTTTCAAATAACCCCAAATAAAGCAGTCCAACGGTGTCGTTGACGTTTAGGGGTGGTTCACTTTCAACATCGGCCTTTGAAATTTTTCCACTTCCACCCACTCCTGCTGTTGACGGTGACGACCCTGCATTCTTTTTGGCTACCCTATCATTATCCGGATTTTATCGTTGATCATTGAGCTGGTGGTTGCGGCATTCTGCCACCTGAGTACGTTAGGGTGAAACTCAGCAGAAATGGCAGGTGAGCCAATGCCATGACTGCCCCCTACCCGTTAAACTCCTGGGGAGCCTCGGAGTATGTTCCAAAGTCGTCGCCGTTGGGTTGGTAGTGTAGGTACGGTTGAGATGACTCCCGCTTTGCGACCCACGGCCTCCCTGCCTCAGCACACATAACCGTGGTATCACTTAGTGACGACTACACGTTCGAGTCTTGCATAGCGGTTGTGAGTAGGGACCCTTATGAACATAAATACCAAAAACCGCAATAAAAACAAAAATCAGAACGCATAATCAAACCCAAAAACTTTAGGCGGTAGTTGGGACTCGGAGCCGAACCCCAAAGTCTCTTCACTTATGGAAAGAGGGACGGAATCGCCTTCTCGAACCTGGCAGTAGCCGCAAGGGCAATACAAGTAGAGGCGGAAAGGTGTCAGAGTCGACGCTCAAAGCTTTATCTGTGCATGGCTCTGGGGAGTAGTCGGAATCGGCTTCGAGCACCATCCCAGGGGGTGTGAGTGGGAGCCCGCTTCCTGTAAGTAGACAGTCACTTGCGGAGCCGCATGCGGCTCGTGGTGAGGTACGATTGGAGATGATGGCCAGTACCAACAAGGCGTCCTCTCCAAGCTTTCCGGGGGATTCGGGGACTTCTCTTCCGGGCTCCTGTGTTGGGCCTAAACGGCAGTCAGGACAGAGCAGGAGAGCCTTCTTTGAACAGCGCATATCCACAAAAATCCGGTAACGCTACGGCGGCCAAAATGCTTTACAGGTACCTGAGAAGTATTTACGGAAGTTTGAGTGGGCCAGGATGGTACTCAGTGGGGCAGAGAATGGCTGCGCGGAAAGAGAGGGTGCGAGAGCACCGCCATTGGAATCGGCAGTGAAGCGGCAACGCCTTTTCGGCAAGCGCCGATTCTGCTAAATGCTGTGTCCCTCGGGCCTCTCGCTGAAACTAAAGGGGTCATTACCTATGGTTTCGAGAAGGTTTACCAGACCCTGCAGTTCCGGAAGTGCTGGGAGGGGATAGGTCCACGGTAGAGAAAGCTCCCATTGGGATGGATGTGGAATCTGTCACGTCGGATGGGGGTAGGGCTGACGACGTCCACTCTCTAGCGGTATCAGTCTTTAATATCGGGTGGGCAACTGTTCGACAGGGCGGAGGAGGAGGGACTTCTGGCCTCGGATAGTGAGGACGCTGACCCCAGGATGTTGGAGAAGATTATTAAAGATGAAGAATTTTATTGTAATAGAGGTAAGGACCCAACTTTCATTACGACGGTTAGATAGGAGGTTTTGGACCGCTCTTTGGCCTCTTTTACCCTGATGTATCGAATATCTGATTGGAGGGTGCACAGCGCTCCCTTTTTTCGGATCACAGATACATCCAATTTTCTCTGAATGAAACCAAACCGAATACATCCTCCTACGGGAACCTTAGGAACAGGGACTGGGACCTATACTGCAGAAACCTGCAGGTTTTTCTTCCGGATGCACCGCAAGGAAATATGTATCTCTCGGAAGAACCGATATATGAATTGCTGGCGACATTCACTGCTGCGTGTAACATAGGTCTCGAAAGCACTTGTCCACTAAGACCGCCTCCCAAAAAGGAAAAGCCGCCTTGGTGGACAACAGAACTCATGGTAATTAGGGTTTCATGAAGGCGGCTCTTAAATAGAGCCAGAAGAATTAAGTCTTCCTCGGAATGCGAACTGTACAAAGTAGAACTAGGAATCTACAAGCCCGAAATTAGGCAAGCGAAGCGAGACTCATGGAGGAGATTCTGCGGAAGTGTGGAAGGCTGTCATGGAGGAATTCCACAGCTATGGGATACCTGAGAGACGGTTCGGGATGCTGGACGATGAGCAGCGAAGAGATACTCAGGTTGTTCTTGACGCCCATTTTCCGACAAATCCGGAGTCGTGTAATATCGGCTGGGATACGGTGCATATGACTCCACACGCCCACTGGCGCTGGCTGAATAGCAACGCCTGGCTTGGGCGATTGACTCTTTCAAGCCCTTCAAATCACCTGGGCCTGATGACATTATACCTGCTTAACTGCAGAAATCTGTTGAGATATCATGTTGTTGGCTTCTTCCCGTCTACGTAAACTACGAGAGGCTGTGAGATACTCTGTGAGATACATACTCAATGCAGATAAGATCTCACATATCTCACATATCACAGACCAATCAATTTTCCTGCTGAAAACCCTTGAGAGGCTGATTGGTCTGCACATAAGGAGTGAAATTCCTCGGGGGCGTTTATCGTACACTCAACATGCCTACTGTAAAGGCAGATTGGTAGCGTTTGCCTTGCATACAATTGTGAAGCACATCGAGGTGTCCCTCTATCAGAAGAAGTTCACTGTGAGAGAGATATTTTTAGATACTCTGAATCCTTTGAAGACGGAACTCGTCTAATTTACGAGGAAATATAAAATATCTAGAGTGTTTCTCCCCTCAATAGCGGGCGTTCTTTTGTTGCTCTCTGAAAGTGTGAAGTACCTGGGACTTATCCTTGACAGAGGCCTTACGTGGAAGCCAAACATTGAGGAGAGAATTAGGAAGGCAACAGTCTCTTTGTTTGGGGCGCTATCGGCAAAAGATGGGGCCTCTCGCCTAAAGCCACTTTTTGGCTTTATAACACGATTATAAAGCCAATCTTGCTGTAGAATTCGCTAGAAAGGATGTCATCAGCCAAGAAGCTGGAGAGGGTACAAAGGTCTGCCCTCATTTGAATCAGTGGGGCGCTCCGTACCACTCCTACTCTAGCGCTTAACGCTATGCTGAATGTGGTACCCGTGGACATTGTAGGAAAACTACCGCTGCATGTGCCGCTATCAGGCTAATGTGTTCGGGCCATAAGGTAGAGCTAATCTACGGACACTCTAGCATTCTTAAAAATGTTGAGTTCAACCCCACGGTGCTGGATCATTGTACACCCACGCTAGTTCCAAGCGGACCTTTTTCCACTCATATTGTCTTAAGGGATGAGTGGGTGGGGTGTAAAATTTGGCGGTAAGGCATGACAAACATGTTCACGGATGGCTCCAAATTGGACGGAAAGGTTGGTGGGGGAGTATTCTGTAAAGAAATCCCCATCTAGCTCAAGTTCAGGCTTCCGGACCACTGTAGTTTTTTCCAAGTGAAGGTAGCCGCAATTAAGTAACCAGTGGATTGGTTTAATATTTACACCGATGGCCAAGGCAATTAGGGCCTTGGGCTCCGAATGGGTGTTCGGAAACTATCCAGGGGATACTTGGGCTAATCCCGGAAGTTGTGAGCTCCTTGAACCATGTGTAGAAGAATCGTTCTGGGCACCCCCAGGTGAATGGCGATCAGTAACTTTCCCCACTTACGTGGACTTCTACATATGGAACCATCCTCCATAACTTAACGAAAAGTTGCATGCGAAAGCAAGAGCAAAGCTATCGAGCAAGATTCCCCACTAGGAAAACTGTAGTTTACATTAGCTGACATGGTTTGCCAATTCGTGAGCAAGCTACATACAATGGTCCATGAGAAAAAATTGGGTATTCTAAATTAATACCACACATTTGTAGAGACTGTCCTTGCGCCTTATTAATTCTCATAGCGAAGGCAAGTCGAATAGGGAACTGCAAACGTTTGAAATCGAATGGTAAATCCGCCGGAACCAGTGGAATTCAGGGTATCAAAATGTCTTCTCCTTTGTATTTCCCTTTCAAAATTGTTTCTTCGATAACGTTACCCATTAGCTTCTTCACAGCGAGTCTGGTACCGTTGCAAAGTCGGGGCACATTACTATTGCGCAGCATAATAATCGGTGCTCCAATTTTTAATCGTAAATTATGAGGTGGTAAGCCTGGCAAATCGAGTGAGTTTAAGAATTCAGTTGGATAATTTACGACCTCATCTTGATCAGTAATAGTGTCCATCGACTTATACGCAACTATGTCACCAGGTATTTGATCTAAAATAGCTGAATTTATATCATTGACGTCCTTATTTTTCCCAGCTAAAATTGCTCTTTCGCTGAGTCAATCATGGTTTTTGTAATGTTGAACTATGTTTGGAAATACACTCTATCAATGCCTCTTTAGACTGTGCAAAAGTGCAGAAATTGTTAGGCAATGTTATAATTCCTGTTGTTTTTGAAAAAAGGTTTATTTTTTTTGGTTAAAAAGTGTTTTTTGAAGTTTTGAAAAACACTTCGCTCTAACCAATTTCTTCTCAGTTAATTGCTGAAAATTAAATATTTTGAAAAAACTATTTTTTTTTAATTTAACGTTTTTGAGAAAATTTTGTTCTTGAAAAAATTTCATACTTTTGTAAAAGTTTAAATTGATTTGTTAGAAAAGATTTTTTTCCGCTTTGAAAAACACCCCCTCGAAAAAATGTATTCTCTATTAATAGTGGAATATGAAATGCTTTGAAAACACCATTTTTTTTTTTAATTTTGTTTGGTTTTCAGAAAATTTTGTTTTGAAAAAATTTCATACCCTTGAAAAAGTTTTATTTTATTTTATTTGTTTAAAATTTTTGAAATTTTTTTTTGTATTTAATTTTAGAAAAACACCTCTTCGAAGAAATTTCTTTTATCTTTTTGAGGAAAATTTGGTTTTGAAAAAATTTCATGCTTTCGAAATTTTTTTATTTTACTTTATTTCTTCAAAATTTTTGAAAACAATTTTTTTTATAATTTTCGAAAAACACCCCTTTGAAAAAATGTTTTCTATGTGTCATAGTGGTATTCCATTAACTTTTAGGATTATAGTCAAATACTTACAAATATCTACGCTTTCACAAATAGCAACAATAAACAAATTTCCTCAAAACCAAAAAATTTACTTTTTTTCTAAAAAAATTCTAAACAAACATCGTAATAAATTTAGAATTTTGTGTTCACGAAAAAACAGTATTGTTTTTATTGTATTAACTGAAAACCAAAATGTTGCAAAAAATCAAAACAAAACTAAATTATTTTTTTGTGTTCATTTGGTCCATATGTTCCATAAAAAGTTGATATGGTAAATAATATGCAGGGTCTGATACACGCAAATTTCCATTGACCATTATAGTGACAAAATTATCGATCACCAATTCCAACAGGATTTCAAAATCAGAGTTGGAATGAGTTGTTGTGTGGTGTACTTCTGAAAAAATGAGAAATAAACAAAATAAATCTAAAAATTCGAATTCTAACTTTATCTTGTGTATGTTCTTATTACCTTTGAATTTTTCCAATGAAGCACCATTCATTTTAAATTTTCCAAGAATTTTTTTCATCATTTCGCGTTTCTTTCCTTTTTCATTCGATTCCAACATTTGTTCATAGCCGAAAACATCGTTTGCAAACGCATTCATTTCCATATAGAATTGAATTGAAACATTATTTTCATAAATACTTAGGACCTTAACTAATGCACCTTGGTACATACCTAACGCAGATATTCATCGCGACCTTGACATCGATACTATTGATGAAACAATACAAAGCGCTAGCAGAAGACACATAAATAGACTATTAAGGCATACACATCCTATGATGAGAAGACTACCAAATAAAGAAAAATCTACCCAAAGTCGGCTTAACCGTCAAACACCAACAGATCTTGCAAAATCCTTGTAATCAATTGTCAACTAATCGTATATATCATTGTTTGTTAACCACTTGTTTTTAAATAATATGTATATATTTCTTCTAAATGAGCTTGGGGGCATTGGCCCTTCAATATCACTCTCATTCCATCTTTTTGTAAATCAAATTACTTATTGTCTAACGACAGGTGTAATATTTTATGGAAGAAAAAAAAAAAAAAAATTTTCATTCGAATCATTTGAAATTTCTGTATACAATACATTTCTGTATCACAATACAAATACAAAAAATTCAAAAAAAGTTGTACACATAAAATTACACATAAAATGAATGTCGATTCGAAACTTACTTTAATCTAACAATCGAGCAAGTTTTGTTTTGGACAATATTTTGATTTTTTCTTTTTTTTATATGAAGAAAATATTTAAAAGAAATTTTTTTTTGCTAAAAACCTTCCCCTAGTGGATCCCTATAATATGAAAAAAGAACGAATAAAATTGGCCTCGTATCGGCCCAAAAAAATGCGGACAAACGAACATCATTTCATTTTTATATATATAGATTTGTTCATTTCATATGTCCATATGATTTGTATGCATGTTTATAAATCAAATGTGTTCTTTTTAGTTTTCTATGAAATTTCCTCAAATATTGGAGAAATGTATGCTTGCATGTATGTATGCAGGTTTATATATATAATATGTAGTTATAAATCCTGATTATTTAAATTCCTTAAGCAAATCAAATTCCCTCACAGGGACATGCTTAATTACCAGGCACTCAGAAAGACGGTATATGCAAATTCAAATATGTGAATTCATTTGCGGCTGCACGCACTTGGCACAGCAAAAATATTGTAAAAAGTACTTTGCTCCTAGAAATATGAGCTCGAACTTATCAATGAATTTATTTTTGATGTGAGGTACAATACTTGAAGCCGCCGCGATTGTGGGTGATTTTTTAGCTATTATCTTTTTAAACAGTTGGTTTAAATAGCTGACGCACGTTTCGTGTTTTGTTTCACTGTCAAACGTCTTCAGTTTGGTCTATAATTTAACCATGAATCGTCTTACAAAGGAAAAATGCTTGCAAATCATTCAATTCTATTATAAAAATGCGTGTTCAGTTAAGAAAGTTTATCGCGCGATTCTTCCGTTTTATGGTCAGTTTAATCGACCCACTGAAGCGGCTATTCGAGCTATTGTGACTAAATTTAGAACCAAATTTACATTACTGGACATCAAACCACCAACACGCTTACGTAGAGTTCGAACTGAAGAAAATATCGCAGCTGTATCGGCCAGTGTTAATGATTACCATCAATTATCGATTCGTCGCCGTTCGCAGCAATTGGGCCTCTGTTACTCAACAACGTGGAAAATTTTGCGAAAGGATTTAGGTGTGAGGCCTTTCAAAATACAGCTGGTGCAAGAATTGAAGCCGAACGACCTACCACATCGCAGAATTTTTGGTGAATGGACTCTTGGAAAGTTGGCCGAAGATCCACTTTTTTATCGAAAAATTGTGTTCAGCGACGAAGCTCATTTTTGGATCAATGCGTACGTAAATAAGCAGAATTGTCGATTTTGGAGTGAAAATCAGCCAGGAGAATTGCAAGAGCTACAAATGTATCCAGAAAAGGTTACAATTTGGTGCGGTTTATGGGCTGGAGGTATCATTGGACCGTACTTCTTCAAAGATGCTGCGAGTCGTAACGTAACTGTGAATGGTGAGCGCTACCGTGAAAGTATATCAAATTTTTTTTGCCACAAAATGCAAGAGCTTGACTTGCATGACATGTGGTTTCAGCACTACGGTGCCACATGCCGCACAGCGCAATCGCGGTCAACATTTGCATAAAATAGCCTTCAAACATTAAATTATATGGACTGTACTATCGATTTGAATAAAAATTTCATGCATTTTTCTGAATTTCACGTGAGTTTTTTTGAAAAACTTTCCTATAGCTCTTAAAAAATCACCCATTATAATCATGGCCGCTACGGTTGCGCTTATGAATGTATTTTGTTCATACAGTAGCTAGTCTTAAAATTTTAGTTTTGGAAACACACAATGTGCGAATCTGTGTACAAGTTTTGAAATTATAATTAATTTAATGTTTTTAAAAAATAGTTAGAGCTTTTAGCTCTTCTTTATTTCACTTCCAACTTCAGACTGACTATACACTTTCAATACTTTCTTATTACAACTTATTTGCCTAATTAAACTTACGTATACGTGTGCATTTCCGGCACGCTTTATCATTTTATGCTGATCTAATGTCTGCTTACAATTTTGTTAGTATCGAGTTCACTCGAATTCTATCGGAAAGTAATAAATTGAATTTGAGTTTTACTGGCGTTAACTCCGCCGCTTTTAAAAACGAACGTCCTTGTTTGTCTGCACATGGTGGTGGATTGATTGGTCCACCCGTGGAAGCGGTTCAGGTTGTTCGTGATGCTCTAGAATTACTTCTTGCAACGGCATGTGATTAGAATCGTACAAGATATTCCGAAATTTGCCAAAGATGCTCTTAGTCCTTTGCTTTTGAAATTCTGAACAGTTTTTTTGTTTTTCAAGGGAAGTTCCTTCATCATTTCAAGGTTTCATATTTTTTCTTCCGCATTTTCTATAGCGCTTGATTGTAATATCGCAGGAAGGGGCTTACTGCCTGAAACTTCGAAGGATGAATATGTTTGGTTGTCTATTGTAATTGTAGAACTGTGGTATTGTAAAACAAATGAGCCGGATAGATTGACATCTTCCTGGACATTCCCATGGCAGCCGGTTCTACGTTAGCGGAATGACTCGGGTTTTCCCCGACCAAGGGCTGCCGCCCCAGTAAACTAGCCCTGTTTAGTGTACCGTATCCCACCCCCAATCTCTCGTCACAGGAGCAATCCCTTGCAGCACGTTTGCTGGCGTCGAACCCAACCCTGGACCAGAGGTATTTTACTGCTGCATCTGCCATAAACGGCTCCATCCAAACTCCAACTCGGTTAGGTGCAATAAGTGCAACGGGTGGTGCCATCTGAAGACCTGTTCTGGCCTTAAGACTCAAAGGGAATGGTCCACAAGGTATGTGGGCACGTGTTGCTTCCGCCATCAGGCGGCCCTTGCCTCAACGGTGCTACCGTCTTCACTGCCGCCACCAACAATATCTCAACTGTAAGGAGCCCTCAAGCGCAACACTGACCCACAACCCTCCTGCTCCTATCCCAGTGCGGAGACAAACCAGCAGCTCTTGGTCCCTCGCACCCTCTGCTCTGTGTGCCAGACCACGGTCCCTCGGAACCTGACAACAGTCCAGTGCAGTTCTTGCCATGGCTGGTGCCACTTTCGGAGGTGCTCTGGCCTGTGCACCACCCGTGAGTGGACACGCGACTTCGTTGCCCCCAGCTGCAGAGCTCTGCACCCGCAACCGCCCCCTGCAGCGCGCCTGTTCGTCAAAGTCAGGCTACAACAACTTTTGTGGAACGCACAGCATGACCAACGCAGACAGCACCACGCGTCCCTCACCCCCGAGTTACGATCACACCCCCGAGGAGTATTAAACTCTTACAACTGAACCGCAACGGACTTACGAGTAAGATTTACGAGATAGTCAATATCAGGAGGCCATGAAACCACATGAAAAAGCTGGGTCCATTGGGAGTAGAATATCTCACCAAAGCCTTCAACTTGTCTATGGCCACTCTCATCATTCCTGATAAGTAGAAAGTAGGGATGGGACCACTCTCCCTCCCTCTCTCTACTGAAGCCTGGGAAACCCGCCAACCAAGGGGAGTCTTATCGCCCATAACTCTCCTTTCCCAGTAGTGAAGACTCTTGAGGCCCTTCTACTCCCACTCTTTACGAAACATCTGACCCCAGCCTCGCACCAGCATGGTTTCCAAAGAGTGCGTAGCACCACCACCGCACTCACCGTCATTAACACCCAGGTAAACCGCGGACTAAACCAAAACCGCCCCTGCGAGAGGACTGTGTTAGATCTAAAAAAGGCTTTCGATACAGTCAGTTACGCCACGCTACAAGATGACATTTTACAGTCGACACTCTCACCAGGGCTGAAGAGGTGGACCGCGAACTACGTGAGTGGTTGTCATTCGTCAGTGATATTTCGGGACCAAACATCTAAACAAAGGAAAATAAAGTATAGATTGCCGCAGGATGATGTCCTTTCACCCTTGCTTTTCAATTTCTATATTTCGAAACTCCCCCAGCCACCAGAGGGAGTATCCCTGGTCTCATACGCCGACGATTGCACGATAAAGACGTCGGGCAATAATATTGATGCCCTATGCTCCAAAGTAAACGACTACCTCGCCCGCCTTTCTCGCTTCTTCACTGCAAGGAACTTACAACTCTCCTCTACTAAATCCACGGAAACCCTTTTCACCACCTAGGCAAAGGAGGTCAAGCTACAACTCAAGGTGAAAGTCGATGACACACAAATTCCGACGGATAACAACCCCAAAATATTGGTAGCTACCTTTGACAGCTTGCTCTCCTTCTCGCGCATACAACCGCTATTGCAACTAAAGTACAGAACCGCATCAAGGTTCTCAAGTCGCTCGCTTGCAGCACTTGGGGCAAAAACAAGGAAATGTTGCTGTCGACTTTTAAAGCAATAGGCCGACCGGTTCTTAACTATGCTGCGCCTGCCTGGTCGCCTGGGACCAGTGATTCGCAGTGGACGAAGCATCAGACCTGCCAAAACACTGCATTAAGGACCGCGACAGGATGTCTTATGATGTCACCGATACAACACCTACACGATGAGGCCCTTATGCTGCCTGTTAAGGAGCATAACAAATTGCTCAGTAAGCAGTTTTTGCTAGGGTGTTACCGCAGGCCTCACCCATGCAGACACCTGCCTGAGCCTGAGCCATTTCCCAGGTACATCAGGAGGCATTTCCTCAACTACGCGGACGAGATGCTAGACAAAACAGACAGACAGCTACTGGATCGGACAGTGTACAGACAGGCCATAGACGGCATTCACCGGGAGACTCTCACCACCTTCTTAAGCTACCAACCCCCGTATGCCGTTATCGGAGTCCAACCACCACCAATCGCGGACGAAGAGGTCCAACTTCCCCGACAGTCCCGCGTAACTTTGGCACAATTACGTTCTGGATACTGTAGCAGGTTAAACTCCTACTTATCCAGAATCGACATCGACATACTAATCATATGTCCAGCATGTGAAGGCACCCCGCACGACACTAACCACCTTTTCACATGCCCCATCAAACCCACTCATCTAACACCCCTCTCCCTTTGGACCCAACCCGTCGAAACTGCTAGTTTCCTGGGCCTACCGTTAGATGAGCTAGACGAAGACGACGGTGATTACACTACACTGACAGAGCAAAGTTACTGCTACAACAACAACAACATCTTCCTGGTCTATGCCAACTATTCCTTCGTATTGGTTGAAAAGTATGACATTGGCGAAAATTTCTTCGACTGTAGGAATGTGCTGATTGTTTATTAAAATGCAAGTAGGTGGATGGCTTTTGAGTAAATGCGGAATACAGGAGGAGCTACCGATGTCAACAATATTCTTTTTGTAATTTTAATTTCATAATGCTTTACACAATTATTTTTCATGCCGAAAATTTTATCTGTATATACTAAAATTTTCTGAAAATTTAATTTAAATATTTTATTTCCCTATTTAAGTGCTCTAATTGATAGAGATTCACATAAATTTTCATCAGTTAATGGGATATCAATTAGATATAAAATCATTCAGTTATTTGAAGCTTTTTTCACATTTGCAAGTTTAAAAGATTCTTCAACATTAATAAATTAATATCTTTTTCAAAAGTTTCTTTTATTACTATCATTTCAATATTAGAAAAAATATATGAGTTTACTATGCCAACTTTGGCCCAATGAATTGCACTATTTATATTAACAATTTCTTCTTAATTTCCAATTGGTATCTTATACTTACAGCACCATCATGTTGAATGCTATCATGATTTTTCAATAGTGCAAGTATTTTGTTTGAAATCCCTGTAATATTATTAATTCTTTCATTCATTAACTTATTTATAATTACTTGTCTGTCAATATTTTCAAGGACATTATTAATAGCTGGACTTCCTGCCAGCCATTTCCAAGCAGATCATAGAGAATTCAATGATATTTTATTAACCTTTGTTTTAATCTATATATTTAGGAAATTTTGTATTTGTGTTACTTCGTTATTTAGGAAGGGGAGTAGGGAATTGGTAACAATAATTTTATGTCTTATGCTATTGTTAATGTCCAATATCCTTTGGTATTCATTTATGTCATTTATGTATGAATAATTCTGTAAGTTCCGGATTAAATTTTTGTCCATACTGTATTAAAATTCGCTCATTGTGAGTTAGTATAGTCAAGTATCCTAAATTCGCCACTGACTAGTGGTAGAAGTAATCTAAAAAGAAAAATATAAAATTTTTTATGTCTTAATGTTGCTTTTGTGTACTGTTCGTCCTTTTCCAGTAATAACTATACTTGATTTTTCTTCTCTTAATATTTCCTTTTTATATCTAGCAGTGAGTTTTGAACCTAATCTTTTATTGATTCTTACGTAAATAACATCGCCTGGTGGATATGTCTTCATAGGAGTTCTTTTTTTTTTGTTATGCACTTCTAAATCTTTTTCCTGTTTTTTCTTAATTGCCTCTATGTTTTCTTTTCGTGAATTCTCATATTGCTCTGGGCTTGCAGAAACTCTTCTTTCGAAGAATGCTTCTATTGGTCGTTTTCCTATTGTAGCTTTCAGACACCGCATAATTTCAGTAAGGGTTGAGTGAAATCGTTTTACCTACCCATTGACTGTACTTGTGTAAAGAGGTGTTTTATAAAGTTGTATTTTTAACTTATATTCAAGCATGAAATATATGGAAGCTGAATTCAAAGCTTTTTCATTATCTACTATTATAAATTTGGGTACGCCAAAAGCGAAAATTATCTGTCTTAATGGTTCTCTAATGCCTTCACTTGCTTTGGACTCTATTATTATAATTTAACTTGAGCATACTTTATCAACAGCTGTAAGAACTAGTCTTTTCTCCGTATTGTAAATATTAATATGAACTATTTCTCCAGGATATTGCGGAATGAGTGTTTCGAGTATTTATGGTTTATTGGGATGTCGGTCATATTTGTTAATCTTACAAATTTTACATTGTTTAACTATATTTTCTATTTTTGAGTTCATTTTTGAGAAGTAAAATTTCTGTAATATTTGAATCTTGTTGTCTTGGGGATTTCTATGCGCACGTTTGTGTTCTTTTAAAATTTCTATTTTCTGTTTATCTTCTTCTGGAAAATCTTCTACTTGAGTCTGAGTAAAACGTATTTTAAATTTAGAAAAATGTAGTGGGTATATTGTTGGATTTTTCCCATGATTGGTTCCGATGTAAAAATGCCATTTATTACTGAAGGATTTAAGTATCGTTCGAAAATGGAAATTAGATTTTCGTCAGTGTAGTCATGCCTGAATAAAAATGTGTCTATGAAATGTGGGTAATGGAATCTTAAATTGATAACTATTTTTTTCGCCACAAGAGCCAAATTGTGTTTTTAAAAGCGTTTATTGGTGCTTCTACTGCGGGAATAAGGTTATGTGTGGAACTTTCACCGTTATGTTGTGTGCCTGTCGATTAATTAATGTGAGATATTTGTGGTGATGTTGAGAGTGCGTCAGCTACAACATTTGTTCTGCCTGGTTAATAGATTAACTCGTAGTTATATTCTTCTAGTCTAGCTTTCCATCTCTTCATGTTACTATTATGGTTTCTATTGCTTAGGGCGAATGTGAGTGGTTAGTGATTAGTAAAACTCTTGATTTAGCGGAGCCATAAAGATAGTTTCTTAAGAAATTTAGGGACCAGATTATCACTAGCATTTCTTTTTCGTTCGCTGCGTAATGTTTTACGGTCTTCGATAAAGTTCTAGAAATGCAGGTTATTGGTTTGTCATTTTGTGAAAGTACCGCTCCAATCGCATAGTTGGAGGCATCTGTCGCCAATTGGAGAAGTCAGGGTATGTCAGTAATGTGAGTGCTCGTTTGAGTTCTTCAATTTTTTTTATTGCAACTAGCTCATAAATATTTACAAATGACTAACAAGCAACCGAATTATGATAACATTACAAAATTTTAACTCTACATGACATAAAGCATTTCTATGGAGGTATGACATCGCTAGTTTTAGTGCGTCTGAGCCTTCGTATTAATCCGTTGGTTTCAATTAAATTAAGCGCTTCTTCATTGATTAGGTTTATTAGTCTTTCTTTATGGGGCAACTGCAATCTTCGCGATTTCAGTGTTGACGGAGTTTATTCTAAGGTCGCGCTCAATGTCGGATGTTTGGAAGTGTTGGATTTGGTTTTTCGTACTTTGACTGGTGCACCATAGCTGCGCACCATAACTCCATACTAGCCTTAGTATCTGCTTGTAAATTAACAGCTTGTTTTCTATCGTGAGAGCTGATCTGCTACCCATGAGCCATTGCATGTTTTTGAGTTTGATGTCCAATTCTTGCCTCTTTTTCTTGACATGCTCTTTCCATCGAAGTTTGCAGTCAAGTGTCATACCTAGGTACTTCGCATAGTTTGAGTATGGGACCTGTTGATCATCTATGTATAGTGGTATATGTTGTATTTTAGTGTTTGTGAAATCTACGTGTACAGATTTTGTTTGGTTAAGTTTAATTTTCCATGTATTAGTCCACTGGCAGATTTTATTTAACGCAGTTTGTAATGTGGCTGTCGATTTGTTTTCAGTTTCACCAACTGCAATCAAGGCGGTGTCATCTGTAAACGTTGCTGTGACGTAATTAGGATCAGACGGTAGCTCATGTGGAAAGGTAAGGTACAGCAGAGGTCCAAGAACGCTGCCTTGGGGTACTCCTGCATTTATTTGTCGAAGACTTGAATAAGCATAATCTTGCTTGACTCGAAAATAGCGATGTGATAAGTACGACTCCAAGATTTCGTAGTATTGCTTAGGAAGTATTAATTTTAGTTTAAAAAGTAAACCTGTGTGACAAACTGTATCGAATGACTTTGCCACATCGAGGAATACGCCAGGACATACTTTTTTATTTTCGAGAGCTTTTTCTATTTCGTGCGTGATCCTGTGTACCTGGTCGATTGTAGAATGTTCACTTCGAAAATCAAAATGATGTGCTGGAATTTTTTTTTCGTTCTATTATTTTATTGAGTCTTTTAATCAACAGCTTTTCAAACAGCTTTGAGATCACTGGTAGGAGTGATATAGGTCTATACGATGAAACTTCGTGTCCAGGTTTTTGGAGCATTTTTTTTTTTTGTCGGGACAACTAGCAAGTGCAGCACTCAGACATTAATTGAGTCCATTGTACTACAATTGGATTCCCTTTTAATTTTCTTTAAATCTACCCGATCTCCGAAAAAATCTGAGTAGATCTTGTGGTGCCAAGGAGCCAAGATGGTCGCTTCTTCACACATCAGTGCCAAAGACCTCAAACCTGATTCGAGCGAAGGCGAGGCAGACACACAGGAAGTGGTCCGCCGTCTCATCCTCCTCTTCACAAGCTGGGCAGAGTACACTGTCTGAGATGCCCAACCTTTCCATATGCTTTGCCCACAGAAAGTAGCCCGTCATCAGTCCAACTAGCCGTCTACACTCCCCTCTACCTAATGACAGAAGGGTTTGCGACAGTCGATCGGACATGACAGGTAACATCAGTTTTGTCCATCTGCAGCCTCTCTCAGCCTGCCAAGCCCGCTTGTGGGTGGTAGTTACCCATTTGCTAACCGTGGCCGTGATGGCCGCAGAAAGGAGCGGCAAAGCGGGCTCTGGGCCAAAGAAGTTGGCCTCAGAGCCCATCTTAGCTAAGGAGTCAGAGGTCTCGTTACCCGCGATACCCACGTGTCCCGGGACCCATGTCTATGTCTACCGACATAGTTCAGCCTGGATTTACAGGACTTCACTACCCCTGATGTGGTTGGAGGGCTGTCTAAGGCCATAAACGCAGCTTGGCTGTCGCTGCAGACACATATAGATCTGTCTCTCCATCGTTTTTCCACAACAAAGTTCATCGCTTCTTGAACTGCATACACCTCCGCTTGAAACACAGATGCATGCATTCCAAGAGCAAAGTGCAGTTTTGTCCCGCTGGATTCCACGTAGACCCCAGAGCCGGAGCCATGCTCGGTCCTGGAGCCATCCGTAAAAATGCGAAAACAGTGTTTGCCGGGCTCATTTTCTGAGTCTCCCCACAACTCAGCCTCTGGTAGCACTACACTGTATCTCTTTTCAAGTACGACTCTTGATGGCATGGAGTCAAGGGGCATGGAGAGAATCGTTGGATCGATGTCCATGCCTTCTCTGTGTTCCAATGCCGGACAAGGGTCGTACCAGTTCCCACTGTGTTTCAGTCTGCAGATGGCCTTCAAGGCCTCTCCTTGGATGAAAGCATCAAGTGGTGGTAAACCAATCAGAGCATCTAATGCCGGGCCTGAAGTAGTCGGAAAAGCTCTGGTACAACAGATGGCCACAGTGCGTTGCAGTCTCGATAAGGTCCTCCTGACTCCCACTACAGAGAGTCTACTCATCCAGACCACTGATGCATAGGTGATAATGGGTCTTATCATAGCCGTGTAGATCCATAGGACCTTGCTAGGAGAGAGACCCCACGTTTTCCCAAAGACACCTTTGCACTGCCAGAAAGCTGTTTGGAGCATAATAACCTCCGCAGAACGTAATGAAACTTAAAAGATGCATTCATTATGCTAGTGAGAATTTGGATACTTTTAGGTGTAAGCTGCTTGAGTACTTGCAGTGATTATATCGAAACCAGGGGATTTTTTATTTTTCAGCATTTTAATTTCTCTTTTTAGTTCGGCGCTTGTGACTCGTGGAATTTCTTTAAACTATTGGAGCACGGTGTAGCAGGCTTTCGGATGTTGCCTCATGAGGTGTAAAAATATCAGCTAGATAATCTGCATATAGTTCTGCTTTCTGGGAATTGTTATTAGTCCAATTTCCTTTTTTATCTTGAGAGGAGGACAGTGCATTTGTGGCCTTTTCAAGTACTTTGTGCAATTCCATAAAGAGTAATCCACACGACAATCGTTGGACAATGAATGCAAGTAACGAGAAAAACAATCATTTTTAAATTTCTTAATTTTGCGAGAAAGGTCTTTGGTCATTTTTTTTGGCCTAGTTTTATCTATTGGTACTCGTGTTTGATGCCACTTACTGAGAAGTTTTCTCTTTAGTGAAATAGGATCTCTGATGTCCTTTGGGTATTGAGTAATGACTCCGGTTTTTTTAATAGTTGAAGTACTTTCCCATGCGGCAAGATGCACGTTCGACGTAAAATTTTGAACTTCACTATCTAATTGTTCCTCATTAACTATTTGTGCTGCATTATTTTTGCAATTTTGAAGAATTTTCTTTAAGTAATGCCAATCTGTGAATCGGTTACTCAATTTGTCCATATGTTCTTTAAAAATTATATGCTCGCTGAGAGACAAAAATATTGGTGAGTGATCCGAGGTAAGATAATCACTATCTTGAATATCAGTTTTTCAAAAGATTTCATTGCTTCTTTGTTTAGTGAGATTTTAACTTTTTTGGAAATATTTTTGGACACTTACCCGTCTTACCCTCTTAAAAGAATCGTTAGAGATTTTGCAAGCTTTGCATAGTCTTTGATGAAATGGCAATAATAGCCAGGAAGTCCTAAAAAGGAACAAAGATCTTTACGCGCTCGTGGGGGTGGAAAAATTACTATTGCGCCTACTTTTTGTGGATTTGCTTTGAGGCAGTTTTGCAAAATAATAAAACCTAAAAATTCCAATTCTGTTTTTATGAGTTCACATTTGTCAAGCTGAATTTTTAAATTTGCTTATTCCAAAGTATTAAAAAATTTTTTTAA
The DNA here is from genome assembly GCF_027943255.1 of Anastrepha obliqua. NCBI lineage: Eukaryota > Metazoa > Arthropoda > Insecta > Diptera > Tephritidae > Anastrepha > Anastrepha obliqua. Next base: position 5,773,739 of record NC_072897.1, read on the forward strand.
TATCATTAAAATGGGTTTCTTGATCTTTACTGAATATAACAACGTCATCGATGTAAACATAACATCTTTTCCCTATGTGATCCCTTAAAATGTCATTAAGAGCTCTTTTGAAAATAGAAGGAGCATTCTTGGGGCCGAAAGGTAATCGGGTGAATTCATAATTCCCATTATTTCCCGAAAAAGCTGTCTTCTCTATATCTGATTCCTTTAAAGGAATCTGATGGAAACCGCTCTTTAAATCGAGAACTGAAAAGAATTTATTCTTTCCGTCTTCTGAAAGTACTCCATTTATTTCGGGGATTGTGTATTTATCGGCTATTGTTACTGAGTTTAGTTTCCTATAGTCCATCACTATTCGGTATTTTTTCTCTCCTGACGCATCTAATTTTTTTGTTACTACCCATACAGGCGAGTTTTATGGAGACCTAGATGGTCGAATAATACCCTCCCGAAGATATTCCTCAATTTGCTTTTCTACCTGTTCCTTGAGGCACATTGGATACGGATATCACTTTGTGTAAATTGGGCTATGTTGGTAGTTCTTATTTCACCGGTCACTGTGGTAGTAAATGTCAACTTTTCGTCTGGTACACTAAGGAGTGTTTTGTAGCCATCAGTATTGTTAAAGTATCTTTTTGATATTTTGTCATATGGTCGGAACGTATGTCAATTTTTTTGATTGCCTGCGTGATATGTTGTTTAATTGGGACTTTGACTGTGTTCTGAATTGTCATGTAGTCATGAATTATGGCCGAAAGGGCTTTTAAACTGTCTTTCCTAAAATTCTGTGGAAATATTTTAATGAAGGCAGAATAAAAAATTATACCTTTAGATCTGGTGTTCCGAAAGAGTTCGCCAAGAATATATTGTCATTCGGAATTGGTTTGGGTACTATAGAATGTTGAACGTAATTTTTGTTAGAACCTGTGTCCATTAGAATTTTAAGAATTTTTCCACTCCTCGTCTTACACTCAAAATATGACAGTGAGGAGTTCGCTAGTCTAAAAAATGTGTATCGGAAAGATCCTCAATAAGAGTTTCTTTTTCTTGGTGGTCAAAATTATCTGTATCATAATTATCGTTACATCCCTGATTTGGTCGCTCAGGATAACTGTTATGTGTTTCCACAAATTGACCGTAGTTTTCTTCGTTTGAGTGTATTTCCGAATTTATATGGAAGTTCCTTTGGAATTTGTTGGGCTTATGTAGTTGTTGGGTTGGATGGGGCTAACGCTTTCCTAAAAAGGGATTCGGTGCTGGTCGATTTATGTAATTAACTCTTCGCGTTTGGATTATTTGGTCAATATCCATTGGTTCAATTTTGGTAATGGTTTAGGTGCAAAAGGTCGAGGAGGAACTTGTTGTCATTGTTGGTTAAATATTTGTGGCCGTGTATCGAAATTTTGTTGTCGTTGCCATTATTGGTTAGGTGAGGGTTCATAATGCTATGTCCTTGTGCATTGGTTGATTCCAATGATTTAAATGTGGATAAAATGTTTGAGGTTGAAAGTTCGTACGTAGAGGAGGAGGTGGAAGCGTTGCATGATGAGTTTTACGGGAGTTATAGTGAGCAACATTTGCTCTAAAAGTTTGATTTTCCAATTTTAAGCATAATTGGAGTGCTCAGCAAGATTGGAAGGTTCCCTAATTCCTAGCAATCTAGGTAAGTTTCTGTTGAGACCTCTTATGAATGTATCAAGGGCTTTATTCCTGTATGTGGATACCAGCACGGTGCGAGATTCCATTCCGGCATCCAAACATGAAATTTTGTTTAGGATCAGAGAAAGATTGGTATAAACTTCTTGATAGAATTCCTGTATGGACAGATTTCCTTGGGTTAAGGATAACATTTGATACTCGAGAGTACCTAAATCTCGTTTGCTACCGTAATGCGTGGTAAAGCAGCGGGAAATAGCGGCCCAATTTAAGGGTGTATTGTATGATTCCAATACAATGTCCGCATGTCCTATAATTTTATTCCTGATAACACTAATAATTCCAAAATATTTATGGGAGCCCCGTATGGCTTCGTACATCTGAAGTATTCTTTCCACACTTTTTTTCGAAGATCCCAATTCATCTGGATCACCGGAGAACTCGCGCAAGCAACGTACGACGTCAGGTATTTTGATAATTCTCCTATGCCGTTTGCTGCTGCTACATTCACTATTTCCGTCACTTGTCTATTTATGTCCCTATTTTCTTCGTTTGGTTGAGGGTTTGGGGTATTAAGGACTGCTGGTCTTAAAATATTATTTGGATTACTAATTTTAAATGTGAAGACAAAACTGAAATTTGGTTCATAGTTATTAATTTTATTAAATTTAATTTAGCTAAAGTTTCAGTGTTTCAAATTTATATTTGCACTTTAAATATTTTACTCTTATTCACTATTATTATTTTTTCTTCAATTTATTTATACTCTCATGGATTTTCCTTCTTTTAATTGGCTCATAAAAATATTTTTCGGAACTAAATTTAACAATCGAGCCTTAAAATTTAACTCCATTTTTTTCAATTATTTGCACACAATTGAGATTTAAGATTAAGATTGCACAAAAAAAAATTTCTTCAATTATTTTTACAAAATTTCTTGATTATTTTTCACTTAACTAAAACATAAGAACTTACAGTAAGGCTAGCATTATATTTCTCCGCCGACTGCTAGGATGTATCCTTTTTGGTTGTTCCACTAATATCCTGACGACAGCACTTGTGTTGCGGAGCACTCTGCGCACGGGCACTACAGAGTCTTATTTGATGATACCAGTCGCTTAGTGGTTACACGGACTGCAGCTTCTGCTGCAGGAGTCCTCCAGAATAATGGTGTGAATGTTGAGTGCAGGGAAGTCGTTCTTCCTTTAATTTTTGTTTATCCACTCACGAACGCGGCTGACTAAGTCAGACTTACACTTTTTGATTTTCACGAACCGCGACTGGTCGCCGCTAGTTAAAGACTTGGATCTTAGTTAAAGGCTTGCTTGTCTTTGGAAAAATATAAAAATTTATTTTAATGAATTTAATTTTATTTAAATTTTTTATTTCTTTGTTCCCTGTATTTTCTTTTTCTTACAGCCTTTAATTTTTTTACATAAGATTTTGTCCTTTATTATGAAGGATTGGTATGTAGGTATGTCCTTGCCGCGACAAGTATGAATATTTTTTAGTCCGCTCACTGGAGCATCAATGTATATGATACTCCTGGCAGGATCGCCAGTTAAAGGCTTGGATCTTAGTTTGAGGCTTGCTTGTCTTTGGAAAAATATAAGAACTTATTTGCATGAATTTAATTTTAGAGTAGTTCTTAACACTAGGTTGATACTGGACTGATTGCCAATATATTTGGCAGACGTATTTATACATATACTGCATCTTACTGTTTTAGGTACACGACTTGCATATTAGTTTCTTTGTTTGCTGTTTAGGAAAAACATGTTTTTCTTTTGTTATTTTTAACATATGTTTATCTTTTGTTATTTTTAACACATGTTTATCTTCTATTATTCTTTAAATACATATGTGTGAATTAGTTCAGCCCTGCATAATTATACTTAGAATTTACTTAACTATTTTTATTTATCATTTGTGAATGAAACCATTCCTTAACTCTCCCCTTCCTAAATCAAATCGTCACGATTTATACCGAATTAATGTTTGTTCCTTGTTCTAGCCTAAATAATTTTTACAGTTATTCACTCTAGTGTAAATATGGTTGCAAAGGGCAATTTCCTTATCGGTGAACAATTTTTACATACTTAGTTCTAAGTGGTGTGAATTTAAATAGTTTGAATTTTTTTTTGAATTTGAAAAGGTCGAGCCAAGGAGCACCGGGAGATTTGGTGGCTCCTAAAACACTCAGGCTAAAGAGCCCATTGTATTTAAAGCTCTGGAAAGGGGGTAGATAGTCAAGGAGGGAGGGAGAAAAGTATCAGAGAAAGAGATAGGAAAGAATAGAGACAGAGATAGAAATAGTTAGTCCTGTGAGAATTTTCTAGATTCTTTGGCAAATCTGTAAATATCCTCCAGTTTCAGAGAACGAATATTACTCATTCTCATGACATCGGAACTCAATACTCGTAGCCTTGCTCTAGCAAAGGCAGGACACTCACAGAGAAAGTGCTCAGTGCTATCCGCCTCCTCCAAGCACGACAGGCATACCGGGTTCTCGATGATTCCAACGGTGGTCATATGCTGACCCCATGGGTTGTGTTCTGTAATGATGCCGACCATCAACCGAATATCTTTCCTTCTAAGTTTTAGTAGAAAGTTTGACAGTTTTCTGTTCGGACTTGTCACAAAACACTTTGCAGTTCTGCAGCGTTCCAGACCGGACCATCGCTCTTTATGTAGATTGCCTACATAATCGCTGATCCAATTCTTGATTCCTGCGGGACTGATTCCGATTATTGGCTCTGGCCCCTGCGGGGGCACCGCTGATCCACGGTTGGCCAATTCGTCGGCAACTTCGTTTCCTTGAACACCGGAGTGTCCCGGGACCCATGTAAGTACAAGCCTGTTTTGTCTTGCGACAGAATTAAGCTTCTTCTTACATTCTTGAATTATCTTTGAGGTTTGCTTCGCGTTCTCCAGGGCCTTCAATGCAGCCTGACTGTCACTGAAGACTCCAATCTGTTTTCCTCTCCATCTCCTCTCGACTATCCATTCGGCTACTTTTAGGATGTCAAAAACTTCTGTTTGGAAAACATTTGCCATTCCCCCCATAGCATAGTAATACTTATTACTGTCGTTTAAGTATCATCCGGCTCCAGACCCTATTCAAGTCTTGGACCCATCGGTAATGAAAATATCCGTCAAACCTCCCTGCATGCATTCTGGATTGCTCCATTGCTCACGTAACGGAAATCTGAAGTCAAATTTCCTTCCGAATTAAACTGTGGGTATCAGGTCATCTTTAGGTGCCAAAAACAGTCGATACTGCTCCGTCAGCAACTTAAAGATTTCTCTGTGTCCCGAAGATCCATCTTCATGCCAGAAACCATATTTATGGAGTCTACACATTGCTTTTATTGCTTCCTGTTGTATCTTAAGATCCAGGGGGAGCAAATCAAGCGTAGCATCTAGGCCATCACCAGAGGTTGTACTCATGGCACCCCTGATGCATAAACATACACTTCTTTGCAGCCTGTATAGTTCCCGGATTGTGGACTTAACCTTGCTCCGTCGCCACCAGACCACAGAGGCGTAAGTGATGATTGGTCTGATAAGTGCTGTGTATATCCATAGGACCACAGCAGGTTTCAGACCCCAGGTTTTGCCAAAGGCTCCACGGCATTGCTGAAAAATCTTCAATGCTCAATTCACCTTCAGTGAAACGTGTGTCTCCCAAGTCAGCTTCTTATCCAAGATTACTCCTAGATATTTAACTTCGTTGGAAAGACCAAGTGTCACGCCTTTCAGGGCTGGAAGACTAAATCCATCCAATTTCCGTTTTCTCGTAAACAAGACTATGGTTGTTTTGTTCGGATTAACGGAAAGAACTTGTCTCATGCACCAGTCATCGATTTTGTCAAGAATCCTCTGCACTTTCGTGCAAAGCCTCCTTAAGGATTTCTCCGATGTTAGCGCACAGACGTCGTCCGCATATGCTAGGCTGTGAAAGCCGAGTTCCTGCATCTCCACTAATAGAGAGTCTACTACGAAGCACCACAGCAGCGGAGAAAGAACACCCCCTTGGAAACATCCTTGCTTGGCCCTGACTGTGACATGGAGTATTTCCATTTTATAATGGCTTGATTAACTCCGTGTCGTTCGGCAGAAGAATATAACGAGCCGAAAGTGGCATTATCAAAAGCCCCCTCAATGTCCACGAACACGCCCTTTGTGTATTCGTCAGCTTCCAGCCCAGCTTCAATCTTGCTAACAAGATCGTGTAAGGCTGATTCACATGATTTTCCACTCTGGTAAGCATAGCGATTTCTACTAAGTAGACTTCTCGGCAATACCCCCACTCGAATATGTTTCTCCACCACTCGTTCCAGACTTTTCAACATGAACGATGTCAAACTGATTCGTCTAAAACTTTTTGCTAGGGAATAGTCATCTTTTCCTGGTTTCGGAATAAATACTACTCTTACGCGTCGCCATTGGGATGGTATATAACCAAATGCAAGACAGGCTGTGAAGATCCTTTTCAGGGCCTCAATCAGCCTGTCGCCTCCTTTTTTAAGCATTGCTGGATATACTCCGTCAGGTCCAGGGGGCTTAAAGTTCTCAAAGGAAGATAAGGAAAACCTTATCGATTCCCTTGTTACTATCCGACTAGCAATATACCAGCTGTACCTAGAGGTTCCACCGTTGCTAACGTTATTGTTCATGCCACTCTCAACTTCAGGTCTTATTAAGAAGTTTCCTGGAAGCTTCGACAGTTCAGGGTTCTACCAAGGAACCGCTTTCCCCTGTCTGCTTTGCCTGAGTGGGCACAGTTCCTCAAAGCAATTGATTAAAGTACCTTCTAATTTCTTAGTAGCATCTTCAATCATTTCTGCTGATTTGAGTTTTTTCAGGTTTGGTAATCGCTCTGATACAAGCTCAACATACCTGTCCCGGTCTACATTTCGAGGATTCCTACAGAAGGTATTGATATTGTGTCAATTCCCAGTCGGAATTCGATAAGACGATGATCAGAAAGAGAGTCCTCTTCCAAAACTCGCCATCGGTTGATTTGATTTCCAACTGACCTATTGGTAAGTGTTAAATCAATCACCTCTTGTCTCCTTCTGGTCACAAAAGTTGGTTTGTTACCAGTGTTTTGAATGACCAAATCGAATGACAGGATAAAATCCAGTAACTTGATTCCTCTGGGGTTGCATTTGCTGCTTCCCCACACAATGTTCTGTGAATTTGCATCACAACCCACTATTAGCCCCAGATTATTGGATTCTGCATACTTGACCATTTAAATAGTTTACAATGATTATTTATGAGAGGATATTTGTAAATAGCAATGCTAGGACTTGTAGTTCTTATTAAATATAGAATAAAAATGTGAATTCATCAAATAAATATGCATCGTCGGTTCTAGTTACAATGTATTTCCTGTTAGTTATGGTTGTTATTTTGGTGTCTCTTTCTGCTTGAATTGCGATTATGATGACTCTCGCTTTTACTTCTGATATTAGTCCTTAACCCGAATATCTGGTGTTTTTGCTTAAAAGTTCGGTGTCTAGTTCCCTGGTTTCGCCGTTGTAATGTTTTCTCCGATCTCTCTTTTAATTTGTTTACTATGTCTTCCTTCCTGTATCCTAATAACATACATACATAAAATGAGCTTTTCTGTGACGGTATGGGTTGTGTTATTCAATTCCTTTAAAGCTACAAATAGCTCCTCAGTTTCTCATGTTGAATTCGTTATTTTTAATATTCTTGCCAATTCTGGTATGCAATTGTGCGATCGTTCTACCTGACCGTTTGCCTTTGATCTATGTATATATTGGTGTCTGTATTTTGTTGATATTGTATTTTATACACATTTCTTCTACTATTTTATCCATTTCTGTTTTTGACTCTAAATGTCTGATAGTTATGTATTTTTAGAATTTATCTACTGCTAATAAATATGTTTTGTGTTCATTAAAATAAATATCTACTATTTACCAAATGTAGGTATTCCCCTGGCTCTGTTGGTACGTCTGATTCTTTTAATGGTTCCTTTATGAGATTCCGTTCGTATTTGCCGTAAAGACAAGCAGTACACTTTTTGTTGCATTCCTTATAGTATTGTTCTAATAGTTTTTTTTACATTATTTTTGTATCCCCTGTGTGCTCGCTGTGCTCGCTCGTGTGTTTTTTTAACTAATTCTAACTGCCGATTTTTTCGGCTGCAAAAACCTTTTTAATGCGGATATCAGATAATTTTCGTTAGTAAAGGTTATTGTGTGACGTATTTTACTTTGAAATATAATACGCGAACTTGTCTCATTCTTTTGTGTGTTTGGTATCAATTCTATTAGGATACCGTAGGCTTTTAGCGGTTGGCGTACTGCCTTGATTATGAATTATTGATTACTGCCTTGTATGAACTATCAGATGAGTGCACAGTACCTATAGAAGATGTGTTAATTATTTGTCGTGACAAGGCGTCAGCTACAACATTCTGTGCGCCTGGTTTATACACGACTTTTGCTCCATAATCTTCGATAATATTTTTCCATCTCTTTAGTTTATGATTCGGATTCTTATCCGATATGGCGTAAGTAAGCGATTTATGGTCGGTATAGGCATATGGTTAAGTCGGCTATGCCGTATATGTAATTTCGTAATTTTTGTAGCGACCATATAATAGTGAGTACCTCTTCCTCGTTGGTACTATAATTTTGTTCTGTGGTACGGAGTGTGCGTGATAAAAAAAAATACCAGTCTAACGGTTAGACGCGATAGAAGTGAAACCTTCCGTAAACAAACTGAGAGGGAATGAGACGAAAGCAGCATTAGGAGCGGGATAATTATAGGTTCATTATAATATTGCTATAAAGTTCATATTTTATTTTCTTCATTTTATTATTATTCATCCTCAATGTTTTCAATTTCAACAAATGATACGAGTGGCTTATGGTAGCTAAAATATGATACAAATGCTTTGGTCTCGATGTTGTCAACATATCTTTGAAACACCGCGTCAATTGTTGTTTTTGATCGTGTTGTCGATTCAGTGCGATTGTTACACATTTTTAAATTGAATGTTGTATTGAGAAAGTCAATTAAAGGAACCGCTGTGTCCAATGCAAAATTTACGTTAAAATCGCCACTTAAAATCATTGGAACTTAATCGTAATCTTTTCTAAGCATCCGCGATACTTCTGGTGTATACTTTATTAAATTTTCGTGAATGAATTCCGTGATGCTATTTATTGATTGATTCGGTGAAATATAAATTGCCACAATTAAAACTGTTTTTCCATTGCTCAATCTGGTTTCGCATGCACATATTTCTCCCACTTTAGAGAGCTGAACAGACAGTGAATCTAGTTGCTGTGCATTCAGATCTATCTGTGGAGTTACAATACGAGCACCGCCATTTTGATTGTGGTATATTGCAACACCGCCTGCAATTGCGGTAAATATTTAAAAATGAAAATATTTACGAATATAAAAATACGGACGCAATACAGCTCACGTGGTTGCTATTATGAGCGTCGTAACGCGTATATTACACAGACGTACTAACATACACACAAACATTCGCAGGACGCTTGGTCTAAGCAAGTATTAGGTAGTGTAGTATAGGTATACATAATGCCTTCTCGCTCACATACATACGTATGACGCTTGAACTAAACACCAAAGCAAGTAATAGGCAGTGTAGTAAAGATACTACAAAACTCACTATACTAGCGTGGCTCAGCAGTACGCAGCCACACACATATACGTATATCAACATTTAACGCTTCGTAGTGTCGCTTTTTCGTTTCATCGAGTCTCAAATCACTCCCAACGATTCTAAAGAAGTTTTCACTTCAATAAACTGTATTTTTATTATGACTAAATACAGCTCCAATGGCTATATTGGAAGCGTCCACGTTCCACCTGCTCCTTTAAGCAGTTTTCAGTTTATTTATGGCTTCTATGGCCGTTTGGTCTCAACTAATTTTTGTGTTCTTGCTTTTATTTTTTCCGATATGAGAATTATCTCCTTTAATATGTAAAGTTAAGGGTTTAGCTAGAGCAGCATAGCTTTTTCGAGTTTTCTATAGTAGCCAGTAAGTCCTAAGAATCCTCTAAGGTCTTTGATGTTTCTTGTATTGGGTAATTTTCTATCGTTTTTATTTTATTCGGATCAGTTGAAATTTTATTGTGCTTTACAATATGACCTAAGTATTCTACCTCTTCCATGAAAAATTTTTACTTTTCATTGGACACTTTTATAGAAGCATTATTTAATGCGTTAAAAATAGTTCGGTTGTGTTTAATATGCTCTTCATAGGATGAGGAGTAAATGATTACATTGTCAATGTAAACATATGCGAATTCACCTATGAAGTCGAGGAGGATGTCATCCACACATATTTGCAAAAGAGATGGGGCGTTCTTCAATCCGAGAGGCATTCAAATGATCTCATATTTACCTCCATTCACACAAAACGATGTTTTCTCTCTGTTTTTTCTTTTATCTTAATTTGATGACCGGACTCTAAATCAAGTGCAGTGAAAAATTTGGTTTTTCCTAAGTTTTGCAGCGTAATATTTATGTCCGGTATTACGTATCTGTCTGTGATCGTATGTTCGTTTATTTAATCTATAACTATACGTCTTTTTGGGTTTCCGCTCTCATTTATACCTTTCTTATGTGCGGTTAACATGGGTGAATTTTATGGGCTGTAGCTTTTTTGTATTATTCTCTCTTTCAATAATTTTTCAATTTCCTTATTTACGAATTCTACGTCATTTATATTACTTGTATAGTGTTTGGTCCATATAGCATCCTTTGTAACTGCCCGTATGCTAGATTCAATCCTTGTAGTGGAGGGTAACCGTCCTATGACATTATTGTCCTTCATTAACCTATCGATTTCTGCTCTATATCTGTCTATCCGTATAGTGTAATTTGCATAATTTTTTTCATTTTCAATTTCTTTATTCCGTTCCATCCTAGTATCAAATCAAATCCGTTTATCTCATCTACCTTAAAAAAATCTAAATCTTCATTCATAAAATAATAGTTTGTTTCGTATAATTTATAGAATTACCATGCATTGATATCACTTGTAATGGTTTTACTTTTTTGGTTATATTAAATTTCAAGGTTTTCTTAACATATGTAGTTATGGGTTGCACCTGTATCTACTAAAACATTTTAATTTACTTTCCCATCATTCATTACTGTGCTGGGCTATAAACGGATGCTTATTAGTTTAAATACTTAATTACTAAATGATTTTGTCTACCTGTCTCTTCGGTTGTTAAGTTGTTATTCCGCATGAGTTTTGGTTGTTGGTATTGATTGATGAACTGGCCACTGTTACCTCGTGGTCTTTTCCAATTTTTATTGTTTCTATTCACGTCGTAGTAGTTGTTTTGATGCTGAGTTGGTTGCCTGAATGTTGTGTTTCCAGACGTTGTGTCCATGGGTTCTGGTGTTGGTAATTGTGATGGTGGCTGGTTATAGTTGTATTTCTGCTGATACATGGGACGTCTCTGGTGATGTTGTTTCTCATAGTAGTGTTTATTGTTGGTTGGATGAATGTTCTGTTGTGCATAGCCTAGACGTAACTTTCGATGCTCGTCACCATGATCTATGGTACGGGCTACTGCAAATGCATGCTCTAAATCCCTTATAGAATTTCTGTATAGGGTGGAACGAATAAATGAGTTATTTATTCCATCCCTAAACACTCTTACCGCTTCTTGTGTTGCCTTATCAGTCATTACTTTGGTCACTTCTTGGCTATGACCAGACATAGATAATTTTGACGTGATTAGCGTCAGGGCTATATTCACGTTGTCATGGAATTCACTTCAATTGTGTTTACCTTGTGTGAGTATCTTCATCTCGTCCTGCAACACATATAAAGGGCGTTGATCAGCATAGGTATAGTCCAATCTATTCCTGATTGCTTTAAAATTAAATATTGTTTTATGGTTGGTCAACACGTCAGCTGCTGCACCTTGTATTTTAGTTATTATAATTGATAGAGCTTCTACGTATCTGTTGGAACTCCTATGATTACTAATTCCATCCATAAGTTTAGAGACATCTTCCCTTCAAACGCGGTATTTTGAAATGGTGCCGTCAAATAAGTTATGTTGACTGGTTCCAATCGTTGAGCTGCTTGTGGAATCATTGCTGGATTAACTTGGATCTGATCTACCCGAGCTCTTAATGTTGCATTTTCTGCTTGGATACTCTGAAGAATTACTTGCAAATTGGCCATCTGCTGAATCATGGTGTTCATTTCGATTTGTTCCATAACGTCAATGGTGTCCAAATTTCTTCGTGTATTAAGTTTAATACGTTTCTCCAAAGATTTTCTCATATGCTCCTTTCTATGAGAATTAGATTACTGTTTTTATTTTATTAATGGAAAAAACACGAATAGTTTTTCTATCACAAAATTTTTTATTTCTTTGTTCCCTGTATTTTCACTTTACGTAAGATTTTTCCCTTTATTATGAAGGATTATGTATGTATGTCCTTGCTGCGATAAGGACGAATATCTTTTGGTCCACTCACTGGAGCATCAATGTATGATATATGATGGCAGGATCGCCAGTTAAAGACTTGGATCTTCTTATTTTTATGAATTTAATTTTAGAGTAATTCTTAACACTATGTAAATACCGGACTGATTGCCAATATATTTGGCACTCGTATTTACACTTATACCTCATCGTACTGTTTTAGGTACACGACTTGTATATTAGTTTCTTTGTTTGCTGTTTAGGAAAAACATGTTTTTCTTTTGTTGTCCTTTCCTCCACTTCACTTTCAAACTTCTTTCGAATTCTTTAAATATATTTTTAATACTCAAACTCAAATTATGTAAACCACTCCAATCCACTCTACTCTTCAATTTCAATGACATAGTTCTTTTCATTTCAACTTACTCTACTTTAATGACATAATTCTTTTCATTTCAATTTCAATGACAAAAGTTCTTTTCCTTTTTTTTGAAACCCGAAACATAAGTAAACACATGGCACACACCAAATACATTTTTTGTCATATGATACCCCACTCCAAAGCAAAGCCATAGCTCACTGTGAAGTAAGTTAACCTGAACAAAATTTAAGTCAACCTAAGCAGAATTTCATTTGTATAGTATTTTAAGTGTTTACAACTTTCTTATTGATTTTTACTTGTAACAATGTTTGATTGTAATTATGTATATTTTATTGATGACAAGGCAAAAAGAAAGTATAAAAATAAAGCCATTCTATCAGAAGGCAGCTCAGTCTCAACCTGATAGTTGGAAGGCAGTTATTTGCCCTAACTGAAAAAAAATCTTTTTTATTTACGAAGGAATCTTTAGTCGGCAGGTTTGCCCTAAAGCTCTTCCATAAAAATAATAACACTTATACTTTGACGATCCTGCCTTTCACTTTACATGGCGATCCTGCCCCAGAAGTAAAACACTTTTCAATATGTTTATCTTTTATTATTCTTAAAATACATATGTTTATTTTTTGTTATTCTGAAAATGTGATACATATGTTTATCTTTTGTTATTCTTAAAATACATCAGTTTGGACTCGTTTAGCCCTGCATGATTATACTTTGAATTTACTTAACTATTTTTATTTATTACTAGCAAACCCGGCCCCCTTCGCTGGGCACACTAAAGTAGAATAGATATGGTTTAGAACAGAAAATATATGATTTTCATATTATTTATTTCTTTATTCTTTATTCAAGCGCTTTGGCATGAACATTATTTTTTGTTTTTCTCTTTGTTTTTGAGTAAATATAAAATATAAATTGAAATTTATCAAAAAAGAAGATTGTTTTTAAATTTCAAATCAACGCAAATGAATAACTAAGAAACAATCGTCTTTTTTCCTGATCATCCATGAATTTTTCGTTTCAATTTATATGTTTTATTAAGCATTGGAGCTTTTTTAACCATTATCGATTTATATTTAAAAAAAAAAAAACGAAAAAAATTTTTTTTCCATGAACACATAATTAATTTCATTCGGATTTCACATTAAATTCTCAAATTTCGTAAGAAATTATTCACTGTTCCAAAATCCACTCCAAAAAAATTCACAAACAATTTTTACATGTTGCACTTACGTTTTTTCCTTATGGCATCCAAATCAGAAAGAAATATTGACACATTGTAACTCACACTGTCAATTTGACAGTTCAGTTCCGCCTCAAGCGTTAAAAAAGTAAGCGACATTATGGCTGGTTCAAAAGAACGCTGTACCCGTTGCCAGTGCTCCGAATTACAACCAAGCTTTACGAAACCCATTTTCAATACTTACTTAACAATGTGCGTAAGTTTGGTTTAATTCGGTGCAAAGACACGGCGGGTCCACGTTTTGGCATATATTTCGAGACCCTAGTCATCGATAGGTATGAAAATTACCCCGTATTAAAGCACTTATCAACAGCTTTCATTTGATAACCATATTGTACATACGCAACCAAAGGTTACCCGGGTCCACATTTTGACCTATATTTCGAGATCCCAGTCACGGAGCGGCATGAAAAATACTCTGAACTAAAGCATTCACCAACAGCTTTCATTTGATACCCATATTGTACATACACGTCCGAAGGTTACCCGGGTCCACGTTTTGACCTATATCTTGAGACCCTATCTACCAATAGGTATTCAAACTATACGGAAATCATCTTCAATACCTACTTAACAATGTGTGTAAGTTTGGTTTAATTCGGTTCAAAGACACGGCGGGTCCACGTTTTGGCATATATTTCGAGACCCTAGTCATCAATAGGTATGAAAATTACCCCGTGTTAAAGCACTTATCCTAAGCTGTCATTTGATATCCATATTGTACAAACACATTCTAGGGTCCACGTTTTGGTCTCTATCTCGAGACCCTAGTCACGGAGCGGATGGAAATACTCTGAACTAAAGCATTCACCAACAGCTTCCATTTGATACCCATATTCAATACCTCCTTAACAATGTGTGTAAGTTTGGTTTAATTCGGTGCAAAGACACGGCGGGTCCACGTTTTGGCATATATTTCCAGACCCTAGTCATCAATAGGTATGAAAATTACCCCGTATTAAAGCACTTATCAACAGCTTTCATTTGATACCCATATTGTACATACACAACCAAAGGTTACCCGGGTCCACGTTTTGACCTATATCTCGAGACCCCAGTCACGGAGCGGCATGAAAAATACTCTGTACTAAAGCATTCAGCAACAGCTTTCATTTGATACCCATATTGTACATACACAACCAAAGGTTACCCGGGTCCACGTTTTGACCTATATCTCGAGCCCTATTTCCAAAATAAAATATAATCCATGTTACTCGTGGATGATGTAGCTTTCGAATGGTGAAAGAATTTTTAAAATCGGTCGAGTAGTTTTTGAGCCTATTCATTACAACCAAACAAACAAAGTTTTCCTCTTTATAATATTAGTATAGATTTGTGAATGAAACCATTCCTTAACATGCTCGGGCGCCAGTTTTCAAATTATAATTAACTTCAGACTGACTATACACTTTCAATACTTTCTTATTACAACTTATTTGCCTAATTAAACTTATTAGTAAATATGATAAATGCTATGTTTGCATTTCCGTTGGTAAATACGATACGAATACCTTTTCGTTTCCGGCACGCTTTATCATTTTATGCTGACCTAATGTCTGCTTACAATTTTGTTAGTACCGAGTTCACTCGAATTCTATGGGAAAGTAATAAATTGAATTCGAATTTTACTGGTGTTAACTTACATACATATGTATATACGAATATGCATTGTTCGCTCATCATAGAAACATCTCCATACATATATTGTCCCAACATATCTATTCACATGTGCATACATACATATTTATGTATATGTAAACGCATACGGTTTAGATGAATTTTTTTAGATATGTTAGGAATTTGCTTGCATATGTTTGTCTATTTACTCTTGAATTTTTTATATGTAAAGGGTGTTTTTATAGAGGTTAGGTTTTCAAGATGAAATAAAACGTCTATAATTTAATGTTATGGACAAGAATTAAGCTTTATTATAAAGATAAGGGTTTGCCATTATGTTTTAAAAATGATTTCGGGCAAGTGGCCGCCGCGGCTGGCTCGAATAAATTCCAGCCGAGAGGCCCAATTTTCGACCACTTTTTGCAGCAATTGGGGCCGTATGTGTGCAATAACGCGCCGAATATTCTCTTCCAAGACGTCAATCGTCTCGGGCTTATCTGCGTAGATAAGCGACTTCACATAGCCCCACAAGAAATAGTCCAGCGGTGTTATATCGCACATATTGGAGGCCACGCGACAGGTCCACGGCGCGAGATAATGCGCTCACCAAAAGTTTCCTTCAATAAATCGATTGTTGCGTTGGCTGTATGGCATGTAGCGCCGTCTTGTTGGAACCAAAGGTCGTCCACATCAACATCGTCCAATTCAGGCACGAAAAAGTCATTAATCATGGTTCTATAGCGCTCTCGATTGACTGTAACATTATGGCCGGCTTCATTTTTAAAGAAATATGGACCAATGATTCCCTCCGCCCATAGAGCACACCAAACAGTAACTTTTTGAGGATGTAACAGCGTCTCAGCAATGGCTTGTGGATTATGTTCACTCCAAATGCGACAATTTTGCTTATTGACATACCCATTCAACCAAAAGTGAGCTTCATCGCTGAACAAAATTTTCTTGTTTTTTTTTTTCGAACCGAACCATTATTTTCGTAATAAATTTACGCGATTTGCAAACGTTGTTCAGGTGTAAGTCTATTCATTATGAAATGGCAAACCAAACTGAGCATAAATTAAGTGACAGCTGTCAAAAAGACCATCTACGAAAAAAGTAGTGCCAACTTTAAAACCTAACCTCTAAAAAAACCACCCTTTAGATATGCATATGAGCTATGTTGTAAATAACATAAAATAAATGTGGATTGTAGATGTTGTATGTATTAAACACTTTGTAGTATATGAGTATGCATAATAAATTAAAAAGTAGAACATAATGTTGAATACTAACCCTTGTTGTAAATGAATGGTTTACAAAGTTAATTCAGTTAATTTTTTATGTGGATATTTTGAAAAAATTGTGATAATACACTTAATATCAATACAATTTAGTTAATTATATACTTAAAATTTCACATTCATGCATTTAAACTCATGTATATACTTAGAAACAATTTATTCATCTCACAAGAAATAATCCATTTGCGCATGCAAAATGCCGACTGCAAATAAACTAGAAAGAAAAGTGTACAAGTCTGCTGTTATTTTATTTTGCCTAACACCAAATCATGGCATTTTACATTTCAATACAAACGCTATATTTAATTCTGTTGACTACGCTCCGCTATGTTAACTCTCGTATGGTAACTTTTCCCCAGTCGTGTTGAAATATTGAAAATTTCTGAGCCGCGTTTTGTTGGCATTTGACAATGGGTCGGCCATGCGTTCCTGAGCCTTCTCTATAAATTTACGTTCTCTGCCATGTTAAGCACACTCACTAACGTATCGTAGTCCCTTACCGCAGCCCATAGGGTACACAAAATTGAGCTAAACGTATGCTGAAAACAGTCACCGACGTAAACACAGTCCCCTGTCAGCTATTACGATGAAACTAATGAGAGCCCCATGTAAATGAAAAATTACTTCCCTTCCGTATCGTAGTATCGTAGATTTTATCGCAGGATCTTTGAAAATTCCTCTCAGGATTGCTTTCTCACCACACAGTGTTGCCAAACAGTATATTTCGAAATCATTTACAAAATAAACTTGGAAAAATAATATTGAATAATGTTAATTGTAGATAAATGAACTATTTTCATTTGTTGGTTTTTGGCTTTGGTTTATTAAACAATGAAAAATTGTAACTGATACTTAACTAACTGCGTTCTTTTAGTTACATATTTACGCAATGCATCGGTTTGTGTGTGTTTGTGTTTGGTTGTATCGACACAATATTTTTGCATACACAGTTTTTCTTACATACGCGTTATCATTTACAATTTTGAATTGTATAATAAACTAAAGCCAAAAACCACCAAGTGCAAATAGTTCATTGTGCTTAAGCTACTTTTATACAAATTATAATTCTAAGTTTATTTTGTAAATGATTTCGAAATGTACGGTTTGGCTACACTGTGTGGTGAGAGAGCAATCAGCTGACACGATTCTACGGAAATTCCCAAAATCCTACGATAAAATCTATGATACTACGGAATTCATTCATTGGCTTTCATTAGTTTAGAGAGTGTGAACAGTATAACGGCCGTCGTGGTAAAACTTTTACCAGAGCTGATTACAGTGAATTCTCTCTTTAGGAGAGAACGTCTGTCTTTAATATATTGGCTCTGTACAGGTTTTGGCTTCTGTAGGAAATCAAATTGGCGAATGGCCGACCACATTTTGTAATGCATTTGATTGTGCATTTCTAAGATCCCTTGATATTTAAAAAAGAAGAATTTAAGCAAAATACAAAAACGAACTCACAATTTGGTGCATACGTTTTAGTACATTTAAAACTTTATACCAATTTGGTGAACACTTTTGCTAATTTTTTGTGTTGAAACTAATTTCAGACGAGAATGCATAGAGCGTACAAGTGTTTTGGTATATTGATACATATATATTAATAAATATATATTGTTAGTTATGTTTGTACCAAAGATCAATTGCATCTTTTATTCCATAGTGTTACATACAGATGTATGTATGCACTGAAGCAACCATGACCTACCTCACGACCTATCGCCTTCTTATATCTACATGCTATAATTAGGGAGTAAATACCCGAATGATCGAATTCCTGCCTAACAAATGCTAAAACAATTCTCTTTTTGATATGCTTGTATCATACATATATATTTGTATATGCGTATTCACACTTGATGCCCTATCCTATGTACGTACATATTTGTATTCTGAACTTCCAGCAAAACAATGCTTATTAGTATACACATATAACCGCACGCGGGCTGAGCTTAGGCTACTGTGGGGGTCAGCAAGGTGGCGGATAGCTGAACGGCGTATAAATATGTAGGTTAGCTGCGAATACTAAATAAGCAGTCCCCGAACAAAAGCGGCAGAAATGGAGGGCAGAGTTGAGAAGGCTATTCTGCTCGGTGAAATCTCTGTGACAGGGCGAGTCGATACCGCCCAGAAATAAGTGTCTCCCAGAAATAAAATCCTCAAGCGTCTGACTCACATTGAGCGGCTTCTTAGGCAGCGTCTGCCTCTATGTTAGGAGCGGCTGAATGAGCACCTGTCAGTAGGTCTAAAATGATATGGGTAGGATCCCTGAATAATAAAACACGGATGGAAGTAGAAAAGATGTTAAAGTTACGGTGCAGGCTGTAAAAAGCCCAGTGCCGGCGGTTTTGAGGAGTTGGCAAGCAGGCTCCCGGCCGTCGATATCCAACGACCGCAATGATACGATGGTGGTGATCTTGGCTAACGTATCAGATAACACTACAAGGAAAATGGATAGTCCAGCTATAAATCCCTTCCAACGGGCATCAAAGCTGGCACGAGCCCCAGAGAAGACATCACCTATGGTGCGTGATGTAAGATCAAGGTCATCTCCACCCGCCTTGAGCGAAAATAGACCTGTAGAGACACCAGTCCAAGCCGAACGGGACTACCTTTCTAAACTAGGAGAGAGCACTAACAAACTCTCTGAATTGATGCGACTTCCTCAGCGCTCGATAAATAATAGCATGCGGAACCTTCTTAGCACTATTACGAGGCTGCATTCATGTGCTAAAGTGGAAAACGCAGAGCTAAGGAAGAAAGCTAGCCAGAATCTGGTGACCAGGAAAATGGTCGAAGCAACACCAAAGAGGCCACGTGAGGATAACTCTACACGGCGAAAGACGAACCCAAAAAGGAGCAGAATATCGCAAGAACTGGCCAGAAAAGCTGACGTTATTACGCCCTGTGAAAAAGATAAGAACCCAACTAAAACTGCGAGAGTGGAAACTCCAAGAGACGAGAACTGGGTGAAAGTCAAGTACAAGACGCGAAAGAGCAAAGACAAAAGCAAGAAGAAGATGGATCCCACTCCGAGACCTAATGCCATAGTTATCACAAAAACTGGCAACATGTGATATAGCGACATATTGAGGGCGGTCAAAAAAGATGATGGTTTCCAGCAGCTTGGTGAAAACGTGTCACGAATCCGAAAGAAGCCAAAGGAGAGATACTGCTGCAACTTAAAAGAGCACAAGCAGGGCGTGTCCAAGAATATAAAGAAGGTATTGCTAAGTTACTGGGAGATCAGGCGGAAATAAAAGCGATAACACACGAGCAGTCACTAGAAATACGGGACCTAGACGAAATAACCACGAAGGATGATATAGTCGATGCCATCCGCTCACACGTCAAGGAACTAAGTAACTTCAGCAAAATCTCAATTAAAAATTTAAGACCGGCATATGCAGGTACCCAAACAGCCCCTATACGCCTTCCAGCGCTAGAAGCAGGGTACTTATTGAGCGCAGAAAAAATTAAGGTTGGATGGGTTATCTGCAGAATTCGTGAAAAACTGAACCTTACGAAGTGTTATAGAGGCCTAGAATATGGACATACTGCAACTAAATGTACAAATTCTGAAGACAGAAGTGAGTGCTGGGAAAGGTCACCTGGCCATAAAGATCGAAATAATGAATCCAAAACAAAGTAAAGGAAAGAATCAGCCTGCTAAAAAAGCCCAGAAAAAAGAGTGGAAGGTCGAAATCATAGACGAGGTGATTTTTAAGCTTATGCTAAACGCTCATCTAACTAACATAAACGACGCGAATGAGCAAGCTCAACTACTGGTAACACACCTGACTAAAGCCTGTGATGCTGCAATGATCAGGAAAAACAAACTTACATACGGAAACCGGCAAACTGGTGGAACAGCGATATAGCTGAACTCAGAGGCGCTTGCCACAAATCTAGACGTCAATACAAAAGAAGCAGAGGACGAAGTGAAAAAGAAAGGCTGCGGGAAATTTTCAAAATGAAACGCAAGGGCCTCAAAAATGCGATTAAAAAAAACAAGGCTCCCTGCTTCAAAGAACTTTGTGCCAAAGCTGATGAAAATCCTTGGGGAGGAGCGTATAAGTTGGTGATGTCTAAGACCAGTGGTTGCAAAGGAAAAGCGCCGACTTGTCCTGTTATCTTAAATAAGGTTGTGGAAACCCTTTTTCCAAGACAAAAAGATGAGCAAGAATACAAACTACTAGCAGACGCATTATTTATTACAGATATACCTACTGTCACGGAAACAGAGGTAAATACAGCCTTGGGTCGTTTTGGAAACGCTAAAGCTCCAGCACCAGATGGAATACCTAACGGAGCTCTTAAATTCACACTGAAAGAAGATGCAAAACCCTTCACGGAGACGTATCAAAAGTGTTTTCGAGATGGTGTCTTCCCAAAAATTTGGAAAAAACAAGGACTTGCCCTTTTGCCGAAACCTAATAAGACCCCGGGTCAACCAAGCTCGTATCGACCCCTCTGTATGATTGATACGATGGGCAACATTTTAGAACGGCTTATAGCTGATCGTTTGGAGCAGCACCTTATTGAAAAAGAAGGCTTGTCCGACAACCAATATGGTTTCCGCAGGGGGCGCTCGACAATTGATACAATAAAAAAACTTACATCAATAGCGGAAAATGCCATTGAAGGAACAAGATGGATGCATGGTACCAAGGAGTATTGCGCCGTCATAACATTGGACGTAAAAAATGCTTTTAACTCTGCATGCTGGTCCCACATTATGCAAGCTTTAGGGAACCTGGACACGCCACCATATCTATTGCGTTTGATAAAAAGCTACCTGTCAGATATAATACTTCTCTATGATACAGACGAAGGAGTTAAGCAATATAGGGTAACTGGGGGAGTCCCGCAAGGCCTGTGCTGGGCCCTCTATTGTGGAATGTGCTCTACGATAGAATCCTCCGCATCCCTATACCAAAAGCAGTCGAATTAATCGGATACGCGGATGACATTAGCAATAGTTGCAAAAGAGCTTCATCAAATCAAGACTATGTGTAGTGCGACAGTTCACAAACTAAAAAACTGGCTTACATCGTCAAACCTACAGCTTGCGGGCCGAAAAACTGAAGCAGTTTTGATCGCAAGTAGAAAAAAAATTGAGAACATCACACTAAGCATAGACGGGCATAACATCAACACCCAACCATACCTGAAATACTTGGGAGTCATGATTAATGCACGCTTAAACTTAAAAGTGCACATTGAAAAAGCTTGTGAGAAAGCAGCACGGGTAAACACGGCGCTGTCTCGAATAATGGCTAACATAGGCGGGCCAAGCCAGAACAGAAGGCTACTACTGGCAAAATTTACCCAATCATTATAATGTATGCTGCACCTGTGTGGGGACAAGCGAATACGAGACATACGGCAAGAGTACAAAATCTCTGTTTCCGTTTCAGGCCGTTAATAGATGAGGAGCGCAAAGAAATCAGATACGAGAGTCTATCTAAATGGCAAAGACGCTGGAATATAACAACCAAAGGGAGATGGACACACCGACTCATTAGTAATGTGCAGGCATGGGTCGATAGAAAACACGGTAATGTCGACTTTTATATGACGCAGTTCCTGACAGGACATGGTTGTTTTAGAGAATTCCTCCACAAGTATGGCCATGATGATGGAGTTATATGCTCATTTTGTGCCAAGGCTAATGAAAATGCGGAGCATATTTTCTTTCACTGCCAAAGATATAGTAAAGAACGAGAGTTGTTGGAGAACCAAGTAGCAGAAAGAATAACACCGGACAATGTGGTTCCACACATGCTACAATCTAAAGAAGTATGGGATGGTATCAAAAATTTGTCAGCGTTCGTACTCAATGATTTGAGACAAATGGAGAGAAGGCGAAAAAGCGAAAGGGTAGCACTAAATAGCTGAAATTCCATAGTAGTAGGTTTAGTAACTTTTCCTGTAGTAGTAGATTTAGTAACTTACGGTTGTACTGTAGGACCACTTTCTAGATAAATGTATTTGAATGCAGGTAAACTGAGGATACCAGATATAGAAACTTACCTTTCTGGGGTATGGACAGAGACATGGTGGGTTGGGGAATACTGTCATGACAGGGGTAGCTCTCTCATCAGATGACCTAAACAGTGGGTGGTAACAAGCAGATGCTACTTTCGACGTATTGCATCAGGGCAATAACGGACGTTGAGTTTAGTGCTCAAACCGCCTCCCGACGAATACTTAACGGTTGTACCGGGGGGATCGGTACTTTGACGGTAGGAGGTGTAGTTCGGGTTAAAGTCCCACACTGACGGGGTTAGGCTTTCGATGCTTCCTCCTCATAAAAAAAAATATATATATATAACCGCACACACAGGCCCCTCACTTTATTCCTGTAAATACGTATGTCGTCCAAAGCTAAAATTCTATGCCTACCGACTACAGGAACAAATGCATTAATAGGCACAGCCGTAGCGGCCATCATTCTAGTTGCCATGGCGTTGAACAATCTAAAATAGTCGTGGCGGCGCTGAACAGCTGAACAACTATTCAACACAACAAAAACCAATTCATTGATAAGTTCGATCTCATATTTCAAGGAGCAAAATATGTACTTTCATTCATAAAATGAGCTGCCCATATGCTAATTTTTCTCATCAATGACAAAAATTGCCAACTAAGAATGAAGAAATCAAATCAAAATAGTCAATACTGGAATATTTCCTACAGAAATATTTGCCAATATTTGGTGATTTTTGTCAAGTCAAGTGGCCGCGGCTCCGTACATATGTATGCACCAATATACATATGTATGTAAATATGTCTTCTAAATGCTCGACAACCGCAGCTGCTGTGCGTTAAGTGCGCGCATGAGCATACAGTAAGTTGCAGAAGACAGCAACAAGTACCTTATAAAAATTTCTGTCCTGGATATTTCGATACTAGGAGAAAAATTCGAAACAATTGTTTTTACTCAACTGCGGTTTAATTTGACCAGTTGAGTATATTTCTGTTAACTTTTGGTGAAAAATATGTCTGTGAGAACCACACGCGCAAAACGAGTACCCCATAAAAATTCCATATGTTCCCGTCATTGAGACCTCTCTATACGTTAACGTTCTCTGGCATAGATAATAAGGTACGAAAATCTTTCAGTTTGAATGAGAGCTATTAGAAAAAAGTTTTTCTTAATTTGATGTTCCACCGAGATTCGAACCTACGTTCTCTCTATGAATTCCGAATGGTAGTCACGCACCAACTCATTCGGCTACGGCGGCCGCCGTAAAATTAATTAAGTTGAAACTTAATAATTTAAATGTGGTTTTAGAATTTTCCAAAGCCTCTTATATCCTGTTTCGCTTTTACTTTTAATTCGCCTGTGAGGACCCAATGAGCCTGTTGTGCTTGGAAGAGGTGGATAGCACTGAACACTTTCTCTGTGAGTGCCTTGCCTTTACTAGAGCAAGGCTATGAGTTTTGGGTTCCGATGCCGTGAAAATGAGTAATAAGTAAAAATTGGAGGATATTTGCAGATTTGCCAAAGAATCTGGAAACTTCTCACAGGATCAACAACCTTTATCTCTGTCTCTATTCTTTCCTATCTCTTTCTGTGAGACTTTTCTTATTCCCTCCTTGACTATCTACCCTCTTTCCAGAGCTCTAAATACAATGGGCTTATTCTTAGCCTGAGTGTTTTAGGACCCACCAAATCTCTTTATGCTCTTTGTTTCAACCTATTCAAATTTCATTTAATTTCAATTTAGGTAGCTCGTTACGACGTGATAACTTTTAGCTCCACAATAAGCATTTCTCTTGTCGACATTTCGTCCTTCAATTGGTTTCAAATCTTCTGCTTTATGTTGTATTGGTTTGTTTTTTTTTTAATTTTTTTCCGATAGGGCTCAAGTTTCTTGGTGTTTTTCGAATTTCTCCAGTGTTCTACGCTTAAAAAACGCAACAATTTCCAGTATTCTACGCTTAAAAAAAACAAGTTATTAAGGATCCACTATTAGACTTTACAATTTTAGTATTAAATTTAATTCGGTTTTCCCTCAACCCGTTCCAAACTCGACTGCCTGTTCGTTTCGTTTGGCAGTGCAGAGAACGTTAATGTATAGAGAAGTCTCAATGACGGGAACGCATGGAATTTTAAGGGGTACTCGTTTTGCGCTCGTTTTGTGGTTCACCTCAAAACAGTTAACAGAAATATACTCAAGTAGTCAAATTACACTACAGTTGAGTAAGATTCGTTTGTATGAAAAAAGAAAGAATGTTAACCCTGTAGGCTAGATACAGGCACTTTATAAAAAAAAAACAATATGCTAAGTTCAATAGCAGAGAACGTTAATATATAGAGAAGTCTCAATGACGGGAGCGCATTGAATTTTAAGGAGTACTCGTTTTGCGCGCGTGGTTCACCACAGACATATTTTTCACCAAAAGTTAACAGAAATATACTGAAGTAAAATTCATTTGTATGTATGAAGAAAGAATGTTAACGCTGTAGGCTAGCTACAGGCATTTTATCATAAAAAACAAATATGCCAAGTTCAACAGTGACTTAGAAAGAGCAAATCATCCAAAAATATATACATGTATTATATCTGTCTAAGGCATCTGTTGAAACTTAGTTGAATTCCCTTCAACCAAATCAAATCCTTCAAAGAAAATTGATTCATTACCAGGAACTGAAAAAAATGGCATATGCAAATTCAAATATGTTAATTTATACCATACGTTAGGACGGGCATGATGAGAGTCTTGTAGAGTGTTAGTTTTGTTCGTCGAGAGGGGACTTTACTACCTAATTGCCTACTTAGTCCAAAGTAGCACTTGTTGGCAAGAGAGATTCTACGTTTGATTTAAAGGCTTACATCGTTATCGATATTAATGCTGGTTCCTAACTAAACGAAGTCTTTTACAACCTCGAAATTGTAACTGCCTACAGTGACGTGGGTACCGATACGCGAGTTCGCCGACTTTTTGTTTGAAAACAGGAGGTACTTCGTTCTGTCCTCGTTCTTTGTCCCATTCGCTTTGCCTCCTTATCCGGTTTGGAGAAGGCAGAATTAACAGCGCGGTTGTTAAGGCCGATGATGTCAATATCATCGGCATATGCCAGCAATTGTACGCTCTTACGAAATATTGTGCCTGAGCGATTAAGTTCTGAGGCTCGTACGATGCTCTCCAACATCAGGTTAAGGAACTCACACGACAGCGAGTCACCCTGTCTGAAACCTCGTTTGGTATCAAACGGCTCGAAGAGGTCCTTCCCAATTCTGACGGCGCTGCTGGTGTTGAGCAAAGTCATCTTGCATAGTCATATTAGTTTTGTGGGGATACCAAATTCAGACATCGCGGCATACAGATAACTCCTCTTCGTGATGTCGAATGCAGCTTTGAAATCGACGAAAAGATGGTGTGTGTCGATTCTCCTTTCATGGGTCTTTTCCAAGATTTGGCGTATTGTAAATATTTGGTCGATGGTAGACTTTCCAGATCTGAAGCCACACTGATAAGGTCCAATCAGTTGGTTGACGGTGGACTTCAGCCTTTCACAAAATACGCTCGCTAGAACCTTATAGGCACAGATTGCAGAATCACCCTTCTTATGGATTGGGCAGAGCACACTTAAATTCCAATCGGCAGGCATGCTTTCATCCGACCATATTTTGCATAGGAGCCGATTGGGGTATCGGGATTTTCACAGTCTCTCTGACATGCGCAGCTATCACTGTTAAACAGGTTCGAGAAGTGTTCCCTCCATAATTTAAGATTGCTCTGTACGGCAGTCACCAGATCGCCGTCTTTGTTCTTACAGGAAAACGCCCCGGTCTCGTCGTATCAATTGTTTTTTCGGACTCGCTGGAATCCGATTTCTTTTTCGTCGGTGGTACATTAAGAACGAGAAATGTTGCTCCATTATTCGTGCATACCGGTTGGTTGGACGGTACTCTCTGAGAGCAGGAGTAAGAGTCGAGTGGCGATTCTTCTGGCTGTCTGTTGTGATTGTAGCTTTTCGATGTTGAACAGTCTTTGCGTAGGTAGATGTACGTGTTATGCTGCACAGAGGCGTGTGCGCAGTTTGGCTGCAATAAGGTTATGATCCGAGCCGATGTTGGGTCTTCGGATCGTACGTACATCTAATGCACTAGCAGCGATCCTTCGTTTCGTGTTTTTCGATCAGGAGACAGCCAGGTAGCTCGATTTTTCTTTTTATGCTGGAATCTGGTGCTGCAGACTACCATGTTTCGGGCCCCGGCGAAGTCGATCAGCCTTTGTCCGTTACTAGATGTTTCGTTGTGCAGACTGAATTTTCCGACTGAGGGACCAAAAATTCCCTTCTTGCCCACCCTGGCATTGAAGTCGCCAAGCACGTTCCAAGCGCTCATAGAAGGAATCTTTGGTCGCATCGTCCTTCTCTTCCGTCGGGGCGTGGGCGCACATTTGCGAGTTGTTAAAAAAACGGGCTTTGATGCGAATAAGTGCGAGATGCTCGTCCACCGGAGTGAACGGCAGCACTTGGCGACGAAGTCTCTCTCCCAGAACAAATCCGACACCGAATTTGCGCTCCGCAAGGTCCTATATTTTTCTTGCCTTGCCCCGTCCATCGCATCTCTTGCCGAGAAGAGCACCTTCCTCATTAAGGGGCCGGACATTCCAGGTGCATGCCCTCAAATCGTATTCCTTATTTCGTTTGCAGGGGTCGGTTTTAGTGTTGGAAGTTCTCATCCGAGGCTTTGTTGCTGTTTCCATTGGGGGGCTTTTTAAGTGGCGGATCCCAAACCCAGCGCACAACCAGCTATCCTAGAATCCGTCGCCTTCTCACGTTAGCTCACTCCCGAACGGGTGTTCGGAAGCTACCCAGAGTATACGTGGGCTAATCCCGGACGTTGTGAGCAAGGGCAATATTTTATTGCTGTAAATAAACCATAATTTGTATAAAGGACTTGAAATTTAAAATAAATAAAAAAAAGGGTTAGAAAAACAAACCAAGATAGCCTCCATATTTATTTTATATCATAAAAAAGCATATTCGTATGTTATCGTAGATATATTTGGATTAGTAACAAAATCCGTTTAAACAAATTGCCGCATTTCTCTTATTACATATATGTGCATGAAATATTTAAGCAAAAGCTCAATGTGACCGAATTCTTATATACAAGAATTATATATATACATATAATCATATCCCTAATCCCATATGGGTCGGTCGTGTCCGGCCAAATCCCTTGTTGAGGATTCATGAATTCTTTATGAAACTACTGCACGGTGCGTGTTTTATACCATATGTTTATGATAAAATATTATTAAAATAAAATTTTTTAGCAGATACTTTACGAATTTATTTAAATTTTCTACTGGCGTAATATAGTAGAAATAAGCGCCGAACGTGATCGACATGGGATTAAGGTACTAAATAGAACGACATGGAATTCTGGGCTATATCAAGGACACCAACCGCCTTTACTCAGAAGTAACTAAGATTGGCCAAAGATTTTACAATTTCTACAATATTTATAGTGGCCTATTTTCATGCTGCGACAATGTGTTTATGAAATTGGGTACGGTCGTTGGGTGCGATTATGCTGAGCTGGTCTTCTGCCAGTAGGTAGCCTAGTTTCAAGTGGCTGTTGTGTTTACGCTGTGTGTGCCAATCAAATGGCGAAATAACTGAAAATATCTGACCGAGCCATCCGCCGCATACTAAAAAATGATCTCAAAGTCAAGCCTTACAAAATCCAAAAGGAGCAAAAGGTCAGACTTGAGAGGGAAGGAGTTACTTCGATTGGCCGAAAGTGGTCATTTTCCGAACATTGTGTTTTCTGATGAGAAAATTTTTCGAATTAAGCAATTCGTAAACTCCAAGCGATAGGGTTTATTTGACCGACCGTTCATACGAGAATTTGAATCATCGATTGGCCGCCGGGAGGCAGCACTCGCCACTGGTAATGGTTTGGGCCGCTGTAACCGCCGATGGGCGCTCTTCTTTCATTTTCATCGAGCCTGGCGTCAAGGTAAATGCAAAATATTATCAGGAAAGTATTCTGGAAGTTGCTTTGAAGCCGTGGGCAGACAAACATTTTGGTGGCAGACCATGAACGTTTCAACAGGAGTCGGCACCGCCTCACAAAGCTCGAGTGAATCAAGAATGGCTAAAAAACAACGTAGCAAACTTCATAACGTGCACACAATGGCACAATTTACCAGACGTGAATCCGATGAATTATTCTCTTTGGGCCATTTTGGAGAGCAAGGTCCAAACTAAAAGTTTCACCGAGTTTCGAGGAGCTGAAAAAGCCATTCTCCGCGAGTGGGCAAGAGGTGGTCATATCGAGCAAAAGTAAAAGGTGGTTAAATTTCAAGGGCCGTTGTTGAATGTGAACCACACCTAAACGTCAACGACACCGTTGGACATCTTTCTTTGGGGTTATTTGAAAGAAAAGGTGTACGTCGAGAAGCCAGCAACAATTCAAGAGCTAAAGGATGAGATAATTCGGCGCATTAACGGCATAGCACCTCAATTATGCCTCAGAGTCATCGAAAATTTGGACCATTGGATGGAGGTGTGCCGTTGAGGCCGCGGCGGCCATTTGGCCGATAATTTGTTCCATACGTAATTGAACCATACCTGTATTATCATATAAAATAGAAATGATAAAAATTTCCAAAAAAATTGTATTTTATTCAAAAACAACACCGGCCCTTGAAACTTAATCACCCTTTAGATAAGGAACTATTTGCATTTGGTGGTCTTTGGAGTTGTGCTGCCGAGGCTGCGGCGGCCATTTGGCCAATAATTTGTTCCATGCGTAATTGAGCTGTACCAATATTATCATAATAAAGAGAAATGACAATAATTAAAAAAAGAATGTACTTCATTCAAAATCAACACCGGATCTTAAAACTTAACCACCCTTTAAATTGATTCTTAATTTTGTATTATTTTCACACAGTTTTTACTTTAAATTGAATAAAAGTAATTTTCCAAACTAAATTATGGCCCAATTGGTTACACTTCGAGAGCCGGGCCCTCTAGTTCATATATGTATTTAACTTCTTCATCCTTTCGATTCGAGTTCTCCGGACTGTGTTTATGTTTATATATAACAACAGTAACAACTATTATTATCATAATTATACTTATGATAATTTACTATGGTATTTCAAGTTGAAAATGCTTCTTACATTTGATTTATTGTCTTGTATTATTTGATCGCACGTATTTTTTTTTTAATTTCGCGTGTGTTCATATTTTACTTTTACGGTTTTTTCTTTTATGTTCTCTATATAGTTCGAAAAATAATAATAACACAGGCCTGCGAAATTTAACTTTTTTCAGTTTCTAGAATGGCTGTACTTGTTTCTTGTAGTTTTTTATGCGCTGAAAACGAATCTGACCTTCAAAATGCTCCATCACGTCAGGATTTTTGGTAAATGAAGCCTAAAAGGTCAAAAAATGGCCATTTTAGCCATTTTTGATAATTTTTTTTGTGGAAGAATTTTTTTTTTTTTAATTTTCGACGAAAAGGTCGCATAGTACAACTCTTTAGATTTAAAACCCATTTTCTTAAATTATTATACGATTTTTAAAAAAAAAGTTATGACATTTTGAAATTAACAATTTCAGTTACGCCAATAGACGTTATACCAAACGTATACGTAACTGAAACTGTTAATTTCAAAATGTCATAACTTTTTTTTTAAAAATCGTACAATAATTTTAAAAAATGGGTTTTAAAGCTAAAGAGTTGTACTATGCGACCTTTTCGTCGAAAATTGAAAAAAAAAATTTCTATCCCAAAAAAAATTATCAAAAATGGGTAAAATGGCCATTTTTTGACCTTTTAGGCTTCATTTACCAAAAATGCTGACGTGATGGAGCATTTTGAAGGTCAGATTCGTTTTCAGTGCATAAAAAACTACAAGAAACAAGTACAGCCATTCTAGAAACTCACCCTCGCAGGACTGTGTAATTAACTTTGATTGAACAGTTATTATATTTTATTAAAAATTTTCCATTTATGCTTGATTAATTTACATTACATGTTTGGTTAAATAGTAAATGTATTGCATTATATGTAATTGTTTTTATATCTATTAACAGTATTCCAGTTTCTTTATTTAATGTGAGTTTCTTTTTAAAATACAGTGACTTTAGTCCTTAAGCTGCTTATTTTCTTCTATTTTCGTAAGTGAATATTTCTTCTAGTTTTTCTTCTATCATACTCGTATTATCTTCATTAGGCATAGGAATTATTGCTCTTATTTTTACATTTTGGAAATTTTTGGTACTTTTATGCTAAATATTAAATAAGAATCATTAAAGATTGCTGTTCTTTGTTGTAAATATATTGAGATGTTTTATTCCATATTTGGCTGATATAATATTTCCTTGTAAATGTTCAATTTTGTTTTTTTACATTGTTTATTGTTTTAAAACATTGTGTATTGTTCTAAATAAACATTTTGTATATCTTCTTCATCAATAAACTTATTTATAGAATTAAACTGTTTTCAATTTGGATCCGATCGTTTATAACTATTTCTTTTAAATTTTAGATGAACTAAAATAATTATTAATGTGAATTTTTTGGTTGAATGCCTCGTTTGTTTATAGGAGATGGTTTTGTACAGTTTGTTTTCTCCACTGTGCCAAAAATCCTTTTCGACATAGTGTCTACTGCATTAACTAATCCCCGTTTTTACATACAGGTATTTCTAATAGGTGTATAAAATGATATTAAGTTAGCACTGAAAGCCCTAGTAGCCAGTGTGCTAATTAAGTTAGGGTTATACTCGTATTGTATATATATCCTATAAATATTAATAACAAGTTATTGACACTTATTTCTTACTTCTAACAATTCCCTATGAAGAACGAGTATGCCTTATGATTCAATCCCATTAAAATTAATTTGCGCGTCATTTTTTCGATAATGTTTTCTATTTGTTTGATGCCAATTATATGTGCTACTATGTTACTGCCTTTAACTACTTCAGGGTCTCTTATTTGTAAGTCAGTTAAGCCTTTTTGGTCACTTATTTTCGTTAATATCAGTCATCTCCTTATCGGTTGTACCCATAGTAGTATCACTATTACTATTGCTCGCAACTTCTGTAAATTTCAAGGGGTTTTTAATGTTACAAGGACGCATATTTTCAGAATTTTCTTTCTTATATCTGGGTTGTTCTTTATGTCTTACAGCTTTATAATTTTTAATGAAGCCTTCTTTTCTAAATTCTTCGTAATCTTCTCGATTTTTGTTTAACTTGGATATCAATCACTTTGTTTTAGTGTACTTGAGGCGGAATAAACATAATAATCGAATGAAACCTTTCTTTATAATTTCTGATAGCTTTTTGAACTAATTGTTTTATTGGTAAGTGTTTATTGAATTTGTATAACATTTTAAACTTGTCTAATATTGTGTTGCGGAATCTTTGAATATCTGCGTTTTGTGTATGATTGTTAGGTGTTGTCAAATGTAATGAAATATTTTCGTTAATTAAGTATTCTTTTATACCTGTAGCCTTGAATTCGTTATCTGCAAATATCTTTTGCGGTTTTCCAAATTTGGCAAAATTATATTATCTTCTAACTGTTCTATAATGGTTACATGATTTCTGTCATTTAATGAGTACGCTGCTCCGTATTTGAAAAATTTATATATAATATCACGAAAAAAAAATGGAATCTCTTAATGACAATCCCTTAATGACATAGGTAACGGAAGGCGAAAGTAAACACAAGTGCGAAAGCGAAACGTAAAGTGTGTCGAAGAAATTTTTTTACTTTAATTAATTTTTTGTTGGTAATTAATTATTTGGTGGAAATTAAAAGTTGAGTACATAGCTACGCAAGCTACACCCACAAATGTAACTATAACAAGACTACTCGATTGAACTTTAAGAACGAAAGAAACTGCGGAAAAACAATACTGCAAAACGGCAATTTCTTTCTCCAAAGGCTCCAACGTAAGTCTGGCGTATAACTAGGTCTGTCTATGAAGGCCAGATCTGCTTCAGATACGCATATTTAACAAGTGCTACTAACACGAATAGGAAACGAGAGCTGGGAGCCAAGTATATAAATCTTGCTCCGACAGCTTGAGGACTTGGTGCTATGGACATAACTTCTCAACGAGAAACACCATTCAGCCTGGAAGTATGCAATGAGCACCACCACTAAATACTTATAGCAGAGATGTTATCCGGCGATCCAAAAGAATGCTGGTAGAAATCTCACCAGATGCAGAAACGAGGTCGGTTGGAAGCTTAGATGTGGCGGAGTTAAGGCGGCTTATGAAAGATTTGCTAGAGGAAAATTTACAAAATTTAGCCACGAAAAACAATCTATTAATAGTATCTGCAAATGTTGATGACCTAACTGAAAGAGTTAAGGTTTTAACTGATGAAAACAAAGCGTTGGTTTCTGAAGTCAACTTGCTGAAAGCCAAAATATAAGGCGAGAAGACTGAAAGGAATAGAAAAACTAGCGTTTTCTGAAAAAGTTGTAAAAAAGATCTGGAAAGAATCACTGGGCCTGGAAGCAAATACAATTCGAGTCGTTAAACTTCTATATGAACGAGGCAATAAGATGGCAGTTAAGGTGGAATACTCAACGGAAGCAGCGGTTGGAGCAATCTTTAAGAACATAAAAAAGCTGGCGGGACCTACTATTTCCGTTAAGAAGGAAACAGGTACTACTTCAACTTAAAGAGAAATTCGTAACATTGATGCAACGCTTAAAATTCAAGTATTGGGGAACAGGATGGAAATTGAAAATAATGGTTTAAATGGGATAAACACAAAATATTGGTGAGTGGCGAACAGAAGGCAACAAAAGTATTAAATAATATCTATGGTAATACATTTGACGATACAAATCCTAATTTTAATAATTTAGTATTGAAAATAAAAGAACATAAAGTAAACTCAAAAAAATAAGAAATTGTAAAACACGAAAATTAAATAATCAAAAGAGAATTACTTATAAAAACAGAAACAAATGTAGAAGTGAAGAGCTCAAGACTAATCTAAATATACTCTCGTATAGCGTACATGGTGTGGAAAACAAATCATTGCAATCTGAATTTTTTCAGTATATCAACTATTTTGATATTTTCATAGGAAGAGTTGTATGCAGTGTAAAAACAAACTTAAAAACGCTTAACTATCAATGGTTTTTTAAAACCCTGACTGGTATAGTAATATTTATATTTATACTTAAAACCGAAGCTGATGAATTTACACTGATTCCCACATATGCATATAAGACAAGCTGAGTGGCGGAAAGAAATAAATAATATTATTACACTTTTCTTAGAAGATAATACATATTATTAATCCCATTCTAATTGGTGATTGAATGCGCGATTTGCACGAAGTTAATATTCAAGATCTCCAAGAAGCAATAGAACAGTCTTCGATAAGGAACCAAAGGAAATCAAAAAGGTAGGGCAAGAATGAGTAGTTTAACAAAGAATGTGAAGAAGCAGGAATCTCGTCATTTCAAAGCTTAGGTGTTCTTAGAGAAAGCTATAATGAAACAAATAAATTGTTATACTTAAAATCAAATAAATATTTTCAAGAAGTATGTAAAAGGAATAGAGAAGAATGATATAACAGGCTTATAGAAGATATTAACAACATTAAAGATAGCGCTAGCTGGTAGAAATTTGTTAAGAAGATAAAGGGTGAAGCTTTGGAAATAAGTCCCGCCATATCAACGCATGAACTTAAGGCCTACTGCTAATGACAAGGGAATTTGTTTTCCACATAACTTCTACGCTCACGATCTCCTTGAGACAATTTTTTCACCAGACGAAGTTAGATCTGTGTTAAACAAAGTTTAATTAAACAAAGCCCCAGGGATTGATTGATAGAATTCCTTACGAGTTCTTAAAAAATGCCCTCGATACTTTCATTACGGCTATGGCAAGTGCTTACACAAATCTTTACGAAAAATGCAAAGTAGAAGAACCAGCGTAGTTTTTCCTATCTTCAAAAAAGCGGATCCTGTCCTAATAGGAAACTACAGAGGAATTTCATTTATGAACTGCATTGCTAAAGTTATGATGAACATAATTAACGAAAGAATAACCTCTGGGACTGAAAGGAAAAGTATTTTAAACGAGTATTAAGCCGGCTTCAGAAAGAATTACTCCACAGTCGACAATATATTCAATTTAGCCACTGTTCTCCATTTAAAATTCGGATAAAAGAAGAAAGTTTACACGTATTTTGTCGACTTTAAAGTGGCGTCTGATAGAATATCAAGAAATGCCTTGATATATAAGCTGCACCATATTGGTCTTGCAACGAAACTAGTGACGTTTCTAGAAAATATATACAGCGGTACAAAGGCAGTTGTATGGAATGGCTCAGAAATTTCAGACACATTCAAAACAAACTCAGGCGTCAAACAGGGATGCTTATTGTCGGCAATACTATTAGCCAGGGAACCAGGGGTAAATTTTGGACTGCGTTTTTATACCGTTAAATTCAACACATGGGTTAGGATATTAACTCAAACGTCGGTGGGAGAAGAGGCTGCTACCACCGGCGGAAACAGTGAAGATAGAAGCTGCATCGCCACACTCACACTGTGTCGCCACAGCGACCACTCCTATACTATAACGGGAGCAGGTTATAGTGATTGTATCGCTACTACCAACACAAACACGAAAACCAAAATCGCTATGCAGAGTGCGGGTGTCATAATTCAAGTAGACTCGGGCTTGGAAAGCACAGCTAGCGTAAATACCGCAGAAGAAGATGCATTACTGCACACTCGATGGTGCCATTTCGGACAGTACGAAAGGGCCTTGAGTAAAGCCAAGTAAGGAGGGGTTGAAAGCTATGTAGCGATAGAAAGCAGCGGTCAAAATCTGCGACCGACTTGATGGCATGGCCAATCGGACGCAAACAGAAGCGGAAATACTGGCGTGGGCTAGGGAGGAAGTGGAAAAGGGCAGCGCATATTTTTGCAACACGTGCTGGATGTGCCGCACCAAACCCAAAGTTCGCCAACAAGGTAGAGAAGCAGATGGAAGTAAAGAGGCAGCGACCTACAGAAAGCGAAGGGAAGATGCGCAACACGAAAAGAAGGTGTAAAGGCGACGCTGTAAAGCCAATCGCGAATCACTCAAAAAGAGACCGTGAAGAGTGGCGGCAGTCAATGAGGTACTCACAAAGCATTTGACCGTGGTGCTTACTGATCGCACTAACCCGTTGGGACAAATAACGCAGGAGCAAAGGACGGTAGTTGAGATGAAACTACTGGGGGCTCTATTTGCGAAAATTCACGCTGATCCCAGCGTAAAAATGGAGGCCAAAACTACATTATCCAAATTAATAATACAGCGGAGGACATCCCAGGAGAGAGGAGTGCACGCACCTTCGCCTCAAAAAACGCAGCCCACCAGATAATAATAAAAACACGCTGAAAACTGAGGAGTGGAGAAGGATCTCGGCATAGAAGGCATCCCCGAAACCGCCCCTAATCTACAAGAAGTGAAGGAGGGTGAGCTGGAGCAGAGCAGGTATCCAACCCCGTGAAAGAACCGAAGCCTGATGCTGAAGGAAGTAAGGAAGCCTCAGTAGTTGGCCTCCTTCAGAATATAAAAGGGGCCAACTACGATATGGCTCTGGTCCAGGAACCATGGATTGGTTCGGGAAACCTGGTGTTTGGACTAGACTCACTTAACTATAATACACACTTCCCGATCGCTACAAACAGGATTGGAGCAGTGATACTCGTTAAGGAAAGTGTATGTTAATACTTTAACACTAATATCTCCGCAAATGACTTGACAGTAGCGACAATCAAGGACTGCAAGAATGAAGCATTACTTCTTGAGTTCTGCTACATGTCACACGAAAAGGAGGCACCACCGGACGAGTTTCACAGACTGTTCGAGGAAGCCGAGCGAAGGAAACTAGCTCTTGTCGTCAGCTCCGATGCAAACTCACATAATAGCCTCTGCGGAAGCTCCGACCAAATGATAGAGGTGAGTCCCCATTCAATTTTATTTTACAAAGTAGTCTAGAAGTAGCAAACCGTGGTGAGGAACCAACATATATGGGATCCACCTCGAAAAATGTTCTAGACTTAACCTTTATGAATACCCTTACGATGGAGGAAAATTGGAAAGTGTTATAACGCCATCTTTCTCTGACCACAAATGCATACATTTTAGAATAACATTCACGCCCATGCTAAAGAGCAATACCTTCAGAAATCCTAGAAATACAAACTGGGATCTCTTTAGGAAAGTGCTATTTCCAAAGCCATTGAGACCTCGCAGGTTTAGCTCATGTGTGGAACTGGAAGAGAGTGTTAGAACGGTAACAAGGGCACTTAATAAAGCACATCACCCAGCCTGCACTCTCCTACGCTTAATACGTAGATCAAACATACCTTGGTGGAACAAGGAGCTGGGATCAAAAAGGTGCACTGTATTAGAATTCTTTAAGTTGGAACGGGTAGCCGCAATTGAATCCTGCTGGGAGGAATTTAATGATTTACGACGAACATACAAGAAAGAGGTACGTGAGCCAAAAGAGAATCATGGAAAGACTTCTGTGGCTACATAGAAAGTGCAAACGAAGCGGCTAGGCTGAGGAAACTGTTGTCGAAACATTCCACCATGCTAAATTTAATTCGCAAAACTAACGGAGACTGGACTGATAGTTGTGAAGAATCACTATAAGGTCTAGGCATTACGCACTTTTCAGGATGCATAGACTGCTTAGATCACAAGCTCTTGAGAGATAACGTAGCAAACATCATGGAAGAGTTTACTACAACGCAAAAAATAGAATGGCCATTACGCACATTTGAATCGCCAGGCATAGACGGAATTTTTCCAGCCATGCTCCAAAGGATGAGTGATCTTTTGGATTCCATGGCTAAAAGCGATGTACACGGAATGCCTGAGGCTTAACTACTATATACCTGTTATCTAGAGAGAAGCGAGGGTTGTGTTTTTACCGAAAGCATCTAAGAACTACCCTATACTCTCAAAGGAATATGGGCCCATTAGTTTGACCTAATTTCTTCTGAAAACGCTTGAGAAAATCTTTGACGCACACAGCAGAGAAAAGAAGATATCAGACTTTATATCTAAGGCACAATATACTATACTTAATGTCTAAAGTACATATACTAAAGAGAGATCCACAGAGACTGAGTTACTATCACTAGTGTTAGTTATAGAGAAAGCTCTAGAGTACAAGGAATATGCTTTAGGAGTATTCCTAGCCATTAGTGGAGTATTCTACAATGTGTCGAGAGAAGGCATTTTAAGAGGCTTAAATACAACAAATACAGAATCATGGATAAAGAACCTGTTAGGTTTTAGAATATTAAGGGCGGAATGGGACGAAGTTAAATTCACTAAAGTAGCATCCGAGGGTACGCCACAAAGTGGTGTTCTACCGCCACTTGGCTACTTGCAGTTAATGAGTTACTAAAAAAATTTGAAGGTACGGCGCACACTGGGGATTTAGCGGAAGAAAGTCAAATTTGCAACATACCACCTACGCATTGTTTAATGGTATTTCTAAATTCCAGAATAGAACCAACAATAAAATCAAAAAGAATTACTAAACTCCGACTTACAGTTTTTTTTTATAGATATGTCAAAAGTATTATTTTTTTATAGTATTGAACTGACTAAGAAAAAACTTCAAAGCCCAACGTGGTTTTTTTTCCTTTTGCTTGAGCCGACTTCCAATTTTTTATTTTTCATTTAGGGCACGATATTTTTATATATTTTAGCCGGAAGAACAAAGGCTGTGAAGCATTTGATTATCTATTTATAATTAATTTTACGAAAAAAAAAAAAAATCATATTCCTTCATATTCTTGGATCTGCAAGTTGAGCTACATTTACCGACGGTCAGAAACTAGTATCAACGTGTTGCTTAATAGCGTCTCTTTCAGTTTTAATCAACCAGGTGCCACCAGGCGCCACTGATTATTTTTTGGCAATGATAATAACTAAACGCTTTCTAGTGTGTGCATAATGATAACGAAACACTTTTAATTTTGTTTTGACATTTTGAGGGTAATTCAGAATTATGAACTTACATGTATCCTGTGCGTAAATATTTGCTGGCTTATATTAACAAAAAAAAAAAAATTAAAATTTATGAATTTAAAAAAAAATTATTTTTTAAAATTTTTTTAAAAAATAGTTTTTAAACATGTTCTTTTCAAATATATACAACTTCGTTAGTAGTAAAAATGTAAATATTTTTTGGGATGTATACTTTTTTCCGCATCTCTGTACAAAAATCCCCAGTGTGCGGCGTCGAAACTACTAGCATATGCAGATGACATAGCCATAGTTGTGACAGGCAAATACATACCCAAACACCGTGAGTGACATAATGAATAATACACTCGCAGCAGTGCACGAATACAACATAGGAGGGCCTAGCGATAAATGCTGATAAAACGGATATGATACTTTTCGAAGGTACAAGATCCCCTATTGGCAGACCCGAAGCTAAACGACGTGGAACTAACTCTTAAAGACCACACAAAGTACCTTGGAATAATTTTGGATAGCAAAGTATCATGGAAGTATATACAATATTTTAGAGAGGAAGAAAAATGCCAGTTATGCACTATACGCATGTAAACAGATGCTGGGAGTTACATGGGGTCTATCTCCTGCTATAATGTATTAGTGCTACTTAGCTATAGTAAAGCCAGTATTACTATACTGTCTTCTGGTATGGTTGACTGCGCTAAGAAATCTGACATGTAAAAAGCCTATGGAAAGTATTCAATGTCTTGGTGCACTCTGCACCACAGGTGTATTGAGAACTGCTCCAACGGGAGCGCTTGAAAGAATTTCAGAAATGATATTGCGGCGGAATCTGCCGTAAGACTCAGCGCGATAGGCGAATTTACCTGTAAAACATTCGGACATATCTCAACAAGCATGAGTTACAGGGTCCAAACGGACTATATGACTTCGAAATGCAATTGGGTGAAGAAATTCCGAACAACAATAGAAGAAGAGGGATGGAAAAGAGGAATGAAACCTAACCCAAATACTCTAAATATATTTACTGATGGCTCGAAAATGTTAGACAGAGTAGAAGCAGGGATCTTTTGCGCAGAGCTAGGCATCAGGCACCCATTTTAGCTCCCCGACCACTACAGTATCTCTCAAGCAGAAGTCTTTGCTGTAGGTAAGGGTGCCAAAATAGCATTCACAAAGATATCAAGCCACACCAAATAAATATATATGTCGACAGGCAAGCGGCGATAAAAGCAATAAGCTCATACGAAATTTCATCTAATAATGTTCTAAAAAGGAGAGAAACCATAAAGAGACTAGAGGGCTTTGTAGGAAACGAAATTGTACATGAGATTGTCAAGAGCGCTGTTTACATACCATTTGAACAAGAAAACGACATAGTGAAACCTTTACATACGATATAAAGTGACATCGCTTCGGACATGAACATACGGATAGACCGGAAGTGGAATAACCTAGGCACTTGCAAAACCGCGAAAATCATGTGTACAAAGAATGCAGATAAATACGTCCGATTCGTACTAGCTCTTTGTCCAGAAAAGAAAGCAGAACTATCGTAGGTATGCTGACAAGCCACAATTTGCTAGCGATGCACGACTACAAGATAGGAATTACAAGCAACGATAGCTGCGGGTTTTGCAATGAAGTGGAAGAGGGAAAACGCTGGAACACCTTTTATGTTCTTGCCCTGCGTTAGCTAGAACCAGATTAAAAGGCTTAAAAGCTTTACAATATGATAAGTTAGAATGCCTCTCGGGTTTAGAGCTTCAGAGTTTACTTAGATTGGCAAAAGACGCAGGCAATACATCAATACAAGATGTCTACTACCCAACCTTTTCTTGGCATTTCTGTTAGGTTCAATCGTCTAAATATTTTTATTATTTGTGATAATTATTTGAGTTTTGTACATATTAACAATTTCTTTTGGAATGTAAAAATGGTAATTTAGATTCTCTTCGACTGAATGCACTGTTGCCATGTTTGCTCTCTCGTCTTCGCCCTCTTCTATATTTAAATATAGTCCATTATTTTTTCATTTTTCAAAGAAATTATATCATTACCTTTGTTATCTTCTCGGTTTTCCATCCTACTTAGAAAACCGCCTACTTGATTTTCCTTATATTTTTAGGTATTTAATATCAAAGCCTAATTTTAGAAGCCATCTCTGATGTCCTGGCGACATATCGTTCTCCCTATATTTAGCATGCAAGAATTTAATTGGTAAATGATTCGGGATAATCTTAAATTTTCTCCCATAAAGATAAGGTCTTAAGTAATTCACACTCCATAAAATGGCTAGAAACTATTTTTGTCGGTCGCGGACTAATTTCTCTCGTGATTGTTTAAAGTTATTGATATAAAACATATGTATTGGATGACCTTCTTGTGAAAGGATGCCACCAATTGCATAGTTAGCTTTTTGAAATCTGGGTATCTTAGAATTTTGTGAGAACAAATAAGTGTTTTCAATTTTTCAAACGCTTCTATGTAGTATGGTCTTCTATAAATAGGCTCTTTTAAATTTCTTTTTGCATTCTTTTGTAAATATTCTGTTATTGGTTGAGCTACTTTAAAATAATCTCTAATAAATTTCCTATAGTATCTTGTAGTTCTCAAAAAACTTTTAATTTATTTCTCCGCTTTCAGTAACGTTAAAGTTTGTATTATATATATATATAATTGGCGCGTACACCCTTTTTGGGTGTTTGGCCGAGCTCCTCCTCCTATTTGTGGTGTGCGTCTTGATGTTGTTCCACAAATGGAGGCACCTACAGTTTCAAGCCGACTCCGAACGACAGATATTTTTATGAGGAGCTTTTTCGTGGCAGAAATACACTCGGAGGTTTGCCATTGC
This sequence comes from Anastrepha obliqua, assembly GCF_027943255.1. Classification (NCBI taxonomy): domain Eukaryota; kingdom Metazoa; phylum Arthropoda; class Insecta; order Diptera; family Tephritidae; genus Anastrepha; species Anastrepha obliqua. Next base: position 5,815,311 of record NC_072897.1, read on the forward strand.
CTACCGAGGGGAGACCGCTATTAGAAAAATGTTTTTATTAATTTTGATTTCACCGAGATTCGAACCAACGTTCTCTCTGTGAATTCCGAATGGTAATCACGCACCAACCCATTCGGCTACGGCGGCCGCCGTAAGTTTGTATTACTTTGATTTTATCAGGACTCAGTTTTAACCCGTCTTCCGGCAATATGTGTGCTAGAAATTCTCTCTCCTTTTAATAAAATTACATTTGTCTACTTGGATTTTTAATTTTGGTCAAATGTCTTAAATATGTATGTTATGGCATTCACATGTTCTTTAAGTGAAGTGCTGAAAATGAGAATATCGTCGAGATAAACTACACGGGTTCTATTAATAAAGTCCCGCAATGTTTCATTAATTAATCATTGAAATGTTGCCGGCGCATTTTTCAATCGAAATAGCAAATATTAAATTCACAAATGCCGTCTTTTCTTTATCTTGTTCTTTAATGATAATCAGATTATATCCCTTGGCTAAATCGATTGTCGTAAAATATTGGACTCTACCTAGCTTATCCACAATTGAGTTTATATAATATTTGGAAGTAGATATTTATCGTTCATTGTTTTTTCATTTAATTTTAAATAATCTATTACAATTCTGTATTTTTGTTTGCCGGAGTTGTCTTTTTTCTTTGGTACTATTATCAAAGGGCTTGAATATCGAGACTGCCTTTACCTAATTATACCTTGCTCTTCCATTTCTTTTATTTCTAGTCGTGCTTCAATTTTGTGTTGTGGAGGATATCTATACGGCTTGGAATTTGTTTGGGCATTTGTGGTTGTTCTAATTTTTTGTTGTATCTCCATACTACTCATCAATCCATCGCCTTTTAAAAAAATAGTCCTCTAAGCCTTTTCAGAATTTTTTCTACTTCTTTATTTTCTTATGCATTCAAGTGTTCGGTATTAATTCCGCCAATTTCATTGCTTCTAACGCACAAATTTGACTAAGATTATAGGGGCTAGTTAAAAACTCCCTTTCCATCTGATTTAATATTATTATATTTTCTTCCATACATATTTTTGCATTTAAGTAGTTGAGTAAATTAATGCTGATTATAAATGTGTAATTTCTTTCTTTCAAAGATGCTACTCTCCATCTAACTCTTTTCTGGTAAGTTAAACTCTTCTGGACCTTTTGTGTGAATTTCCTGGTTTACTCTTTTACGTTCAAAATCTTGTATATCCTTGCACACAACTTATACTGGCTCCTGTATCTACGAGAGCTAAATATTTCTTATTATCGATCGTTATCTTTATTTTGGGTAAGCATTCCGAGGCTAGTTGGTAAGCAAAAATGAATTGTTTCTTCTTCTTTCTTAACATACTTAACATAATTTCTTGAGGGTCCTGCCTTGTGTGTCCATCAGAGCATACCAAATTTTGACCATGCTGCGAAATAGAGTGTCTTGGTAATTGAGGCCTCTTCGAACTTTGTTCAATATTACCAATTACTCAATATTACCAACCAGACCAGAAACTTATGGGAACAGAAACTATGTCCCATAAGTTTCTCTTATGGGAACTGAAACTATGTTCCATAAGTTTCTGGTCTGGCCTAGGTTGATTCACCCGCCTTTGGTATGAATTTGGCCTAGGGTATCCTAACTGTTGAAACCTTTTAAAATAGATACATAATTAATCACACTATTTTACCAGTATTATGATATATCATGTGGTAATATGTATCATGATATTATGTATATGTATCATGATATAAAAGTTGATGAAACAACTGGAAACTTATATATTGTAGATCAATACTATTAAAAATTTGATTCAGAAATTATTATGGTCATGGATTAATTAATGATTGTTTTTTATTATGGTTTTTTTAAAATAACAAATTTTTTGAAATACATGAAATTAAATGTTTCCAATTCATGAATAAAAATAAATTATGATATTTGAAATACACAAATATAGGATCGCTTAATACAGGTAAAATGGGATATTTTTCAAATTTAATTTTACTACATCTATTCACATATATCATGTAAAACAGTGGTCGCCAACCTTTTCAATGTGTTGAGCTACTTTCAAGATTTTGAAATAAACAGCGAGCTACTTGCACAAGCCAACATAAATTAAATAATACATAGTTATATTCGACATACAACACATGTATTTATTTTACTAATATACGTTCTATATATAATAAACTTATGACTTATAGTGCTTATACTTATGCATAACTACATCCATGTTCACACCTATCAATCGTAATAAAATTTTTTGCAGTCATAATGGCAAATCACAAGCGACTCAAAAAAACAACAAAACAGTAACAGTACATTATTATACAATATAAATAAAATATGGGCAGATAAAAAGAGCATATTTAATGAGAAGGTTGACATTCTGACTTATCGATAATTTTTTTAATATTTGCAGTATAATTTGATACAGTCATTCGAATAAAGTTATCCAAATGTATATCTGTAAGCCTATTGCGGTATTTATTTTTAATAAATTTCATATTGGAAAAAGAAGATTCACACAAATAATTTGAACTGAATAACGCTTTCACTTTCAACGCAGCACGACATAAATCTGAATATTTATCTTTACTTACTAAAGTCCATATACATTTTGTATTTGAACCTAAAGATTTTAAAGTCAAGTCACTTTGAAAAGCAATCAGTTCCATTTCTGTCACAGCAATGTTTTCGCCAAAGTTGTTCATAACACAAGTTGCAAACTGTTGTATATCAATGTCCATGAAGGGTGAAATAACAAATTGCGTCACTAAAGCAATTTTGCTGAAATCCTTGAAACGATTTTTGAAGTTTTCCTTCAAGTTAGAAACTATTTCCATATGATATTTACTGTTATAGGGCTCTAATAAATTTTTGGATATCTTTTCGGAAAGAATAGGAAAATGCTTAGTATCGCGGTTTTTAGGTTTTGTTCCCAAAATTCAAGTTTTGTAATAAATGCATTTATAGGGTGATCAATCATGAGGTGCTTTTTTCAATAGTTAAAAAAAAACAAAAATGTAAATTATGTTCAAAACCTTTATTTATCATTTGAAAGGACCTTCTTTAACATTTACTTTTTGAATATGACTTCATTCAAATGTTGGCCGCAACAACGCTTAAGGTGGTCCATTCTGAAGATCCAATTTTCAATCACTCGTTCGAGCATTTCGACTGGTATGTCGTAATGTTGGCTTCCAGAGCTTCAATCGTAGCTGGTTTATCAGCATAGACCTTGGACTTCACGAATCCCCAAAGAAAAAAGTCCAAAGGTGTGATATCACAAGATCTTGGTGGCCAACTCACAGGTCCTAAACGTGAAATCAGCTGCTCTCCTAAATGACTTCTCAATAAAGTCATTGTTTCACGAGCTGTATGGCAACAGAACGCTGATTTTCATAATACAGTTGAAAAATTTGTAGACGTTGTTGCGGTGTGAGTCTTTCCATGATGAAATGCCAAACGCTGTTCAACAAATCCACGATGACAGTTTGCCACAACTCGCGCGCGATCTGTAAAAAAAACGGAAATGAAAAAAACTCCTCTTAATTGATCACCCTATATATCAGAAATCATTTCCGCTAATTCGTTATCCCTGCCTTGAAGCTGCAAGTTAAGCTCATTTAATTTCTCTGTAATGTCCACAAGAAAACCAAAATCTCTGAGCCAAGTCGAATTTTCCAGTTCAGGAATCGGTTCATCGCGTTCTTTGAAAAATTGGAGTATAGCAGGCAGGACATCATTGAAACGTTTGAGCACTCGTCCTCTGCTTAACCATCGCACTTCAGAGTGAAGAAGTAGCTCTCCGTATTGACAGTCAATTTCATCAGCCAAGGTTTTAAATAATCTTCTTTGTAACGCTTGAGCTCTAATCTTGTTCACAATTTTCACCACCAGTTTCATAACGTTGTTCAATTTTAGAAAATTTCCACATAATGCTTGCTGATGTATAATATAGTGGTAGCTAAGAAATTGTGGAAAACTTTCATCCTTATGACATAGCACCACGAGCCCCTTATCACAACCCACCATAGCTGGAGCACCGTCAGTTGTCAGGCCTACCATTTTTGATATTGGAATTTTCTCAGAAGAGATGAGATTTTTTAAATGAGAAAACAGCTCTAGCCCAGTAGTATGTCCTTTGAGTGGAATAAACTTCAAAAGATCTTCTTTAATTGTAAAATCACTAAAAGCCATCCTGACAAATATGGCCATCTGTGAGGTGTCAACTACATCTGTTGATTCATCCAGTTGCAGTGAAAAATAAATACAGTTATCTAAGTCACTTCTTAACTGTAAAAAAAATATCATTGCTCATTACTTCTACTCTCCTCATCACTGTATTAGCAGAAAGTTGCATAGATTTTATAGCAGACTATTTCGTCTTTATTTCTAAAGTTGGCGAATAAAGAATCTGCAGCTTCCAAAAATGCTTGTTTTATGATTTCCCCGTCTTCATAAGGTTTTTTCTTTTGTGCAATTATCTGGGAAACACGATAAGATGCTTCAGTTGCAGCCTTATTTTTGTCGATTGTTTTCAAAAATATTGACTGTTGTCCAATTAACTGGATTTTTAAATGTTTCAGTTTTTCTTTTCTGGTGGCAGAATTTAACGGGAATGCCTTCTCAAAATTCGAATGTACAGTTTTATGATGCCTCTCAATATTTCCTTTTTTAGGAACTGACACAGATTTATTACATAACAAACAAACTCTTTTGCCTCTAACTTATGTGAAGAAGTATTGTTCTTCCCATTCCGAATGGAAATGGTATGTCTTCGCCTTCTTACTACTGCTTGCCATAATGATTGAACTCTAACCCAACCGCTGCACGCAGAACGTTGATAATGCCGTTCAGTATTAAACTGAGCGCAATGTCGACGTGCATTGCGTATATATAAAGCCAAAAATTCTCGAACACGCTAATCGGTTCCAGCCGATCCTAGAACGGAGACGCGACTTCGCGTCGGGTTTGTCGGCGCGAAATCGCTTACCGCAGTGTTGCCGCTGTTTATCTATTTATTATGAAAATTTCTGAAATTTGCTAATACTGGTATGATTTTCAGACTTTTGGATTTTTTGCAACGTGAGCAGCGCGAGCTACCAGAATTGCCTCTGCGAGCTACCGGTAGCTCGCGATCGACGGGTTGGCGACCACTGATGTAAAAAGTTTTAACATAAGCTATCCATTTATATATGTTTCAACTTTTTTCTATGACTATAAATACTAAAATAAGGTATGACTACATTTTGCTCTCCGTATTTTGATAACGTCGATATTTCGACGTACGGGCGATCCTAGTATCTATTATTGCCCCCAAATTTCTTTCCTCGTATATTTTGTGCCTTGTGTCATTTCTTTTGCAGTATTCACTAATAAACTGTCTATATTCGTCAATGTTCATCTTTATAATATATTGTAGAATTAATTGGTCTGCTTTATATTTGATATTCTGTAGCTCTGCTGCAAATTCAATAACTGTATTTACCTTCATCTACTGTATTTACCTATTGCTAATTCAAAAACTGTATTTAACTACCTGTATAGTTGGTGTGGCTCGGTGTTAGGTCGGTATCTCACCTTGAGTGCATCCTTGATTCTATCGCAATTGTCCGTTTCTGGGATATTGATGACTACATTTTTAACTTCTCCTTGTATAAGTTGGTAAAATACTGCCCTCACGGCTTCCTTCTTCAGCTGCTTAGGAATGAGTTAATCGTGACGTCTCCTTTTCCCGTCAAGGATTTTAAATATCCGCTGTATTAATTATTCTATCTTTTATATTAGCACTCGATTGCCTTACTTATAGTTCCAAATACGCTGTTCATATTTGTTCACGCTGCTGTTCCCTTCTAGTGAGTTCTTCTACTAGTTCTACGACGGGTATATGAGGCTGCTCATTAGCCATTTTTCTTTCGTCGAAGATTTTTGTCTTTTTTAATAAATCGTGAGGTGTTTGTTTGTGTCTCGTAACACTTTATTAATTTTGTTCATCTGCACTTACTGTACTCTCCTGATCTCTTTGTGGAGTATAGGGATTATTATATATATATATTATACGGCTGTTTTTAACTATAAATGTTCACTGCACTTTTTGCGGTGTCTATTTCAGTTTTGTTTTTTTTTTGTTGATTTAAGGGAACCCGGTGGTCTAGAGTACGAAAATTTCGCCTATTTTCACTGTTTTTCTGCCATTAAAAATAAAAAAAAAAACTATATTTCAACTCTTCGTGTTTATTACTACATCTATTGAGCATACAAGAAATTGTATGTATTGTAAAATCGGATCTGGACGGCGTAGATGATTTCGAGACTTCTACTCATCTGAAACACAAAATTCAAGAAGATTCTTAATCAGAAAGAGTGCAATTATGGCCGGAACTAGAACATATCGAAAAAATTAGAAATTAACATAATGCCGCGCTTTTGAAAACAAAGTTCGTAAAATCGCGCCTTTTTTCACTGATTTCTTTGTGTAAAAAATAGGAAATTATTTAAATAAAATTATAATTCTAGTTCCGATACTTATCCATACATGTTGTAAACAACATATTCAAATTTCAAGTGATTCGGTTGAATATTTTTTTTATTCCCGCCGTGCCAAAAAAGTAGTTTCGAGATAAATGATTTTAAAGCTAGACCTATGAGGAGCGCAGGGACCGCTCTCTACCTAATTAATGGGCTGTAGAAGTTATAATATTGGGAATTTCCGCATGAAAATTTCACAGTGTATTCTTTAGATACTATACTTTCGATACATTGAAAAAAAAACGATTTTTTGAAATTTCTAGACCAGCGGGTCCCCTTAAACAGTAAATGTATTATTTATTCACTTATTCTTGTTATACCCTGGAGGGTCTGGTCAACGCCTTATTGTTGGCTACAGATTCAGTTAGGTGTTATTTGTACCAGACAGGACATATAAAAATGTATATTAATTTTTTTCGAGCGCAGTTCGAATCACTGGATCCTGGATAAGGATATTTACCTTTTGTTTACGAAGATCCTAACGACTGCACCAATTATGTTTTTTCGTCGCGTTCGAGTGTTTTTGAAAAATATACTCCAGGTTTATATAAAAGACTGGTTTTGGCTTTTGAACAAGACTGCATCATTTTACCATATTAACTCTTATTTACAATTTGATTATTGCTAATGTTGCTTATTTTCTAGTTATGTTGTCTAGTTTTGATTGTTATGTTTATAATATTATATTTATTGCTCAATACTTAAAGTAGGTTTCGTCTACTATTAATTATTGCATTAAACTGTTTATTTAGGTCAGAATACTTTGCTGATTGTATACTTATTATCAAGTCATCATATTTATAATAGTTCATATATGTAACCTAAGAGATTGTGGAGAGCTGGCCTTCTGACGTGGCCTATATAATTGCGTACCACTTTGCGGAAGCGTTCTGCTGTGAGTTGTGGAATTTCTGATGGTAATCATATTTCGATCATCATATGCGCTGTTGCAATCGTATTTCTAGCAACGTGTGCGGTATTGATTCATTTTGGGTTAACTCTTGATGTGGGTTTGGGTGACATGTCTGCGTTGTGATCGCATTTCCTACGACTTGTGGGATTGCTTCTTGAGTGCTCCAGTGTAAATTTAATACTACTGCTAATTTATGGGGGATACTCGTATCACAGGTGATTTGGGTGGTGTTGGCTTACCCTAAGTTAACTCTTCCCCTCTTAAGTCGATTGTCCTCAATCGTTATTGCTCGTGAAGGAAAGGTGCTAAGTTATTCTTAGTTGCAGAAAAGGATCTGATGTTGCTTTTGCAGTGTTTTGTGGTGATTAGAGTTCAGGCGATATGTTATGTTATGGCTGAGAAGGTAATTTTTCAATCGCCTCCGTCTCGCTAAAACCCTGGCAGGTACGTTCGATGCTACGTCACCATTGAGATGATAATACAGGCTCAGTTGAGACAACTCCTGACTAGTGTCTGATTGTGGCTCTGGACACAAGCTCCCATAAGGGCTCATGTCAATCCTCGTGTGGCCTCCCTGCACCTGTATAGACAATCACGCGAATTATTTCTAAGACAACTGTACATCGTGCAGAGATGGCGGCTTGAAGTGAACACCCTAAAAATACAAAATGGAAACTTAACCCCAGCAACAAAAAACAGATAAGAAACCGCTGATGAGAGAAATGTGTTCGAAAGAAGCACCAGAGTACTACGATCTCCAGTCCAGAGCACACCTCAATCATCAAAAAAAGGCAAAGGAGACTACGGTGGCTCCCGAAGGGAAGCCTAACAAATCGATGCATCGAAACCGCCACACAATACTCCTATACAAATCGGACTACTGCCGTACTATTACAGTTCTCCAAAACAGAAGTACGTACAAAAAATTAGAGCTGTCGAAGAAGAATCCCTTGCGAAATCCAAAAGGGCAGTAAATAAAATGAAGTTTGCGTTAGTAAAGCAAAAGAACGTCAGCATGGACATAAAAGACGGAGTATCAGAATTGGAAGAAATGTTCGATGTAATGGGCAGCTATTGACGAAACTGGATGACTGCAGAAAAAGGAACAAAAATAATACCGAGAATAGTGTAACCGAAGATATACGAGATACCATGGTGTCCAAAGCTAACACATATTATCACTCACAACACGCATATATAAATGGCGAAGACGGTCAATAGCAAATTGTTGGAGAAAAAAAGGTGAATTAGAAGTGCTGCTGAAGTGGGTCCAAAGACTGGCCCTAACGCACCTTATACGAAAAAAGGAAAAAAAACTGTTAAAAGCAAGACTCAATCGGGAGCTCTTCTAATCTGGCCCGCAGAAGGACACAGCTACGAGGATGTTCTCAGAAACCTCCGTAGCAAAAACAAACCTGGCGACGCTAAAGCTAAAATAAAAGCCGTTCGTAAAACAAGAGCGGGAGCAATACTGGTTGAGCTAGATAAAGGTGGACAGAACAAGCCCACCTTTTGCGACGCACTTAAAGCCGCTCTACAGGGATCGGCTGTTATTACAGATCTTAAACGGAAAAATACGGAAGAGGTACGAGACTTAGATTCTTTTACTACAAAGGAAGAAGTGGTAGAGGCTCTAAATGCGACCCTCACTATAACCACGAAAGAGAGGCGTAAACTTGTCAGCACAAAACAGCAGAGAACAGGTTCGCGATTACGCTTCTCACAGGAAAGAGCCGACATTCTCCTCAATAAGTCATGCACAAAAATTAGCTGGGTAAACTACAGAATGCGGCCCCAGCTAAGTATCAAGCTTTGCTTCAAATGCTTCAGCCCAGGGCCCCTAACATGGAATTGTAAAGGGCCGGACAGAAGGGACCAAGGTGTCGTCGTTAGAGCGGCGCACCAGGCCATAAATTCGGAGAATACGAGGTGTGTTCACAAAGTATCGCGAATTTTGTGTTTTCTCAAAAATTATTTATTTATTCATTAATATCTATTTTGTCCCCTTCAAAGTAATCCCCATGAGATATTATGCACTTGTGCCAACGTTTTTTCCAATCTTCGAAGCACTTCAAAAAATCATTTTTGTTTATGTTGGTCCGCTCCTCCTTCGATGCCGTATTTATCTCGTCAATTGTAGCGTAGCGTCGTCTTTTCATGGGCCTCTTCATTTTCAGGAATAAGAAAAAGTCACAGGGGCCAAGAATCACATCTCGATCAGTCATATACCGGGATCGGGAAAATGTACGGTTTATAAAAGTCAAAACGTAAAATAAATATATCACATCTGATAGCAGAAAAGAATAGAGACATTGTTGTAGTCCGTGAGCAATACAAGCAAAAAAATACCGGCAACTGGTTAGAGGACCCCACCGGTACTATGGCACTGTGGCTTCCGTCAGGAAGTGTGGCGCGCATCTATCAAACCACAATAAAAGCTGCTATCTAACGCCCAGCGATAACATCGAAGAATTCTGGAACAAATTAGATGATATTGAGGATACAGCTCGCGAAATCGGGGGATTGGTTAATCGTTGCCGAGGACTTCAACTCCATAGCTATCGAGTGAGGTATGCAAACTACGAGTTCAAGAGGCAGAAGGGTTCTGGATATGACGGCCAGGCTTGGATTGACGATCATGAACACAGGAGGAGTAACCACATTTAATAGACCCCGTTGCGAAGAAACAACACCAGATATCACTCATTCTCGTATCTGATCGCATTGCTGGACTAGTAAAGACATGGAAGGTCCTCGAGGACTTCACAGGCAGCGACCACCAATATATTCCGTTCAGAGTAGAATACAAGGGAGCACCTGGGGCATATATAAGGAAAAGTGGAAAGTATCAAAGCTTAATCGCAAAGTGCTAATAGCCATCGTTGCTGCACATCCCCTCGGAGACACAACCCTTAAAAGCGCCACACAAGTCGTGAGAGCTGAAATGCGTCGCATCAAACAGATTTGTAATAAAGCGGTGCCGACTATGACAACGAAAAAACATAAAAGTCATGTTTATTGGTGGACGAAGGAAACAGCCGAACTGAGAACGTGACTGTCACCGGAAATACACCTGAGCCAGATGAACCGGGCAGGCCTCTGTAGACGCAGAATCATACAAGAGTGGAAAGAGGCAGCTAAAGGCCGCTATTGCAAGTAACAAGAAAGAAAAATGGGATGAACTCCGGGCAGACCTAAATAGAGATCCCTGGGGACTTGGGTACAAGATTGTGGTGAATAAACTGGGAGCCAGGACACCTACACCAGGACTAAGCTCGAGTACGATGGACTACATCGCAAAATAACTATTTCCAGGTCATCAACCCAGAGAAGGCATTGAGTGTCAAATAAACGAGAGAAGAGCCTCCAATATTCACCAGTGAGGAAATCTAGTCAGCTGCGAGCAAGCAGTACCGGTTGGAGTACCCTCCGAAGTCCTCAAAGAGATCACAAGAATGCGACCGCAAGTCTTATTAGACAAGTACAATGCCTGTTTCAGAGATGGAATTTTCCCAGAAATCTGGAAAAAGCAGCAGCTCGTGCTAATAAGCAAGGGGAAAGGGAACCCGGTCCTGCAATCAGCATATCCGCCATTTTTAATGCTCGACACAACAGGCAGGCACGTTGAAAGATTGATCAAGCCTCGACAGGCCGCTGCCATAGATAACGTCGGAGGAGTATCAGCAAGCGCGGCTTTAGACGCGGAAAGTCTACAATAGGTGCAATTTAAACTGTCATAAATAGCGTAGGAGCAACGCAGCAGGGCAGTTTACAATCCATAAATATAGTCCTCCTTGCCAGCTTAGATGTAAGAAACGCTTTCAATAGATGGGCGGATATATTAGCCGCCTTAGAGATAAGGTTCAAAATTCCTGCATACCTAGAGCGCATAATGAGGAATTACTAACCGCAAACTCGTCTATCAAACCCCCGAGGGTTCTCGTTGTATAGACGTCACAATCGGAGTCACACAAGGATCAATTATAATTATCGGTCCCGACTTGTGGGACATTAGTTATGAAGAGATATTCAATACAGAAATGCCCGATTGTACCTTTCTAATCGCATATGCAGACGATATCGCAGCTATTTTCACAGCACGAAAATTTGAAGAAGTTCGTAGAAAACTTAACCAAGTTATGGTACGGGCAGAAACGTGGCTAGATTCAGGGAAAACGGAGCTAATATTTCTAACCAAGAAGCACATCCGTTAGAACTTAGCATGCAAAGTTGCTCAAATACGCTAACAACGAAAGAAGTTCTAAAGTAACGGGTGGTTTTTAAGAGCTATAGGAAAGTTTTTCAAAAAAACACTCGTAAAACTCAGAAAAATGAATGAAATTATTTAAATCGATAGTACAGTCCATATAATTTAATGTTTGACGACTGCGCTTCAAATGGTCCATCCCCTTAGTCCAATTTTGACATACTCTTTCCAATGTTTCGACCGGTATCTCACATATAAATGCTTTAATGTTGTCGTCCAATGCGTTAATTGAATCAGGCTTGTCTGAATAGACATGAGCTTTAACATAGCCATACAAAAAATAATCTAAAGGCGTTATATCGCACGATCTGGGTGACCAATTGACAGGTTCCGAACGTGAAATAAAACGTTCACCGAACTCACCTCTCAACAAGTCCATTGTTACGCGTGCTGTGTGGCATGTGGCACCGTCTTGCTGAAACCACATGTCATGCAAGTCAAGCTCTTACATTTTGGGCAAAACAAATTTGGATATCATTCCAGGGTGGCGCTCATCATTCACAGTTACGTTACGATTCGGAGCATCTTTGAAGAAGTACGGTCCAATGATACCTCCAGCCCATAAACCGCACCAAACTGTGACATTTTCTGATTACATTGGTAGCTCCTGCAATTCTTCTGGCTGATCATCACTCCAAAATCGACAATTCCGCTTATTTACGTACCCATTGATCCAAAAATGAACTTCGTCACTGTACACAATTTTCGGATAAAAAAGTGGATCTTCGGCCAACTTTCCAAGAGCCTATTCACCAAAAATTCTGCGTTGCGGTAGGTCGTTCGGCTTCAATTCTTGCACCAGCTGTATTTTGAAAGGCTTCACACCTAAATCCTTTCGCAAAATTTTCCACGTTGTTGAGTAACAGAGGCCCAATTGCTGCGAACGGCGACGAATCGATAATTGATGGTCATCATTAACACTGGCCGATACAGCTGCGATATTTTCTTCAGTTCGCACTGTACGTAAGCGTGTTAGTGGCTTGATGTCCAATAATGTAAATTTGGTTCTAAATTTAGTCACAATAGCACGAATAGCCGCCTCAGTGGGTCGATTAAACTGACCATAAAATGGAAGAAGCGCGATAAACTTTCTTAACAGAACACGCATTTTTATAATAGAATTGAACGATTTGCAAGCGTTGTTCGTTTGTAAAACGATTCATGGTTAAACTACAGACCAAAATGAAAATATTTGACAGTGAAATGAAATACGAAACGTGCGTCAGCTATTTAAACCAACTGTTTAAAAATATAATAGCTAAAAAATCACCCTTTATTTAGGCATAAAACTGAACTCAAGACTAGTCTTCTGGGCCCAAATAAAGCGCGCAGCAGAGAAAGCCGCGAAGATGAGTAGTCTGATGGCAAACATAGGGGGTCCAACCCAAATAAAACAGGAAATAATGATGGCTACCACACTCTCTGTTCTCTTATACGGAGCTGAAGTGTGGGCAAATGCGCCAAAGGCAAAGCATCGATGCAAGCCTTGAGCATCGGTACAACGAACGGCAGCCCTGAGAGTTGTGCCCGCTTACCGCACAGTATCTGTTCAAGTAATAAGCGGTTCGATACCGATAGACTTACTAGCTTTTGAAAGGAAAAAGCTATGGGCATTAAAGCAAGAAGGAATTAAAGAAAGAGTTAGCAAACCTGTAGCGCGCAAAATAAGGAATGAAACGATACGGCTATGGCAAGATCGCTGGATTAACGAATCACGCGGCAGATGGACAGCTAGGCTTATGAAATATCTCGCCACATGGGACAGTAGGGACTTCGCGAAGCCAATTTTTATACAACCCAAATACTTCGAGGCAAGGGTATTTCCAGAAATACCTGTTTAAAATAGGGAAATGCGAACACCCTACATGCACATAAGGAGATACCGCCGAAGATGACGCTTACTGCATGCGTTGGGAACAAGAACGTCGAGCGCTGGAGAATGCAGTCGGTCACATAACCACTGAAAATGTAATCGACAAGATGTTAAGTAGCGAGGAAACGTGGAAGATCATCAATCGTTTCGCGGAAAGAATTCTCAGGATGAAAAAGCAGGACCTGGGCGCAGGCACATAGGTATTGACCCTTGTAATGAGGAAGAAGGAAGGTCACTCTGGAGGAATGCGAAAGCAACTCCAGAGTGGGCGACAGTTTCAAACGAGGGGGAGTGTTTAAGTCTCTGGACTTACCATGGCTGGAACGGCAAAAACAAAAAAAAAATTCCAGCAGCTGTTTATTAGTCACCTGTCGTCTTCGTCTAACTTATATACAGACCCAGAAAGCGTGTACTGTCTCGCTATCTGCTGTCGCTATCAAGGTTAATTCACGTTTTTGTTTTGGCCTCTTGTTCGCTATTGTTGCCAGTTGGTTCGCGAAACTTCGCGATTGTAACAATAGTCTATTTTACACGTATTCTTATTTCTATTACAATTTTCACTTTAATGATTTTAGCTTATACGGATTAGGCAGTGTGATTTACAATTTATCAGTCTAGTCTACTCAATTTCGTCTGAATATTTTACATTATGCTCATTCTTAATATTCCATGGAAGGAAGTTAAATAGCTGAAATCCTTTATAAAAGAACGAGTTTTGTGCCGCTGTGGTATTCTGGACTAAAGTAGTATTTTTGTGCATGCTTTACATATTCAACTTTATTCGCTAGATGAGCTAAAACATCACCATTTGTGATTTTGTCCATCATCATTAAGGGGTTATATTACAGTGTTTATTTAACCATATTAGCATTCCATGCATTATTTTGACCGGTGCGTAGTTGTTACATTTGATATGTAGGATGGTTGAACAGTATTCAAAATGTAAACACCTATAATATTTCATTCGGTGCACCTTCTCAGTAACAATATCATTCAGTTTTAATTCAATTTGGCTGCTCATACTTATTTCCATCATATATGATTTCTGTTCGTTTAATTTTAGTTTATTGACTTTGCGCCATAAATGTACTTGTTAAATGGCAGTATTATGATACTTTGAAATATCATAATTTGGCATTCAGTTTCCTTTTGCCTTCTGCATGTGCATATTAAGGTGGCTGTATACATTACTATTTTACAATGTTTTAAAACGTTTTCAAACAACATGTAGTAGAGCACCTAGGATGGAACCTTGCGACACTCTTATTTCTACTTTTCAAAAACCAGAGGCGCATCCATTTACTTGGGTTCTTTGAGTTTTTTTTGGTTAGAATTGAACCATTTTAATTCATTATCCCTTATGTTGTTTTAATTCATTATCCCTTATACATGTTTTGTTCCTCTGACATCATTTCCATTTCTCTTGTTTAAAATGCTCTTTTAAAGTCTTTTAGTTTGCCTTTCAATACTTTTCCGTTATTTATTAGGTAGTCAACTAAGGTTTCCCATAAGCCCTTCATTCTAAAAGATTGGAGTTTCGAGGGCCGGTAATTTTTTCCAGATATTGTTCAAGCTGTTTTTTGACAACTTTCTCAATCAGTTTTTCTAAAGATTTTAAGTCATTGATTGGTCTGAACTCGTCGCATTTGTCTGTATCTTTAATTTTTTTATAGGCGTTATCACTGAATCTTTCCGCGATTTTGAGGATTCAATTTTGAATAATATTCTCTAACATTTATTCTACCACTCTTGGTATTAATTCACATTTATTAATCTATGGTTCAATAGTTACTTTAATTTTTACATATGTAATCTAGTTTTAAGCTTAAATATTGTAAAAATAACTTATGGTTGTATGTTTGACTCAACAAATAAATGAAATAAATAACTATTTGGAACTGGTACAGTTTCATTCTTCAGTGATACCAATTTTAGTTTCTAAATTAAGGGACTCCTAATAGAAGTACGAGCTGAATTCTAATATTTTAGTAATATTAGCCCTTTGAGTTCGAATGAAAACTCAACACTCTGTTAGAAGACAAAGGATCATTGCGTAAAATCAAAGATCTTACAGAACTCGAAAGAAGCATTTCAATATATCATCAAAAATTTGTGGGTAATTTTGTACCAATCGCCCAAAATTGAGGAAAAATGTAACGACTTTTTATTATTTAAAAAAATAATATCATATTACAATATAACAATTCATTTTTACATACATATGCAGGTATGATATATTCTAAATAATTTTCATACAGAGTTGAAAAGTTTATATTACGACAAAATATAAAAATAGTTTTTAGAAAACCGCGATACGCCATAAAAAACCATCACGGGTAAGACATTAATCAGGAATTTTTCTATTTATTCTTATGGAGATTTTTCGTGACCTAATTTTTTTTACTTATAAGAGGAGAGATCCATCAACCGGGAGTCTTACACCCATAAGGTACTGCACCTATTTTCTTCGTAACCAAACAATTTTTCTTTATAAAGGGTGAGCAGATAGTAGTGACGATTTCTCCAATTGTCATGTTTCAGCACCGGTCAAAGTTAGCAATAACATCTAGTTGTCAAATTATTCAGTTAGATTTGCATTTTATTATGCATCGCTTCGCGCTCGAGCAACGTTTGAAATTATTAGAAAATGTTATCGGCATATATGTTTATGTGTATGTAATATGACATGCGCAGGAAATGCATCATATCGTGGACAAATTTAACCCTAGATCACTAAACTTAAATCAGTGTTACTCTGTCATGGCAAACCAATCTTCTTCCGTAACGAGACTAATTTTTGACTCAGCGGCTATGTTAATAAGCAATATTGGCATTATTCGAGCACAATCAAACCACAAATAGACTTATTCCATAAAGACTTACTATTTTATGCGGGACAATGCACGGCGGTGGATATGCTTTTTCGAAATGAGAGAGGAGATAACATCGGCATAAAGCGATGTTAACCCAATTTCTGTGACCAGAGCTCGAAAGCATCTCTATATCCGAGCTGTTGAACCACGGTAAGATGACGCTACATACCATACAAGTAACGCAACGGTCGAAGTTGTGAAGAAAACAGGATCATCTCTCGGCGAGCGTTCATTAATTGCCCGCCGGACTCTCGCAGACTACGTCAAGTCCTTAGTCTTAGCTAACAATCAAACTACTTTGGACGAGCTTTATTCCAACATTGGAGACACTACTGCCGGAATACGCCGTACATATTGGACAGTCACCAAAGGTTAAACCGATCGCTAGAACCACTTCTAGTAAAGCAGAGGCGGTTATTTGAATGATGTGCTTTTCTATAAATGATAGCACGAATGTACATATGTATATTCTTGCTAAATATAAATTATATAAACACAATGTGGAATCGGTGTTCAGCGAACAAATTAAACGAGTTGCAAGCCACAGAACAAAATAGTTAAATATAAACTGGTTAAAAGCTATTTAATCTAACCCAATATTGAGCAAAGTATTGCAGAAAATAAACCTTATAATTTTCGAAATCATTCTCAAATGATTCTGACAAAAACTACAAATATTATATGGAGAGGCAAATAATTAATTATTAAGGTTTGTACTAATGGTACTCTAACCTTGAAGTTTTACCGTTACTATGAAAGTTTTCAGTTCGTAGGTACATAGGTGTTATATGGATTTGTAAAATACCTATATACAGCTTTACCTGTAAACACGTATTAATCAGTAGAGGTATCAAAATTTTAAAGCCATTTTAATATTTATCTTTCATTTGAGCACTGTCATTCCATTCTTTGTTTAAAAGCATTTGAGATTGACGTCGCGGAATTTGGCCGGGGTCGTAAAAGCGTTGAACGTAAAACAGTGCACATTCGATAAGTGCAGCAACACAAGAAATCATTAAGCAGTTCATGATATTGTTTGCGAAAAGTTTAACTAAGCGCAAAATCGCTAATACCACAGGAATCTCACATGAATAAATCATCTGTAGTTTACATGGAGAATTACATATGAAAAAGCGGTTCGATAAGTTCGTGCCGCATTCGTTAAAAATTTAACAAAAAGTTGTGGTACATAAATATGCACCTTCCGGAAAATTATTACAGAGATGGCATAAAGTTATTAAAAGATCGTTGATATTGAGTGAGATTATATTGAATAAAACACTAGTTCCATTTAAAAACTCTAATTATTAAATTTTTGCTTACATTTCATCTGATTTATTCATCTAAATTAATATCTAATGCGTGACACTTTCTAGTAGAAAGCTTGTCACTTCATCGCTTACTTTTGCTCGATTCCTTTGTGCTCGATTCCTACAATTTGCTTCAATTAAATTTCGGTTGTAATATATATATATACGATTGATTAGTTGTAGTTGTTTTCACAACGCTCTTATTATGCATTGATTGCTTGAAGCTAATTGTTCACTTTGAAATTCTTTTGCATTTTATAAAGCACTTGCACTTTTCCAGGTAGTTAGTATTCGTTTGTTAAAGACTTGACTTTGTATTGTTATTAGCTAAAACAAACCACCTGCGTTTATAAATATATATTTTATTTTGGGTTGGGTTACACTCGACTAAACTTTACTATTATCAGAGTCTAACGCATATCAATATTTTTAGTTGCCATTTAAATCACATCGACTAATATTCAGTTTTCATCTAATAAATGTCTTCGAATGTTTTCACCTTTCTGTTGGTTATCGTTTAATAATTTATGCTGGAATATGGCTACCTTATTTCTGCTTTTGGTGTCCAATGCGCTATATGCGTGCACACGTGTGCGCCTGATAACGTGTTAACGTTTTATGTTCGAGTGTCGGATGTGCCTACAACTTCAAATCTATTGGCGGATATTAGACTGAATAGGTCGGCTTCGTTGTCATTACCTCGCCTTCATTGCTGTACCGCTTTATCTTAAAGTTCGGAAAAGTGTTATGTTCATGCACATACTATGCATGTATTTCACCTTAAGCCTTGTTCATGTGTATATGTGTGTAAAATGTAGTTCGCAAAGCAACAGTAGTCGACTCAATGAAATTGAAATTAGCAGTAGAGCAGGAGTCAGAGTGGGCGGCAGGCAATGTTACCGCAACGTTAATCAAGCTAAAAAAATGGAATGACTTGACTGTAAACATATCAGCTAATGCGCAACAATGTCCCTACAGAAGAGGTCATATTGATTTTGATGAGAAATTGAATCCTGCTGACTTTTATACTTAAATATTTAACTATAATTATATTCAAATCAATCGACTGTTAGTTTTTAACATTGTTTGTTTTTATGTGACATGAAAATAGTCAATCTCTGAAGTTTTGAGAAGGTTCGATTTCTAAGAATCTCATATATGTGTTTTTTTTTTTATTATCTACTAAAAACCTGCCCAAAGCTAGTTCATAAACTTGTAGTAATAAATGCTTGCAGGCTAAGCTGCAGTGCTTCGCAATTAGTAAAATGCAACCAGAGTTAACTAATTTTTTGTCGTAGAGAAATTTGTCTTACACTCCTAAAAAACATGAATTCTATGGTCTATGTAGGTCCAACTTCTTGCTGAACCCAATGATGTGCCTCTTAATTTAAATAATTGAAATAAAATTTTAATTTGAGTATTTCTACATAAAAAGTGGTCAGCGCTTAGTTTAGGAGGTAACATGCCCCTTACTCAACCGCCCCAGGATATGTATATTCTTACAAGTTTTCCACCCGACGTTTAATAATAATAAATCTTGGCAAAAAAGAGAGCCCAATATGACAGCGAATGGAGAGAAAATTGAAGAGTAACGGCTTTCGTCCAAGATTACCCTTAAAATAAACACGTTTGCCTTTCCATGTATACCCAAAGCAGTGTTGCCACTTTACCACAATTGTGTTAGATATACCAGATACATAATTAATCTAATTTTCCGAAGAATGATAGAATACAAGGTTTGGTCATCCAAAGCAAAATTCTGAATGTAATTTTGGCTGTTATGTCACGGGGATTTCGTCAGCAGAATTGGGCCTGTTTATTTCACACGTATTCTTACGCTCTTCCAACCAGTCGTTATTCAAACGTCATTGGGCTTTGACTTTTTCGTATATCATTAACACAATCCCAGTTTTTGCCGACCTCTGTCATAAGCAAACCGTTATCATAATCCCTGCTACATCAACGCATCAGCGAATTCGGTTTTGTATGCATTAATGCTACATTTTGTTTCAATATTTAGTATTAGTTATATTATATTGAAAATTTGTTTACAAATATTCTACCACAATGTTAGATATCTACCACAGTTTTTTTTAATAAACTACCACTGATTTGGTTTCTGAAGGGACAACACTGATTCAAAACAGCTCGCTATAATTTTATCGCAATCGGATGAAAAGTTCAGAAAAAACAAATTTGTGAAACAACGAACAGCAAACGATAAGACTGTATAAAAATAAAAATGATAATGCATATTTGAATACATAAACCAACACCCACTTTTCAATAGAATTCCATGTACAGTTTGTGAAGAATATCTTTGCATAGTGAAGAAAAATTTAAAATTTTAGCTTTGATCGAGAATTCCAACATCAAATAAAAAAGCAAACAAAAAATGTATACGCACATTCCATTATTGTACTTGTCTACGACTACGAGTATTAGGCGCCAACAGTTATTAAATAAACACACACATTACAAAAACAACAACAAAAAAAGATATTTACTCTATTTAAAAAGTGTCAAAAAAATCTTTGCATAACTGATGAAAACAATAAAAAATGCAGTTATTTTTCGGGGATTTCATTTATTTGGGTTGTTTTGCAAATGGTATGGAATGTGAAAGGGGTAAGAAATTATTTAGTTATAAAGTGATTGTCTTCAGTGCTACAAGTGATCTCATATTTGAATAAAAAAATGCCAGGAAAACGAGCTTCAAAAAATATTATCAATTAGTGTAGTTCAATCACTACAAAGGCAAATCAGCCAGAGGAATTGCCGATATATTTTCCCTCAAAATTAGAACTGTATATAATATAATAAACCGTGCTGAAAATGAGGAAAGAATCGAGTTGAAAGGATCTACAGGCAGATCAAAAAAAGTGACGCAGCGAATTGAACGTAAAATTATTAAAACTATTTATAATAGCCCGCAAAGCAGTACAAGAGTACTCGTATTAGCTCTTCAAGTGGAAAAAGGCTACGGATTAAGAGTTTCTTATGAAACCGTTCGAAAAGTGTGGCAAAAAAACAAATATTCTTCAATAGTGGTTAGGAAAAAACCCCTGATATCAGCACAAAACGTTGATAAAAGATTGCGATTTGCCACCGAGCACATATCACTTCCCACAGAGTACTGCGATGACGTTATTTTCTCAGATGAGGTGAAAATGATGCTCTACTTCCATGATGGACCTCAGAGAGTTTAGCGTAAGCCTCTCACAGCACTACAAAACAAAAATATTTTCCCTACCGTAAAGTTTGGAAAACTGTCAGTAATGGTTTGGAGTTGTATATCACCAATGGGAGTGGGTGAAATCAAAATTTTGGACAAAATAATGACCAAGGAAGTATATTTTGATATTTTAAAAAACGAATTGACTTCCAGTATTAGAAAATTCGGCTTTGTTGACCCGGAAACTTCGAACAAATTTAAATACAAATACTATCAAGATACTGATCCTAAACATAAATCTTATTTATGCAGGTCCTGGTTACTCTACAACTGCACCAAAGTTATTGATTCTCCCGCCGAAAGTTCCGACACTAACCCAAATGAATGAAATGAATGAATGAAAATGCGTGGGTTCATTTAAAAATAAAAGTAGGAAAAAGATCGCCAACTAATAAAACTGAATTATTAAGATTCATAAGAGAAGAGTGGGAAAAAATAGCATAGGAATATGATATTTCGAAACTAATTAAATCAACTAAATAATTTTTTACCCCTTTCACATTCCATGCCATTTGCAAAAATACCCAAATGAATGAAATTCGCGGAAAATAACTGCATTTTTTGTTGTTTTCATCAGTTTTGACACTTTTTAAATAGAGTAAACATCTTTTTTGTTGTTGTTTTTGTAATGTGTGTTTTTATTTAATAACTCTTGGCGCCTAATAGTCGTAGACAAGTACAGTAATGGAATGTGTGTATATATTTTTTGTTTGCTTTTTTATTTAATTCTCGTTCAAAGCTGGAACTTAAAATTTTTCTTCACTATGCAAAGATATTCTTGACAAACTGTAAGTTATTAAAATTTATTCAGCTAAGTGTGCTTGAATTTGATAGTGCTCTCATAGAAAACATATTATAACGCATACATATATGTAATATACATATGTACAGACGATGAATTAAAAGTAGAACACCAAAAGGATATAAAAGGCTTCGAAAATTTCTAAAAACGTACTTTAATTTGAATTATTACGTTCCAACTGAACTTACTTTGAAACAAATATTTACAAATATTTAAATCGGGATATTTTTCCATTAACTTAAAAAAGAACTGTTTTCGTCAGTAAATTTTGGTTCCTTATTTCTGGCAGCCCGCCACTGCGTCTATCAGCTGTTTACCAGCCCAGGGATTGGCATTGCTGAGAAGTATTGAAATGAGTTGCTGGGGTTTCTCTCACACAAAATGAAAGAGTTTCGCATCTTAATATCTATGTATGTTTGACTGTTTATGTGCTTCTGGCCTTTCTCGTGTTAACTTATGTTAGGTATGCCTTAATTTTATTTAATTTTTTTGTTATTGTTCTTATTACATCATCATTCTTGCTATCATCTTATTACATATCTATGTAGCAAAAAACGCAATTCTTTTTCTCGTGAGAGCGCTGTAAAAATGTGTATTTTTATAGCATTCGTCAGAAATGACACCCCGGAAGAAACATTGAATAGCTGTTTTTTAAACAAAAATTGGGAATTTTCAGTTTCCACATAACCATTAAGGTTAGTATTTAGTGCATGGTTGCACAGTAGGCTTATATCACCCGTATACCCTACGTATAATAATAATAAGCACAATTAGTATAAAATACATGAATATGCCATAAGTAAACAAAAAAAATCAAAATGTGATATTTAAATTAAAATTTTCAGAATTGAAATACAAAAGTAATATAATAATAATAATGTAATGAACACGAAAGACATAAGTATAAGTAAATACATAAAACATTGCAATTTTTTAATATAACAAACGGTGTAAATAAGTTAAGTTGATTAACTTTTAATTTTTTATAATGTGAAAAAAGTTAACAAAAGTATGTAAAATATATCAAACACAAATTCAATTCCCTTGCCTACGCTTTTCAACGCGAAATTTTCCATTAACGTAAAAAAGAACTCTTTTCCTTAGTTAGTTTTGATGCCTAACTTCTAACAGCCTGCCATTTCGACTATCAGCTGTTGATCAACCCAGGGATTGGCAATGAGGCCAAGTATTGAAACGAGTTCCTGTGCGCTCTCTCACACAAAATGAAAGAGTTTTGCATCGTAATATGTATATTTGGCTGTTTGCGCACACAAGCCGATGTATTGTGTAAATATGTAATTAAAAGAACGCAGTTGTTCTCGGGGGTGAGTTTTTGTGCACGGTAAGGGCATGCGGTAAGAGATTCCGTGCGTCTTCACTGTTTTCAGCATAATGCTGAAGTCCCTTACCGCAGCCCCTAACGAGCACAAAAACTCACCCCCCGAGAACAACTGCGTTCTTTTAATTACATATTTACACAATACATCGGCTTGTGTGTGTATGTGTTTGGTTGTATCTACAATACATCGGTTTGTGAGTGTATGTGTTTGATTGTATCTACACAATGTTGCCATTGATATTTTTGCTACACACTTTTACACAAATCCGCGTTACCAGTTACAATTTTTCATTGTTTAATAAACCAAAGCCAAAAACCAACATATGCAAATATTTCATTTATATATAATTAACATTATTCAACAGTGTTTTTAAGTTATCTTAATAAAAATTATAATTTTTCTAAGTTTATTTTGTATATGATTCCGAAATGTACTGCTTGGCAGCACTGTGTGGAGAGATAGCAAACAGCTGACAGGGTATTACGGGAATTTTTAAAAATCATGAAATAAAATGTACGATACTATGATACGGAAGGAAGGAATTTTTCATTTACATGGGGTGCTCATTAGTTTGATCGTAACAGCTGACAAGGGATTGCGTTTACGGCGTTCACTGTTTTCAGCATTATGTGAGGCATGCCTTAATTTTATTTTATATTTTTGTTATTTTTTGTTTTTTAAATATACCGTTCTCTTTTTTGTATGTGCCATTCATTATTTCCATTCCCGACTATTTATATAATTCAAAGACAAATCGCCCCGATTATATAATATTCCAATCGATGGATAACGTTATGAGTGATTATAAAATTGTTGTTGACTATATGATAGAATTTTTGAGTTATTTAGATTTACCAGGATTGCAACCACCATTCATACTGCCATTCAACGCTCAGGCGCCACGAAAACCCACCTCCTTCACGCAAGCCATGCTCCTACGTCGAGCATTAGGGCTGACAGTTAGACATTTGGTCAGGCATTTTTAAACGCAGATCTTGTTCATATTTAAAATGACGACGTTTTTGTTTTTGCCACAACACTACTTGTTTATAGCTAACACGTTTTTCTACGTGTTATATATCAGTTCTCAATAAAACTAGAACTCCACACTGCACGCTTTCAACAATTTTTAATACATGCAAACTCTGTGGGTGAGGTGCCAAAAAGGTGTTTTAATTAGATGGTACATGGTCCGGCACTCGAAATGTAACCAACTGCGGACCGCTCGCGCACCTGATGCACGGCATCAGCCATTTCGTAGTTGGCTAAAGGACAGTCCAAAGTATTGTTTACAAGCGCATGGAAGCATTTTGCCGAGAGGAAACGCGAAAAAAGAAAATCAGTAATGGATTTCAAACGTATGAATGATTGCATTATATTTGGCTGGAAAATATACAACCAGCGATTATTCGTGAGCTCGAGCACCTTAAAGTAAATAAAGATTTCGTTAATCGCACCGTTACTCATTACAATGATACTGGTAGCATCGCGAAACGTCATGGAAGTGGTCATCAAAAGGCACGTGAAATGGTTCAAAAAGTGAAGAAGCGACTTGAGCGAAATCCCCGACGAAATGCCAATCAAATGATGAAAAAACTGAAAATACCTGATCGTAGTATCCGCCGCATACTGAAAAATTATCTCAAAGTCAAGCCTTACAAGATCCAAAAGGCGGATGATCTCACACCAAAGCAGCAAAAAGCCAGACTTGAGAGAGCGGAGGAGTTATTTCGCTTGGCTGAAAGCGGTTAATTTCCGAACATTATGTTTTCTGATGAGAAAGTTTTTCAAATTGAGCAATTCGTAAACTCCCAATTCGTAAATTCCCAACGATAGACTTTATTTGACCGACCGTTCATACGAGAATTTGAATCATCGATTGGCCATCAGGAGCCTGCACCCGCCACAGGTAATGGTTTGGTTTGGTGTAACTACAGACGGGTGTTTTCGTCGAACCTGGCGTCAAGGTAAATGTGAAATATTATCAGGAAAGTATTCAGGAGGTTGCTCTAAAGCCGTGGGCAGACAAACAGTTTGGTGGCAGACCATGGACGTTTCAACAGGACTCGGCACCGTGGCACAAAGCTCGAGTGAACCAATGGCTAAAAACCCACGTTGCGAACTTTGGAACGTCCACACAATGGCTCTCAAATTTACCAGCTTCGGATCCGATAGATTATTCTCTTTGGGCCATTTTGGAGAACAAGGTCCGAACTAGAACATTCACCAGTTTCGAGGCGCTGAAAAAAGCCATTGTCATCGATTGGGCCAAAATATCTGAAAGTCTCATTCGGGCAGCTTGTGATTCATTTCTTGACCGCCTCAAGGCCATAGTCAAGGCAAAAGGTGGTCATATCGAGCAAAAGTAAATTTATTCTTAGTTTTGTATTGTTTTTACACATTTTTTACTTTGAATTGCATACTTTTATTTCCAAACTAAATTTATGACCTTTTTAATTGGTTACACTTCGAGTGCCGGACCCTGAAGTATGCACAATAAGCAATGCTGTTAAGCTCCTTCGAGTAGAAAGGCAAAACCGAAAAGCACGGTCGCCATGAAGCGACAACTAACGAAGTGGAATTTAACACATGGGTGGAAAAGTCCTCGGCCTAACACATAGATGCCATAAGTTTTATTGCATTAACCTCTTTTTCAGTTAGTACTGCTTCTTGATGGGGAAAAATACCGTTCAAGCAAAGCAATGTCTTGAAAAGTGTTATGGAGACTCCGCTTCATCAGAAACAACAATAAATTGATGGCTTGCTGACTTCAAACGTGGTCAAAGATGCACAACGCAGTGCATGTTCAAATGAGGTGGTAATACCAGAAAATATCAAACAAATCCACAAAATCGTTTTAAATGATCGAAAAGTGGATTTGCGGGAGTTAGCTAACATCGTAAGTATATTTGACTATGAGAAAGCTCTATTGAAAGAGGGTGCTCACTATTGACAAAAAACAAGAACGTGTTGATGATTCTGAGCAGTATTTGGCCTTGTTCAAACGTAATAAATCGAAATTTTTGCATCGATATGTGACAATGGATAAAACATGGATTCCTCACTTCACTCAGGAATCAAAAAGATCGTCATCTGAGTGGACAGCAACTGGTGAACCTCGTCCAAAGCGCCCGAAAGCGCAGCAATCGGCTGGAAAGGTTATGGCCTCAGTATTTTTGGATGTTCGGGGTGCAATATTCATCAACTACCTTGAGAAGGGAAATACCATCAAACGTCAATATTATATAGCGTTATTCGAGTGTTTGAACGTCGAAATTGCAAAGAAACGTCCGCATATGAAAAGAAAAAAATTTTGTTTCATCGACACAACGCACCATGTCACAAGTCAATCAAAACAATGGCAAAACTACATGAATTGAACGTCGAATTGCTCCCACATCCACCGTATTCATCAAATTTGGCTCCCAGCTACTACTTTTGAGGCAAAAGATAATTCGTTATTCAAAAGTGGTATTGAAATGTTAGAGCGGCGCTGGAATGATGGAAATTACGTTGATGAATAAAGCTCATTTTAACCCATTTTCTACCGCCGTTGCGTTTTCGCAACAGCAACTTTGAACTCTGTGGCTACAGTAAAAAAAAAAGATATCTCTAAAATGTTATATTTTATATTGTAATTTGGACTGTTGACTTTATAATTATGCTGTAAGATGTTTTGTGTGCGGATTTGTTCCAAATCAGGACAAGTGTAGAAAAAAGTGTGCAAAATAATAACTTTTTCATATAACTGTTTGAGAACTAAAAATAGTTTTTTTTTTACGTTTTCTACTAGTTTCTTAAAAATAAGATATGAAATAATGACATTATCATACCAGCTGCTAATGCAGCTGAAGTTTTTTTGCAAAAATTTACTCTTAAAAACAGGTGTTGCGAAAACGCAACGCTGGTTGAAACGACTCATATGACTTCAACGTTTTGATGACATTATTTTTGGTGGGAAAATTGAAGTTTATGTCATACCAGCTGCTAATGCAGCTGTGGCAATTTGTACCATAAGTGCTATTATTTTTATTTGTGCAAGTAAAAATACATTTAGAAGTATTTCGTTCAAAGCTTTTATCGTTTTGGTAAGACTAATGTGCTCTTGATATTTTTTGTCAAAATTTTGTACCCTTACTTAATTCTTTATTGAAGAGTGATGGATCGTTGACGTTTTTTGACCATTGAGAAAATAGAATCCTATATAAATACTTCGAGCAGTGAGGATGAAGGCGAAGTAGTTTCAGCTAAACGAATGAAAATTGTTAAGCCTATTTCGAAAAAAATAACTTCTGTCGTATATATTCCACCAGCAGATGTTGATGCTGTAAGTAATGAAGAACTTATTGACGATAATGAGATGATAACGGAGGTACCAGCTATGACGAATGTTTGTGAAGAGTTGGAGGTCGAACATGAATCAGATGTGGAAGATTTTGCGTCGCCGCCGTCATGCTTAGTTGGAATACCTGATGATGGACCATCCTGTCCTGCAAAAACAACTAGGTACACAGCAGAAAAAGACTTCGGTACACCAAACTGGAAAAAACCAAACGAATTGATTTTAAATTTGGACCTCCTGACGAATCAGGTGAGGAATCTTTAAAAAGCAATATTGCTGATTCTATGAGTGAGTCTGAATATTTTATTCCTATGATAATTTTTGGCTCATAAAATTTTTCTTTCAGGTGGCAAAACACCATTTGAATTGTTTCTGCAGTTCTTCGACGAGGAAATAATGGAAATGCTGGTCGTGAATACAAATATGTATGCTCACCAAAATAATATCGGATAATGGATATTAGCAAACAACAGATATATCGTTTCATCGGAATTTTGATACTAAGTGGTTATCATATTGAACATTATTGGAGTACACAGCAAACACTTGGTATACCTATAGTAAAGCAAGCTTTATCACGTAATAACTTCCAGTTGATCAAAAGAATATTTCATCTAATGGACAATTATGGCATTGATGCCACAGACAGATTTGGTAAAGTTCGTCCACTTATTGATGCACTGAATCGTAAGTCATGCAGTTTGGAGTTTTTGAAACGTTTCTGTCAATTGATGAACAAATGATACCATATTTTGATCGACATTCGTGCAAAATGTTTATTCGTAACAAACCAATTCGATTTGGTTTCAAGTATTGGGCTCTTTGTTCAGACAGCGGTTATTTATATGCAGTAGCACCATATGGAGGATCGAGTGTACCTTATGACAAGAATGTAGGCTTAGGCGCTTCTGTTGTTCTATCATTGTTAGAAAACGTTCGAAATGTAGATAACCATGCCATATATTTTGATAATTTTTTTTCGTCATACTATTTGTTTTGTTTGTTGAGTGAAAAACGTTTCAGAGCAACAGGAACTGTCTTAGAGGTGCAGAGAAATTGCCAAGCACTGGAAAAACTGAAAAATCACCAATACGACTACTGCTCCGAGATAAATAATAAATTATTTGTTGCTCGTTGGCAAGATAATGCAGAAGTAACAGTCATTTCTAATTTCAAGTCTGTCGACCCACTAGCTGTCTCACAATGTTGATGCAAAGCCGAGAAGAAAAAAGTATCTGTTAAACAACCTGGACTTATTCATGACTACAATCAACACATGGGAGGGGTAGACATGATAATGCCGTAGCTACCTATCGCGTTGGTATTCGTGGAAAAAAGTGCTGGTGGCCGTTATGGACTAATTCAGTCAATCCACTAGTACCACTGTTAACGCATGGAAAATTCATTGCCTGATTTGTAAGGCAGAAGGAACTCACCATATGTATCAAATTTCTTTTAAAACTGAAATTGCAGAATCTTTACTTTTATGTTGTGAAGAAGTTTCTGATGAAATAAGAGATTCATCAGATATCGAAGAAGCAGAGAGACCAGTCCATTTACCTCGCATAAATGTTCGTGGTCATGTCGTATGGAAACCTCCAGGCAACAAACGTAAAAGATGTGCTATGTGTCACTCACAAACTGTTTATGAATGTAAAAAAAGTAATTTGAGATTACATCGAAAATGTTTTGATGAATACCATACAGATTTAGGAAATAAGAAAAAATAATGTTTTTTTTTTTAAATATTGCAAAACTATTACATTGTAAATTTAACAAAATACAACTATATTAATAAAGAAAATTCAAAAAAAATACCCAACTACAACTCTGCGTAAGTTATATTGTATTATTTCTATTAATAAGATCACAGCGTTTCAACCAGCGTTGCGTTTTCGCAACAGTCTGTCGTGGTGCATCCGGAAGACCTATCGGTCTGAAAATTTGTAAAGGTGATCAGGAGTCCTTTAATACCAACCATACAAAATTTCACGCAATTATCTACACGGAATCTAGTACCGGTAGAAGATGGGTTAAGCAAAAACAAAAAATTAGATCCGGGACTTTTCAACACATAAAGGTAATGTATATGTAGTTAGCAGAGGGACTGGTTGGTTAGAGTGGTGATTCATCCAGAATCCAACTAGCGCTTCCGCACCCTTTTGTTGCCACATCCTCCTTACCAACTTGTTTGGCGGTTATTTACAGCATGACTATATCCAGTCTGTGCGATTCAGCAACTAGGTTGTTCACATCTAAGCCAGACAGTTGTTTGAGACCCTAGAACAGCGGTTTGCCCAGGGTTAACATTCTGTCCTTCCATGGTGCAGAGCATTCACAGAGGAAATGGAAGATTGTTTCTTTTTTCTCCGGCCGTTTGCAACTGTGACAGTATGTGTTGTGAGGGGTGCCAATTTTGGCGGCTTATTCTCCGATAGACCAGAAGGCAGTTATGACTGCCGTAAGTCTACATGTGTCCCGTCGTTTCATGTTTATTAATGTCGACGATTGTTTGAGGTTATAGGTGGGCCATAACGTTCTGCTGATTTTGCATTTCGTCTAGTCTCTCCATCTACAATCTGCAATTTGAAGGTATTTTAGGGAAATTGCATTCTTGACCGCACCTAGTGGAGTGAATACTGGTACTGCAAGAGCGCTATTCATGGCAGGGGGATCTTGCCAGTTCATCAGCTTTTTCGTTACCTTCTATGTTCCGGTGTCCCGGGACCCAAATTAAGATTACTCTATGGTTTTCACTCAAGTTGGTGAGGCTATTCCTACTTTGCTCCACCACTTGAGAGGTTGTTATAGTCGCGTTCAGCGCCTGGATTGCAGCTTGGCTATCCGAAAGAATAGCGATATTGCCCTTAAAACAGAAATCTGCGATTAGTAACCTACAGGCTTCCCCAATTGCTACTACTTCCGCTTGGAAGACGCTACTGGTATTAGAGAGACGCACAGATATTTCAATTCCGTCTTCTTGAGTGTCAGTGCGTTGAGAGCCTCTCTAGGATATGATCTGATTGCACCGACCGTTATTGCACAGGCTGATCTTTGTATTCTGCCGAGTAATTTGGTATTGTACTCTCTCCCTAGAGCTTTCCACCAAACTACCGAACCATACGATAAAATGGGTCGTATAACCGCCTTATACAGCCATAATGTACGCTTAGGTTGAAGACCCCATCTTCTTCCAAGCATACGTTTGCAGGCATATAAAGCAATTTCTACTTTCCTTACCCGTTCTTCGACGTTTAACTTCCAGCTAAGTTTGGAGTCTAAAATTACCCCTAAGTACTTTGCCCTGGTTGATAAAGACAGAGTTTGTCCGTTGATATTTGGTAGGGTAAAAATTGGTACCTTGTATCTGGTGGTAAAAAGCATAAGTTCTGTTGTACGCGGGTGTAAACTTAGCCCACATCCTGTGGCCCAAGATTTAAGCTCGCCTAACGCCCTTTGGATGATCCCACTGATCGTATTTGGACACAGTCCTGACACCATTAACACCACATCATCAGCGTACGCCACCACTTTTACCCCACCTCCGTCAAGTTTTATTAAGATTTTGCTGATCACACATAGCCAAAGAAGTGGAGATAATACTCCCCCTTGTGGAGTGCCCCCGTGGACCTTCTTGGTTATGTTGATATTACCCATATTAGCTTTGATGATCCTGGTTTCTAGCATGGAGATGACCCAGTTACTAATGCAACTGTCCACCTCCAGGTCTATCAACGCACGTTGGATGGCATCTGTGCTAACATTGTTAAATGCGCCTTCGATATCCAAGAATGCCGCCATGGTATAATGTTTGCTCTCTAGAGAGCCCTCTATTGTTCCGATTATCTCATGAAAGGCTGTCTCCGTAGATTTGCCTTCAAGGCATGCGTGTTGTGCAGTTGATATACCAGAGCTCTCCAAAGAGCTTCTGAGGTGCGTATCCAAAAGTCTTTCAAAAGTTTTTAACAGGAAAGACGAAAGACTGATTGGCCTGAAGTCCTTCGCTGGTTCATGTCCTCTTCTACCTACTTTTGGTATGAAGACGACCTTGACTAGTTTCCAGCTATCTGGAATATGGCCTAAGTTTAACACACTTTAAAAATTTCCTCAAGCCATGGTAGGGTACAGTCCAAGGTTTCCTGTAACATCTTTGGAATGATCCCATCTGGCCCCGGAGATTTAAAGGGTGAGAAAGATTTGATTGCCCATGCAACTTTTTCTTTGGTAATAATTTCATTTGCAAGATGCTGTGGATTATATTGGCTCCGCCTAATGTTTCCCCTCTCACTTTCGTAAGCGCTGCATCCCGGAAAATGCGTGTTTAGCAGAAGCTCTAGCGATTCTTCTGCTGTAGCAGTCCAAGTTCCATCAGGTTTCTTGACCCAAGAAGCCATTGAGTGGTCTTTGGAAAGAACACGGCTGAGCCTAGCAGAATCCCTGGTGGATTCGATTGACGAACAAAATTCCCTCCAGCTCTCTTTTTTAGCGGCCCTGATTGCCTTCTTGTACTGTCTCCGACTTTCTCTGTATAATTCCCAATTTCCCGTCGAGTAGCTGAGGTTAAACGTTGATCTAGATTTTTCCCTTAGTTTTTAGAGCTCACTGCTCCACCAAGGGGGGTGAGTTTTTTTGCTAAATTTTATGGGGAAGACGTTTTGTAGGCCCTACTAAATGCCTTTTCCAGTGTTATGACCCTACTCTCAAGGTTTTCCGTGAGAGTGATTTGAGGGATAGGAGTCTCTCCTATCCTCTTGTTTACTACATTTTTGAACCCTTTCC
This sequence comes from Anastrepha obliqua, assembly GCF_027943255.1. Classification (NCBI taxonomy): domain Eukaryota; kingdom Metazoa; phylum Arthropoda; class Insecta; order Diptera; family Tephritidae; genus Anastrepha; species Anastrepha obliqua. The sequence goes on from NC_072897.1 coordinate 5,847,574, forward strand.
AGTTGGTTCTTAAACGATTTTGATACGGTAGGGGTGGATCTACCTTAAGATCCAAATCGTAGAGGATCCAGCTATGATCAGAAAAGGACCTTTTATTGGATACCCTCCAATTATCTACCCTTACTGAGCTATTTTCAGACAGTAGAGTAACATCAATCACTTCCTCCCATCCTCTGAAGTACTCCGTACTAGGAAAGGTGAAAGTGGGAGTGTTACCCCTGTTACATACCGATAAGTTAGTAGTAATAATAAAATTATGTAAAGACTCTGCTCGGTCGTTTGTCTCAGAGCTTCCCCACAACGCATGCCTCGCGTTGGCATCGCATCCGAGTAGCAGGTTCTTATTTCTGGCTTCACGCACAAGCCGAAGAGCCTCCTCGGGTGGTGCTGGCCGATCATGTGCCATGTAGATGGAAGCCAGTATGATGCCGACACCGTCAGCGGCTTCTACCTCCACAGCCGTCACATCCTGTGAACAATATGATGGGAATAAAAAAAATATGTTCAAATGTTTCTTAGCTACAATACAAGATCTGGGGTTACCTTCAGTCCGTTTGTAGAAAAGGTTGTGGTTGTTCCCAGTAAAGCCCTTCACCTCGGTGCTCCGCACCCAGGGCTCCTGGATTAAAGCGATGTCGACGTCCTCCTCCGCCAGGAGAACGGTTAGGTTGTCCGTTGCAGTCCGCGAGTGCTGCAGGTTTATTTGGACAACCTTGAGACCCATGCTGCTGGTCGCTTTGCAATTCGACGGCGTCGCCAAGCTGCACTTCCGGGTGCTGCTCATTAACGCCATCGTTTTTGGTATATGCGGCGTCGTCAAGTTGCATGCCTGTGAGCAACTCGTTGGCGCCGTCAACCTCGTCCTGTTCATCCTCCGGATTTGCAGATCGGAATATCTTCAGTTGCGTTTTCCTGACGCCGAACCGGATAAAAATCGATTTTTCTTTTTTTGCATGTTGTTGTAGTAAAACATTTCAAAAATACCGTGTTAAAATTTTAAGTCAATCCGAGCAAAACGTTTTAAGTTATAGAGCATAAAGCCGAGCCGCCTCAAACATCTGCCGAGACGCAGCAGTTGCGCGCGTAGTCCGTTACAAACTTTAAACGCGGTTTTCTCGAACCTTTTTTTTTAAAGTGCGTAGTCATTGGCATTTGAAAACTACTCAACCGATCCTTTTGAAATTTTGCACACATATTTTGCATATAAAAAGCCTCCTCCCAACGTTTTTTTTCGCCATTTTTTTTTTATATTAAGGTGGTTTTACACCTACAAAATGGCGGGATTTTTTCGTCAAAAATCACTTTTTACTTCAAACGACTACCAAATCGCTGAAAATGAAAATAAATCGTCAAAATAAACGTTGGGGGGAAGTTTAACTCATACTTTAACTAAATTATTCGATTTTTTTGATTTCAGATGATTCTACGATGAGATATGCTGACTACTGCAAAATGTCTTTTTGAAAAGGCGTCTACGTAATATAAATGTGCTCTCATTCGCTCATTTTGCAATATTTTTACATAAAAATTTTATAAAATATTCTTGAAATGTTACTTTATAATATGCAACAACTTTTAATAAACTGACTTGAACCGTTTCGCTACAATAAATTCATGAAAAAAGTGTTGTTTTTTAGCGTTTATCCCTTAACAATGCAGAGTCTCTCGGCCCTCTTGCTGAAACAAAGGGGGTTATCAGCTATGGTTTCGAAAAGGTAGTCCTTAGGGTCTACCAAAGCGATACCAGAGAAGATGCCTCTGCTCATCCGGAGGTGCGGGAGGAAGAAGGGCCCACAGTTGAGGAAGCACCTGTGGACATGGAGATAGACTCCGTCACGTCGGAGGCTGACAGTGTTGGTGACGCTCCCTCACGACCAGGGTCCGTTATCAGCATAGGGTCATTCTTCGACAGGGTGGGGAGGAGAGGCTTCTGGCCTCGGAATGTGAGGACACCGACCTTGGGATGCTGGAGAGGATTATCGAAGATGATTATTCTTCAGATAAATCTTCAGCATTCTAAGGCGGCGTCCGCTAATCTACTGCTCCACCTTGAACAAGGTGGAGTTGATATAGTTCTGATCCAGGAACCGTGGCTGAGCAGCAGCGGCATTTCTGGACTCAGGACGAAAAGATACAAACTGATGGCGTACAGCGGGTTAGGTAAACCAAGATCTTGTATGCTCATCAGGAAGGAACTTAATGCATTTATCTTGCCTAATTTTAGCAATGAAGACATTGTGACTGTGAGCCTAGAGGGCCCTGCGGGGAAGCGAGACGCAGGAAAACCGGCGTAATTGTAGGGACGGATGCAAACTCCCACCATACCTGTTGGGGAAGTTCCAACATAAATGCAAGAGGTGAGTCACTTTTTGATTTTATGTTAAACGAAGACTTGTTTATTTGCAACAGGGGTAAGGACCCCACTTTCATTACCGCAACCAGGGAGGAGGTGCTGGATCTTACTCTGGCCTCCTCTTCACTGTTAAACCGAATTTCCGATTGGAGGGTGCTTAACACTCACTCCTTCTCGGATCACAGGTATATTCAATTCTCTCTCACTGAAACTCGTCCTCCTACAGGAATCTGAGGAGAACGGACTGGGATACTTACGGCAGGAATCTGCTGAACCTTCTCCCCGAAGCACCCAGGGAAAATTTAGATCGATGATCTGGTGGAGATCTTCACCTCAGCTTGTAATAAGGCTCTTGAAAATTCCTGTCCACTTAGAACGCTCCCTAAGAAGGAGAAACCACCTTGGTGGACAGCAGAGCTCTCTGAGCTTAGGGCCTCGTGCAGACGCCTCTTTAATAGGGCTAAAAGAATTAAGTCTCCCTCAGGATGGGAACTGTATAAAGTAGGACTTGGAATCTACAAGTCCGAAATTAGGAAGGCCAAGAGGGACTCTTGGAGGAACTTCTGTGGAAGCGTGGAGGGCTGTCATGAGTCTTCAAGATTCAGACGAATACTCACGAGGAGCTCGGCTCCCTTGGGATACCTGAGGGATGAATCGGGACGTTGGGCGATGAGCGGCGAGGAATCACTAAAAATGCTTCTCGACGCTCATTTTCCAACGAATCCGGTATCTAGCAGCACCAGCTTGGGAAGTACACCAATCGGTCTTCAGAACCGGGGCTGGCTGCTGGATGAGCACCGCTTGGCCTGGGCCATTGGCTCCTTCGGGCCCTTCAAGTCACCTGGTCCTGATGGCATCATACCTGCCCAACTGCAGAAATCTGTAGTGGTGTCATGCCGCTGACTGAGCCCCATCTATACGAGCTGCATAGCCAGGGGCTATATACCGGGATCTTGGAGGGCTGTGAGGGTTGTGTTTATACCCAAGGCTGGCAAGAGCTCACATGTCTCCCCTAAGAATTTTAGGCCAATCAGTCTCTCATCTTTCTTGCTGAAAACCCTTGAGAGGTTGATTGACCTACACATAAGAAGCGGAGTTCCTCGGGGGCGTTTGTCGCATACCCAACATGCTTACTGTAAAGGCAGATCAGTGGAATCTGCTCTGCACACAATTGTTAAAGATATTGAGGAGTCTCTATATCAGAAAGAACTCGCAGTTGGCGCATTCCTCGACATTGAGGGGGCTTTTAATAACGTTCTCCCGTAGGCAATCACTAAAGCTCTGGATAGGCTGGGGGTCGGAGCCGATCTTTCCAGGTTTATCTACAGAATGCTCAGCGACAGAACGGTCGTGGCAGAGTGGGGCGGCGTCTCTCTCCGCCGGCAGGTGAGCAGAGGCACGCCGCAAGGCGGGGTCCTCTCACCATTCCTCAGGATCATTGTTATCAATGACTTGCTGGAGGAGCTGGTGAGGAGGGGCTGTAGGGTGATTGCCTACGCGGATGATGTGGCATTAATTGTTAGAGGAAAGTTTATAGATACCCTGTACGATTTAGTGCAGGGATATCTGAACGTAGTTGTTCGATGGGCAGCAGATTGCGGCTTATCGGTGAATCCTCTTAAGACGGAGCTCGTCCTATTCACGAGGAAATATAAAATACCCAGAGCTCAACTCCCCTCGATGGGTGGCGCTCCGCTGGTGCTTTCTGACAAGGTGAAGTACCTAGGTCTAATCTTTGAGAGCAAGCTGACGTGGAAGCCCAACATTGAGGAGAGAGTAAGGAAGGCAACAATCGCCTTGTATGGGTGCAAAGGCGCAATTGGCAAAAGGTGGGGCCTCTCGCCCAGAGTTGTATTCTGGTTCTACAATACCATAATAAAGCCAATTTTGTTATATGGAGTCACTGTCTGGTGGAACTCACTGGAGAGGACGACATCAGTTAAAAAGCTAGAGAGAGTCCAGAGGTCTGCTCTCATTGGAATCAGTGGGGCGCTTCGAACTACTCCTACTCTGGCGCTTAATGTAATGTTAAATGTGGTACCTATGGACATCGCAGGCAGAATTGCCGCTGCTCGTACCGCAATCAGACTGAGGGGCTTGGGCTATAAGCTCAACCTCACATATGGGCACTCAAGCATCCTCAGAAACTTTGAGTTCATCCCCTCGTCGACGGACCAGTGTGTGCCTTCGCTAAGTCCAAGCGGAACTTTCTCCATCTATATTCCACCAAGGGAGGAGTGGATCGGGGGCAACACTTGGGGACAGGGCCTCGTTAACCTGTTCACGGATGGCTCGAAATTGGATGGTAGGGTTGCAGGAGGAGAATTCTGCAAAGAGCTCCCTTTCAAACTCAAATTCAGGCTACCGGATCACTGTAGTGTGTTCCAAGCAGAGGTGGCCGCAATTAAAGAAGCAGCTGACTGGCTACTTACTTGCGTAATAACTGCTAAGAAGGTAAATATTTACTCCGATAGCCAAGCGGCCATTAGGGCTCTAGGCTCTATTATGGTGCATTCGAAGCCGGTCAGGGAATGCCTGGTCTCACTCTCGATTGCATCAGAATTCTTCGACATAAAGATAATTTGGGTACCTGGTCACAGTGACATTGCAGGAAACTGCGAAGCCGACGAGCTGGCCAGACAGGGGACCTGTGAGGCAATGTGTCCGCGAAAAGAGAGGATCGGGATCCCCTAGTCACCGTTCGTATTCCACAAACACTCACCACTCCCCATCCCTTCCCTTCTTCTCCCCTCTTTGTCCTTCACTGGTATCACAAAGGACGAACCAAACTATTTCGTCCAAGTGGGCCCTACCCTCTGGGCAACCATTACAACCTAACCTAACCTAACCTGATCATCGCACTTGATCACCCTGTATCCGCGGACCACCTCCATTGAATCAAATCCTGGCACATGACCCTTCGGGTTTGCCATGACGTGATCGACGACAATGCGAGACAGCCGTGCCTCGATTTCGGACCACTTGCCTGATGCAGGCTTACCGCGGTTAGTTATTTCATCAACCAACGCTATTTGCAGGTGATCCCGTGCCACCTCATTAAATGAGCGTTTGGTTGGCTTTGGAATTGAAGCGGTGTGAACCGACACTTTGTGCTTCTTCGTTTGTTTGTCGCTTTCGTCCTGCGAACGATTGCGTTTCACGGCTTCTGCCTTCTGGGTGGCCTGGAACGCCAGGTACTCATCGACCACCTTTTAGCACCTTGCCTTATCGGCCGCGTCCTTTGCATGAGTTTTCCCTTCAGCCTCATTTTTATTTATTCTTCCGAGAATAGTCAGAGACCTCTGGTACAGCTTATAAATACCTGGACGGGCCTTTTTTTACGTTTTGGCGCTTTTGCTCCTTGGCATCAGCGGATGTGGATGGTTGGTTTAAGGTTGATGGCGTGCTGTGGCCCACAGCTTTGCCATCAACCGTTCCCAACTTCCTCAGTTCGTTAGTGTCGGTCCATGTTGTCCATTTTTCCATCTGTTGTGTCACTGGATGCGTCCGTTTATCCGTTCGTCTTGGGTTTGTGTCCGTCCGTTTGTCCGTCTTCTTTGTAGCATTATCCGAAGTTTTTATTTGTTTTTGATGTTTGTTGATTCTGTTTCGTACGGTCACCTGCCCTTCCAGAAGTGCGGTGACCAATGAGGATTTAGGGGAAATAAACGGTCCGCCATGGCAGCGCCCCATACCATGGTAAGGCCTGAGGCGGCCTGGTGTCAGGAGGGCTCCGTGTTCAGGAGGGCTCCGTTAAAAGACAGCCTAGTTTTATCCCCCGGCTGCCAAACCCACCCAATAGGCACGGGTCGCGTTACACCTTGGGTTGAGGGAGTTTTTTAACGAAGTTTACGTCTTCGACCTGTGTGGTTCGCGGGAGACCTACTCTCCTACCTTCCATATCTGGGAGGCGTTCCCCTATCCACCACCTGTGGACGCGCCCTATAGTGATAACAGGTTCTCCTAAAGGGGCAGAGGGACTCAGTAGGATATAAATTATAAAGAATGTTGAAATTGTGGAGAGGACAAATCTTAAATAGAAGCTATTGGCTGCTGAGATTGTTGGACCTCATATACCATATTCTCCGAAATTCCGAAGATGGTAAATTGTTTTACCTTCTAACAGAATAGATGCAAATTTGTAAATATTTATTTAATTTTATAGGAGTTTGTCGCGTTAAATTAGATGGATAGTGAATATATTGCTCCTTGAATACACTATGTATTATTTGTGAATTTTTACACATTAAAGTCCTTGTTCCTTTGATTCTTCAACTTTTTAAGGTCTTTGGTGTAGTGGGAGATCATATCGGTTGAAGCGCAAAGCTACTGCGAAAAATTTCAAAGATATTTATTAGAAAAATAGGAAAGCACTCATAGATGCTTTTTGAACTGAAAAGTGGTTTCTAGTCTGGTATTAAATCTATTAATATTTCTACTTCTAAAATCGAAAAACCTCGTATTATTGGAGGAAACTGGGCTGAAATTTAAAAATTCTAAAGCTATGGAAGAATAACGTAATTCATTTTAGAAGCACGATTTGGGAAATTGAATTGAATTAAATGAAAATTTAGGCACTCGTCAAAAAAGACGAGATCTAAAGTACTACTTAATTTAATAATGAGAAAGTTTATTTAAATAAGATAAAAAGGCGTTCAAGTAAATTGATATAGTGAGAAAGATTAACTTTGGTCGGTGTTATTACAGATGATGCAAAAATAGCGCGCCTCATTTTTATCACAAATAGATTTTTATCAGAAAAAGATTCAACACTACATGGCGGAACGTACGAAACATAACATAAAAAATATTTTACCAAAGTTGCAATAAATGGTAGTTGTATCAAGCAGAAAATACGGATTCTCCAGTACGTAAAAAGAGGAGAGGAGATGATGTAAAAAACAAATACGATCAGTCACTATAGTCAATACAACGGCTTCACCTCACCCGGTCCCACTGACGCCATGAAACGAGTGGGCATTGGGCAAAAAACAAAATAAAAAAAAACCTAAGAAAAAGGTTAAAAAAAGCGGAGCAAAAAGAATGAGATATGAATGATATTATCTCAAGTAAAAGCGTACAAACTCCACAAATTTCGAGCTCAGTAAGGTTGCTCTTTTTAACGCGTTTTCCATTACACCACATAATAGTCTCTGGTTTATTAAGATACACTTTGTCTTTTAAATATCTCCATAAAAAGAAGTCGGGCGCAGTCAAATCTGGCGAACGAGGTGGCCAAGGGAAATCTGAGTTTTTGCAAATCAGACGTTCGCCAAAAATTTCACACAGCAGGTCCATAGTTTGCCTAGCAGTATGCGCTGTTGCTCCATCATGTTGAAACCTCAAATTGGGATATTGCTCCGCCATTGGCCGCAAAAAGTTTTGAATCAATGTTCTGTAAGAAGCTCCTGAAATCGATTCCGGCGTTTCATCCTCATTTTCGAAGAAATATGGACCGATAACTCTAGTGGCCATAACACCGTAACAAACAGTACATTTAGACGGGTGCAACTGATGTTGGTGTGTTACCCTAGGATTTTCAGAGCCCCACAATCTACAGTTTTGTTTGTTGACATAACCAATGGAAATGCGCTTCATCCGCCATATGCCGATGTACGCTGCGTTAAAACAATTGATCGTTGACAGGAATGGAAAAACTCGATAATTTTAACGCGTATTGTTGTACTGTAGGGTTCCATAATAAATTTCCAACAATTCAATTATAACCTACAAAAAGAGAAAAATAAAGATGTGAAAAAATAAAAAAGTTATTTGTGCTTAAGGGGGAAGCCTGGTTTATAAGGTCAAAAAAATCAATTTTTTTTTTTCGTTTTAAGCGATTCATAATATATTTCAGAATATTCACACAAAGTTACAGAGCCTAATTCTCAATATTTCCGTAAAGGTAGGCGAGGGTTAGGTAGTTACGCTGTGACCGGACAGCTATAGTACAAACTTTATCTTCTTTTCTCGACTTTTCATTTTTATGATTTCTTTGAATTGGCGAGCATGAATGAAAAAAAAACTAATGAACCTTTTGAAATGAATCATAGCTTGTTCCGTTCAGTATTAAATTCTCTTCTATTTGAACTAACAAAATACATAAAAAAAAATTTTTCAAGATTTTTATACCAAGTTGAAGTGAATTTTTTTTTATAGAAAGGCATTTTTTTCTTTAAAACCTCCAAAAAGTTGAAATTTTGGAATTTCTCTCAGTTCTCTTACTTCATCTAGAATAAAAAATCATGATAATTAGAAATCCATTTGAATTTTTTGCTTTAGATAATAATTACGAGCTGTATCTTGTACGCCAGTTGGAAACTCCAGCGTTGCAGCGCTCTACTAATTTCTATGTTAAACATTTTTTTCAACTTATTTTAACCACTACAAAAATTTTTTATACTCGTACTTTTTAAATGTTCATTAAAAGATAGAAAAAACTTTGCAGTGCTAAATTAATTTTTTCCTTAACAAAAAAAAATCGGAAAGAGATGCAATTTTTAGACCTCATAAACCAGGTTCCCCCTTCAACAGTAGTAGTTCTTATTTGGCCCACCCTGTACTACTGAAGAGCGTATGGTGCGATCACAACACTGCGTCCTTTACACAGACCCGCTTGGCTCTACTCAGCCGCGACGTGACTAAAAACGTGTTTTTTTTACTGCGCATGCCATACATGTTTGGATAATTTACATTCAATTTATTAACGCACAAAGCGACAACTAATAGTGTTTAAGCGATTTTAATAGTTGTATTTTCGGAATTAAGCCCTTGTGAAAAAACCTAAATGAAGGAACATAAGTTCCTACCGGCCATACATTTTCTTCAGCTTACTGTAATAGTCTGTAAATTTTCAAGAGTCATCTCTTTTAATAAGTTTAAAAGAAGACAGATGATAACTAATGATGATTACACATGAATGCCAATAGCAGCAGGAACAGTAGGGTCAACAACAAAAGTACTAATATCCCCGGTTAACCAAAATTTTACTTGTTACAACAGCATTCGCTGACCTTTCAATCATGTTTTTTTGTGAAAGTAGATTACTACAGTGGTACATTTTCGTTTAAACGCATTGCATTTTTTTCGTTTACTTTAGAACTGTTTTAAGATTACAACAATAACAACAACAAATATTCTTCCAAACTATTCGTTAAGGTAACAGTAAACCATCGTTGCATTTGTTTCTTATCTATTGCTTTTTGTTGTAAAATAACGGGTCTCTATTTAAAATTGGGCTTAAAAATGCTACATATTCATATAAACGCATTTTATTATTTCAATTTTTTTCTAATTCTTACATAAATTAATTATTAATATTTTATTATTATTGTTATTAATATTTTATTATTATAATTATTATTAATATTTAGTTGTGCCGCCTTTCGCTGCTACGACATCAAATAATCCATTTGGCATTGATTGCACCAAACTTTGCAGAAGGGATCTGTCCACATCCTCCCATGCTTCTTTTATTGCTAATTTCAGCTCCAAAACTGTTTTGTAAGTTTTTCCTTGGGCTTTTTGACCGTAAATTTTCCTCGACATCCATCCGCAGAGATTTTCTATTGGATTCAAATCGGGACTACAAGCGGGCCACCCCAACAGGTCCATTTTATGCTCCTTAAGCCAATTTCGAGACTCCGTTGACACTCCGTTGTCTTGCTGAAAAATGCTGTCTTCGTCCATTTTTTCATCTAAAAATGTGATGAGGGCATCTTCTAACATATTCATTGTTATAGACTAGACAGACGGTGCGTTAATCGCGATTAACGATTTAATTCGGAATTAAGTCCAATTACTGCGGATTGACAACTATGTTAGACTTAATTCTCATAATTTAAGTGGATTAGGGGAATTTTCGACCGCAACATTCCCGAAAAATTGCAGTTAATATCTGATGCGAAGGAAAAAGAATGAAACTTAACAACAAAATACAAGAAAGACTGGATGCAAGGCTAGTTTCCTCTAACACGTTCGAAAAATTAGATATTTCGGAGCAGTTTCAGAAATCGCAACTTAATATATTTTATTTAAGTAAATAATTATTTTTTGGTATCAGGGCAGCTTATACCCCTATATGTTGCCTGTGGGCCATCTTTTCCTGACAAAACCATTCAATAAGCAAATCAACTTCAATTCACTCATCCGCGTAACAACTGTCTGTCACACTACAATTTTAATTAGAATTAAATGCGCCGGTAATCCCGATTAACGCCGCCATCTGTCTAGGATATTAGTAGGTTTAGTAGTCTATACGCGTTAAGATGCATTTAATAAGTTGAGTTTCTTAAATAAGAAGGATATTGTAGCAATGAGATTTGTTGACGCACTCAAGCAGTTATTATAGATAAAAACAGTGTTTTTGCGTTTGCGGTAAATCAAGGTACATATAAGACTGGACTGTCTATTAAGTCCTACACTTTCTTTTTATATCTAAATGATTTTCTCCCAGAAGGGGTCAAAGAACGCAATTTCTTAGTTAGATTATGGGGTGTAGAGCAGATCGCCTCCGCGTGGTGCACCCTGGATAGCGCCAAATGATCTGCGGCCTGAACGGCCTCTCCGACAACCTGAACGGTGACGACCCTTGCTTTCGTCTTTGGACTTTCTTTCTTTCTGTACGATTTGGAATCTGTTGAACCTGTGCTGGTGGTTGCGGCATTCTGCCACCTGAGTATGTTAGGGTGAAACTTAACAGAAATGGCTGGTGGGCTAATGCCGTGACCGCCCCCGTCCCGTTAAAACCCTGGCAGGCCTCGGAGTACGTTCCAAACCCGTCGCCATTGGGTTGGCGGTGTAGGTGCGGTTGAGAGGACTCCCGTCTTTGCGTCCGGTCTGGCTCTGAACGCATGCCTCATGAGGGCATGCGTCAACCCTCGCATGGCCTCCCTGCCGCGGCATAGACAACCATGAGACTTCTAAGGGACGACTACACTTCTACGGGCTTTGGATAGCGGCTTCGAGTGGGGACCCACTTAACATAAAACATGAACAATACAAAACAAACAACAAAAACCTCAGATGGTAGCGGGAACTCGGAACCGAGTCCTAAAACCATCTCTCGCAGGATAGGAGGGGCGAAATCGCCTCCTCGTAAACTCTCCCGGGGTCTTACCCTGAGGGCTGAAGTTCCCAGTGGCAGCAAAATGTCGGAAGCGACTAGCAGTAGAGGGGGACCCCGAGGGGAAGTCGGAACCGACTTCCAGCAAGAACGTGGGGGTCACAAGCGGGAACCCGCTTATGGTAGGTAGGAGGCCGCAGGCGGAACCGGCTGCGTCTCCTAATTTAGCAGTACTGGATGGGATGGCCAGTACCAGCAAGGGGTCCTCCATCAGTTTTCCGGGGGCTTCGGGGTTGTCTCTTCGGGGACCCCCTGTTAAGCCTAAACGGCAGAGAGGGCAAAGCAAACGGTCCTTCTCCGACCTCCGTCTCGCGACCAAAATCTTGGAGCGCTACGGCGACCAAAGTGCTTCTCAGCTATCTGAGAAACATTTTCAGACGCTTGAGTGGGCCAGGAAGGTTCTACGGGAGTCGGAAGAGGGCAGAGGAAAGGGAGCGAGTGCGCCACAAGTAGATCCGGGGGCAAAAAGGCAGCGATCCCAGGAGGAGGATGTTTCCCTCGAAAAGAGACCCAGGACTGATGGCGGCATGCCCAAATCATTTAGCGAAGTCGCTAAACAGGCCGGCCACATCACTCTTGGAGTCATGGACAGTGCTAGGGAGGACGGCGCCATTTCCAGGGAGGAATGGAAGAGAGTAGCGTCCGCCATCTCCGCTGTCTTCATGAGGGTAGTAAGGGAAAACCCTGGACCCCCCCACTGCTGTGAGAGTGCCGGCTGGCACTACGGCACGTTTAAAAGAATTGTCTGCGCTGACGAACGGTCAGCTACTATGTACAGGGCGGCAGTGGCCTTGGTGGGAGAGGTATGGAAGGGAGCTAAGCGGTGGACAAAAAGGATCTACCTATGCGTCCGCGAGCACGTGTCTGGCTCCCTTCCGAACCCTCTACTTCAGAGGGAATGGAGGAAATCCTCCGCTACTGCAACCTGAAACTCCCCACGCACAACTGGAAGGTGGTTATGGTGGAGAAGACCGAGAGATCATATTGGCAAGCGCTGATTCTGCTGAATGCAGAGTCTCTCGGCCCTCTTGCTGAAACAAAGGGGGTTATCAGCTATGGTTTCGAAAAGGTAGTCCTTAGGGTCTACCAAAGCGATACCAGAGAAGATGCCTCTGCTCATCCGGAGGTGCGGGAGGAAGAAGGGCCCACAGTTGAGGAAGCACCTGTGGACATGGAGATAGACTCCGTCACGTCGGAGGCTGACAGTGTTGGTGACGCTCCCTCACGACCAGGGTCCGTTATCAGCATAGGGTCATTCTTCGACAGGGTGGGGAGGAGAGGCTTCTGGCCTCGGAATGTGAGGACACCGACCTTGGGATGCTGGAGAGGATTATCGAAGATGATTATTCTTCAGATAAATCTTCAGCATTCTAAGGCGGCGTCCGCTAATCTACTGCTCCACCTTGAACAAGGTGGAGTTGATATAGTTCTGATCCAGGAACCGTGGCTGAGCAGCAGCGGCATTTCTGGACTCAGGACGAAAAGATACAAACTGATGGCGTACAGCGGGTTAGGTAAACCAAGATCTTGTATGCTCATCAGGAAGGAACTTAATGCATTTATCTTGCCTAATTTTAGCAATGAAGACATTGTGACTGTGAGCCTAGAGGGCCCTGCGGGGAAGCGAGACGCAGGAAAACCGGCGTAATTGTAGGGACGGATGCAAACTCCCACCATACCTGTTGGGGAAGTTCCAACATAAATGCAAGAGGTGAGTCACTTTTTGATTTTATGTTAAACGAAGACTTGTTTATTTGCAACAGGGGTAAGGACCCCACTTTCATTACCGCAACCAGGGAGGAGGTGCTGGATCTTACTCTGGCCTCCTCTTCACTGTTAAACCGAATTTCCGATTGGAGGGTGCTTAACACTCACTCCTTCTCGGATCACAGGTATATTCAATTCTCTCTCACTGAAACTCGTCCTCCTACAGGAATCTGAGGAGAACGGACTGGGATACTTACGGCAGGAATCTGCTGAACCTTCTCCCCGAAGCACCCAGGGAAAATTTAGATCGATGATCTGGTGGAGATCTTCACCTCAGCTTGTAATAAGGCTCTTGAAAATTCCTGTCCACTTAGAACGCTCCCTAAGAAGGAGAAACCACCTTGGTGGACAGCAGAGCTCTCTGAGCTTAGGGCCTCGTGCAGACGCCTCTTTAATAGGGCTAAAAGAATTAAGTCTCCCTCAGGATGGGAACTGTATAAAGTAGGACTTGGAATCTACAAGTCCGAAATTAGGAAGGCCAAGAGGGACTCTTGGAGGAACTTCTGTGGAAGCGTGGAGGGCTGTCATGAGTCTTCAAGATTCAGACGAATACTCACGAGGAGCTCGGCTCCCTTGGGATACCTGAGGGATGAATCGGGACGTTGGGCGATGAGCGGCGAGGAATCACTAAAAATGCTTCTCGACGCTCATTTTCCAACGAATCCGGTATCTAGCAGCACCAGCTTGGGAAGTACACCAATCGGTCTTCAGAACCGGGGCTGGCTGCTGGATGAGCACCGCTTGGCCTGGGCCATTGGCTCCTTCGGGCCCTTCAAGTCACCTGGTCCTGATGGCATCATACCTGCTCAACTGCAGAAATCTGTAGTGGTGTCATGCCGCTGACTGAGCCCCATCTATACGAGCTGCATAGCCAGGGGCTATATACCGGGATCTTGGAGGGCTGTGAGGGTTGTGTTTATACCCAAGGCTGGCAAGAGCTCACATGTCTCCCCTAAGAATTTTAGGCCAATCAGTCTCTCATCTTTCTTGCTGAAAACCCTTGAGAGGTTGATTGACCTACACATAAGAAGCGGAATTCCTCGGGGGCGTTTGTCGCATACCCAACATGCTTACTGTAAAGGCAGATCAGTGGAATCTGCTCTGCACACAATTGTTAAAGATATTGAGGAGTCTCTATATCAGAAAGAACTCGCAGTTGGCGCCTTCCTCGACATTGAGGGGGCTTTTAATAACGTTCTCCCGTAGGCAATCACTAAAGCTCTGGATAGGCTGGGGGTCGGAGCCGATCTTTCCAGGTTTATCTACAGAATGCTCAGCGACAGAACGGTCGTGGCAGAGTGGGGCGGCGTCTCTCTCCGCCGGCAGGTGAGCAGAGGCACGCCGCAAGGCGGGGTCCTCTCACCATTCCTCTGGATCATTGTTATCAATGACTTGCTGGAGGAGCTGGTGAGGAGGGGCTGTAGGGTGATTGCCTACGCGGATGATGTGGCATTAATTGTTAGAGGAAAGTTTATAGATACCCTGTACGATTTAGTGCAGGGATATCTGAACGTAGTTGTTCGATGGGCAGCAGATTGCGGCTTATCGGTGAATCCTCTTAAGACGGAGCTCGTCCTATTCACGAGGAAATATAAAATACCCAGAGCTCAACTCCCCTCGATGGGTGGCGCTCCGCTGGTGCTTTCTGACAAGGTGAAGTACCTAGGTCTAATCTTTGAGAGCAAGCTGACGTGGAAGCCCAACATTGAGGAGAGAGTAAGGAAGGCAACAATCGCCTTGTATGGGTGCAAAGGCGCAATTGGCAAAAGGTGGGGCCTCTCGCCCAGAGTTGTATTCTGGCTCTACAATACCATAATAAAGCCAATTTTGTTATATGGAGTCACTGTCTGGTGGAACTCACTGGAGAGGACGACATCAGTTAAAAAGCTAGAGAGAGTCCAGAGGTCTGCTCTCATTGGAATCAGTGGGGCGCTTCGAACTACTCCTACTCTGGCGCTTAATGTAATGTTAAATGTGGTACCTATAGACATCGCAGGCAGAATTGCCGCTGCTCGTACCGCAATCAGACTGAGGGGCTTGGGCTATAAGCTCAACCTCACATATGGGCACTCAAGCATCCTCAGAAACTTTGAGTTCATCCCCTCGTCGACGGACCAGTGTGTGCCTTCGCTAAGTCCAAGCGGAACTTTCTCCATCTATATTCCACCAAGGGAGGAGTGGATCGGGGGCAACACTTGGGGACAGGGCCTCGTTAACCTGTTCACGGATGGCTCGAAATTGGATGGTAGGGTTGCAGGAGGAGAATTCTGCAAAGAGCTCCCTTTCAAACTCAAATTCAGGCTACCGGATCACTGTAGTGTGTTCCAAGCAGAGGTGGCCGCAATTAAAGAAGCAGCTGACTGGCTACTTACTTGCGTAATAACTGCTAAGAAGGTAAATATTTACTCCGATAGCCAAGCGGCCATTAGGGCTCTAGGCTCTATTATGGTGCACTCGAAGCTGGTCAGGGAATGCCTGGTCTCACTCTCGATTGCATCAGAATTCTTCGATATTAAGATAATTTGGGTACCTGGTCACAGTGACATTGCAGGAAACTGCGAAGCCGACGAGCTGGCCAGACAGGGGACCTGTGAGGCAATGTGTCCGCGAAAGGAGAGGATCGGGATCCCCTTGACAACCTGCGCTCTACTCCTGGAACGATGGGCTATGCACCAACTCAGCGAACGCTGGGCAAGTACACGAACGTGTAGGGTCGCGAAGTCCTTCTGGCCCCGTTTGGATAGGAGGCGCTCGAGGGATATCCTGGGGATGACAAAATGTCATCTCTCAAATTTCGTGGGCATCATCACGGGGCACTGTCCGCGAGGTACCCATGCCGTGAGACTCGGAATTACTTCGAGTCCTTTTTGCGTCAGCTGTATGGAGGATGAGGTGGAATCATCTCAGCA
Organism: Anastrepha obliqua; assembly: GCF_027943255.1. Taxonomy (NCBI): domain Eukaryota; kingdom Metazoa; phylum Arthropoda; class Insecta; order Diptera; family Tephritidae; genus Anastrepha; species Anastrepha obliqua. The sequence goes on from NC_072897.1 coordinate 5,863,727, forward strand.
CCTGCTCCTAAGCTGCCCAGCCTTCGCAGGACTAAGATTCAAATATCTTGGTTCTCACTTCTTTTCTGCGCCTGCTGATATAGCAGGCGTTGATAACAAAAATCTGATGAACTACATCAGCAGCATAATGAGGTTAACACACATCGCGGACTAGTCACCGTTCGTAGTCCACAAGCACTCACCACTCCCCATCCCTTCCCTTCCTCCCCCCTCCTTGTCCTTCAATGGTATCACAAAGGACGAACCAAACTATTTCGTCCAAGTGGGCCCTATTGGGCAACCATTACAACCTAGTTAGATTATGGTGGTAGTCGGTCTGTATGACCAACTCACTTAGACCTTACGGGTCCGTTGTGATACCACTGTGTCACACGGGAGTTTAATTTCTTTAGCTTCGTAAAACCCTTTTGTAGCGCTATGAAGCTAAAGATTGCTCCTCCAATTCCACTCCGGATGGTTCCGTAAGAGAATTGAAAAAGTATCTACCTAGAAAACCTGATTTTAGCAAAGGAAGTGTCTAACTATTTCTTCTCTTTCTCATGCATTGAAGAAAACTCTTAGTCTCATGGAAAGCCTGCCAAATAGCCAATGGGCTGTTATACAAGTCACGACCTTCGAGATATCGTCTCTTGAAAGGCTAAACAGTTCTTTGTCTTTTTCTTATTTATTCGTAGCCACAGTAGTCTAACTGTTACGCATGTGCCTTCATCTCTCCATAACCTATTGGCCTCTTGGATAATGTTGTTTTTGATTATTAGTTTGCTCGTGGTCATAGTATCGCAATGGTACTTCTATCACTAAGCAGTTGAAGAGTAGTTCTTTTCTTGGCTAGCTCATCGGTTTTACAAATTCCCTCAATAGCTCTGTGCATCGGAACTAATACCATTTAAGGCTGCCCGGCATTCCTGTGCAACCTTTGAGCTTAATATAGCCGCATTCATTGGTTTAATAGCAGGCTGGTTATCCGAGAATACATATATTTATTGTAGTTTTTGTTAAGGCATGCGTATTTAGACACTTATTCACTCTTTTGTAGCTAGAACTTCCGCCTGATAAACATTGCAGTAGTCTGGTAGTCGAACAGATAGTTCAAATCCTAATTCCCTCGAAAATACTCCATAGCCAACCACATCGTCTAGCTTGGAATCATCTGTATAGAAATTTAACTACCCACTTCTCCATGACTTTGGCAAATGCCACTCTCTTCTTGGCGGTATGCTCGCTGTGAAGAGTCCTGTCGAAAGTAGAGCCATTTTTTTATTGTTTGTGATTATTCAGAATGTGCAAAATTGAGGCGTAGGCAAACCACCGGTCTTTACATAGGTATTTTTAAGTCTAAGCCGAGGCGCGACCACGTGTTTTCCTAAAAGATTTAGTCCAGGCAAACCCATTAGCACTTCTAAGGCTTTGTTTGGAGTAGTCCTAAAAGCACCATAGTTGCATAAAAAAGCTCTTCTTCGGCCCTTACTCACGATTTTAGTTTAACTCGCCCTTTCAGCAGATGGCAATCATAAAAGTATTCCATATATTAAGATTGGCCTAACTACAGATGAATAGTATACCGAAAACTGAGAAACAAATTAAAAGTTTTTCTGGAATTACAAGATACGAACTTTATAAAATTAATATCTTAGGAAAATCAAATAGCCCATTCTCTAAGTAGGATAGAAAATCAAGAAAATAACATATGTATCATAAAAGGAAGGAAATGAGGATAGTAATGAGATAACTACTTTGGAAAATGAAAAAAATAATAGATTTTGTTTAAATATAGTAGATGACGAAGATGAGTCATCCAGCATGGCAGCAGTGCATTCAGCCGAAAAAAATATATATTACTATTTTTATATTAGGAAGAAATAGTTAATAAGTAAAAACCTGAAATAATTATCACAAATAACAAAATGGAATAATTTAAATCACTACACGGCAAGCGAATAATATTTATTCCAGAAAACGATAACGAAAATATGGGAAGTATGTATATTTAGACGAATTCTTACCTCTATTTACGCGGAAGTCTCTATAATAAATTAGGTTAGGTTATATTGGCTGACCATTTTGGTCCATAGCGATACCATATCAGAGTCCTTCACACGAGATGCGCGAACTGTTCGCGAATTTTAGGAGTCGTTCAAGCTATAGGGCTTCAGGGATACATTCTAGTCATTCAAAACTGAGAGCAACATGGTAGCACAGTCTAGTTTTCGAGAGATCCGCACAGTAGCATAGAATATGTTCTAGGGTTTCTCTTGCACCCGGCTCATTACATTTCCGGCACGCATCGTTAAAAATTAGATTTATCTTTTAAGCATGAGCTGCAACTAGGCAGTGCCCTGTTAGTATACCAACTAAAGTTCTACAGCTCCTTCTATCGAACGATATGACTGATTTAGTATACTTGTCATCATATGCGTGGTTACACCTGATCCTGGCAACTTTGCAATTGGTTAGGCTAAGACATCTGTCTTTTGCCTTTCTTAACATGTGCGTCTCTAGTTTTTTTTTTAATTGTCCGCAGGGGTTTAAATACCCGACTTATTTGATCCCCTACAAATCTCGCGCCTTCTTTAGCTATTCCGTCCACTATCTCAATTTTCCCTTTATGACTTTATGCTCCGGAACCCAATATACCCAAAGCCTGCAATTACGAGCGAGCTTGTTAATTTTTTCCGTCATTCATAGACATTTTAATAGACAGTATAATTATATATGTACTTATATAAAACGACGGCCGCAGTAGTCAAATGCATTGGTGCGTGCCTACCGTGAAACACCAAAATTAAGAAAAAGTTTTTTCTAATAGCGGTCGCCCTTCGGCAAGCCATGGCAAACCATGGAGTGTATTTCCGCCATGAAGGAGATCCTCGTAAAAAAAGAGCTTGTCTGTAAAGTCGGTTTACTGAAGATAGTTGAACGTGACAACGTCATAAGAAAATACTGATGGAATGGTTGCATTTTTCAAAAGAAAATTTTAATTTTATTGGTTTGATAGATATTTTGTATGGATATAGAGAAGAAGGTAAATGGAATCGGAATGGAATTGTTCAAAGTACATTTATTTGTACGCATAAATACAATTATGTAAATTTTTTTTTACAATGTACATAGCGGTTCTGCAAAATGAGTCGTCGTTCGAAACAATTTAGAAAAAAATTTCATAAAATTCTCTGAACGAAGAATCATTTTAAATTTAGAAAATACTTGAATAAAATTTTTTGTTTCAATTTCTACTCGACTGTTAAGATTTCATATTGGATTTTATTATCTATACTAATATTATAAAGAGGAAAACTTTGTTTGTTTGGTTGTAATGAATAGGCTCAAAAACTACTCGACCGATTTTAAAAATTCTTTCACCATTCGAAAGCTACATCATCCACGAGTAACATGGATTATATTTTATTTTGGAAATAGGGCTCGAGATATAGGTCAGAACGTGGACCCGGGTAACCTTCGGACGTGTATGTACAATATGGGTATCAAATGAAAGCTGTTGGTGAATGCTTTAGTACAGAGTATTTTTCATGCCACTACGTGACTGGGGTCTCGAGATATAGGTCAAAACGTGGACCCGGGTAACCTTTGGTTGTGTATGTACAACATGGGTATCAAATGAAAGCTGTTGATAAGTGCTTTAATGCGGGGTAATTTTCATACCTATTGATGACTAGGGTCTCGAAATATATGCCAAAACGTGGACCTGCCGTGTCTTTGCACCGAATTAAACCAAACTTACACACATTGTTAAGGAGGTATTGAAGATGGTTTCCGTATAGTTTGGATACCTATTGGTAGATAGGGTCTCGAGATATAGGTCAAAACGTGGACCCGGGTAACCTTCGGACGTGTATGTACAATATGGGTATCAAATGAAAGCTGTTGGTGAATGCTTTAGTACAGAGTATTTTTCATGCCGCTCCGTGACTGGGGTCTCGAGATATAGGTAAAAACGTGGACCCGGGTAACCTTTGGTTGTGTATGTACAATATGGGTATCAAATGAAAGCTGTTGATAAGTGCTTTAATGCGGGGTAATTTTCATACCTATTGATGACTAGGGTCTGGAAATATATGCCAAAACGTGGACCCGCCGTGTCTTTGCACCGAATTAAACCAAACTTACACACATTGTTAAGTAAGTATTGAAAATGGGTTTCGTAAAGTTTGGTTGTAATTCGGAGCACTGGCAACGGGTACAGCGTTCTTTTGAACCAGCCATAATGTCGCTTACTTTTTTAACGCTTGAGGCGGAACTGAACTGTCAAATTGACAGTGTGAGTTACAATGTGTCAATATTTCTTTCTGATTTGGTTGCCATAAGGAAAAAGCGTAAGTGCAACATGTAAAAATTGTTTGTGAATTTTTTTGGACTGGATTTTGGAACAGTGAATAATTTCTTACGAAATTTGAGAATTTAATGTGAAATCCGAATGAAATTATGTGTTCGTGGAAAAAAAAATTTTTTTCGTTTTTTTTTTTTTTTTTTGAAAAATATAAATGGATAATGGTTAAAAAAGCTCCAATGCTTAATAAAACATATAAATTGAAACGAAAAATTCATGGATGATCAGGAAAAAAGACGATTGTTTCTTAGTTATTCATTTGCGTTGATTTGAAATTTAAAAACAATCTTCTTTTTTGATGATTTTCAATTTATATTTTATATTTACTCAAAAACAAATAGAAAAACAAAAAATATTGTTTATGCCAAAGCGCTTGAATAAAAAATAAAGAAATAAATAATATGAAAATCATATATTTTCTGTTCTAAACCATATCTATTCTATTTTAGTGTGCCCAGCGAAGGGGGCCGGGTTTGTTAGTTTTATATATAATAATACATTTTGTATGGACATTATTTCTTTCAACAAGTAAACTGAATAAAAGTTGTTGTTCAATTAGTTACTTAATTTTTTTTGCAAATTTAATTGTAATTTATTGAAAAAAGAGTTGTTTACATCAAATTCAGTTATGCTTCCCAACCGGTTGTCGATTCGCGTTCAACTACTGAATACTATAAAATTTGAAATGTGCCAGTTATTGAATGGAATGATGCATTGTTGCTCTCTTAATTTCTTTGCTGCTCATTTATTGCATATAAAGGCGATAGCTCGCATGTTTGTTCTTAATTTGCTTATACATTTTTAAGTGAGTAAAGGCGCACACTCATTTGGCTCTTGGGACAAAGTGCGTTATACACATACGTACATATGTGCATGCGGGCATGTGTATGTGTGTATGTAGTTTCTCATAGGCTTTGAATTATGCTGAAAACAGTGAGCCCCGAAAACGCAATCCCCTGTCAGCTGTTTCGATCAAACTAATGAGAACCCCATGTAAATGAAAAATTCCTTCCTTCCGTATCGTAGTACCGCAGATTTTATTTCACGATTTTTTTAAAATCCCGTAATCCCCTTTCATCTGATTGCTCTCTCCCCACACAGTGTTGCCAAACAGTACATTTCGAAATCATATACAAAATAAACTTAGAAATATGATAATTTTTTTTTTTAAATAGCTTAAAAATACTGTTGAATTATGTTAATTATAGATAAATGAACTATTTACATATGTTGGTTTTTAGCTTTGGTTTATTAAACAATGAAAAATTGTAACTGATAACGCGGATGTGTGAAAAAGTGTGTAAGCAAAAATATCAATGGCAACATTGTGTAGATGCAACCAAACACATACACACACAAACCGATATTCTCGGGGGTGAGTTTTTGTGCACGGTAAGGGACTGCGTACGGTGTTCACTGTTTTCAGCATTAGACTTGTATTATTGTATAGCAGCTGTCCGGACACATCGCTTACTCAAGTAGGAGAGAGCCAGATGTCCAACACGGAGGCCGGTTGGGCCTCTTTGTCGTTCATTCCGCGCTCTCGCTTGCAGTTCAAGCCTCAGAGCAAGGTAACGCCGCATTTCTTGGTGCGTGCAGCCGGCTCCATCGAATTATAAGACGTTGTCACGTCAAAAATATCTGCTGTTCGATGTCGGCTCAAAACTGTAGGTCGCTCCATCGCTAGCGCCAACTTCCTGCTCCGTTTTTGATCCATTGGTAAAAACATTGATTGTGCGACTTTGCAGAAGTTACCCTTTGCGCCATCCAAAGTCTTCGATATCAGTCTTTAGCGGTTTCCCAAAACTCGTAACTAGATCCATATAGTCTGAATTGTCATTCCCAGCAATAGAGCTATGTGCGAAGGTTTTAGAGGTAAGCTGATCGGTTGTTTGTAGCCTCACAGCCGTCACGCAAAGCGCAGAGAATCGTTGAACTTTTACCAATGGCTTGAAATATGTCTTCTTCTTAACCGCCTTCCACAACACCAATATGGTTTTTAAGAGTGGGTGGAGCCCCATGTGCTTCCGAGCATCATTTTCCAAGCACCTGCTCCTCAACATTGGATTTCCACGGCAATTTATTGTCCACTATTACGCCTAGGTATCTGGTGCAGGAATTCAGCGATAAGGCGACGCCGTCGAGCGAGGGTAATGCCCATGCTGGAACTTTGAACATCTTCGTTTTTTTCAGCATTTACACTCAGACCAGCATTGCTAGCCCAGTTGTGTATTGGTTTAGGAGCGTCAGTTATTGGCGCGCTTAACGTAGGTAGACACCTCCTTGGGGATTCCTTTTATGTTCTTCCCTAGTTAAAATGGTCTAATTTCATTTTACCACAATCCTTTTGCAGTTCAGGAGACTTAAAATCCAATGATATATGGCATGTACCATTTCTACACCATTAAAGCTATCTAAAATAGCATTAGTTGATACATTGTTGAATACCCCAGCAATGTGCAGAAATACTCCTAAAGCATATTCCTTATATTCCAATGCTTTTCCAATATTCAAGATCAGAGTAGTGCCCGTGGATCTGCCCGTAACGTACGCGCGTTGTGAAATTGACAGCCCGTAAGAACTTAAATTATCCCCTATATGGTTTGCCAAAAGTTTTTTCAAAGATTTTGTGAATGAATGACGTAAGACTGATCGGCCTATAAGCTTTCGAGTACAGATGGCGGCTTTTACCAGCTTTGGGTATAAAGACAACTCTCGCAACTCTCCAAATTGCCGGTACGTAGTTTAACTTCAAACATCTCTCGTAAATATTCTTCAACCATGGTAAGCGTGAAGCTTTTTATATCATGGCCGGAATACTATCTGGTCCAGGCGATTTGAAAGATTTAAGTGAATTGATTGCCCAATGAAGTCACTCTGGCTGGGCCGGTATTGCGTACATCCACACAGCCTGGAGAGTGGGTCCTAATGAGATTTTCTAGAAATTTTGCGCTATTTTTGGTCCATGTACCATCTTCCTTTCTGACAAGGTTAGGTACAGAAAGATGCTTTGACAATAGCTTTCGAACCCTTGCCACTTCAAAAGTTTGTTTTATACCTGCGCAGTAGTCCTTCTAGGAGTTTCTTTTGGCAACACGGATTTCCTTTTTAAAAAGTGTAAGTACATCTCAACTAGCCTTGCCATAAATTCTGTGACAAATTTTATAATGCATGCGGCGAGAAACAATTAGCAGGTTAAAGTTCCGTTATTTTTACTTTTGTTCGTATGCATTTTCTACTCATAAATTATACTCAGTTTTGTGGAAAACTTCGCTTGTTTGCATTGGAGTGGGAAGCTAAGGGAAATCGTATTGCAACGTTTGCACTACAGAAGTGTTATAAAAGTGCAAAAGAGATTTAGGAATTGCTGAAAAAACTTAATAATTCGAGAATGTTTGTTTACCACACGATCAATCGTTTTTCCCAAACATCTGGAATGACACACAGAAAAAGAAGTGGTCGTCCACGCGTGGTTCGAACCAGTGCACCCATAAAAGTCGTTCGAGAAAGAATTCCCAGAAATCCCCTTAGAAAGCACAAAGTTATGTCCAGTTAATGAATCATGAATGTATCGACCAGATCTTTGTCTAGACTAATTAGAGATGATCTCCACATGAAAGCCTTCCAAACAACTCCTTCAGTAGCATGCGTCCAACGGCCATGAAAATATTCACACTTCGCCTGAAGTAGAAACAGGTTGACCTAAAATGCCAATAAAAACTGAAAGCGGCGATTTGTTGTCCATTAATAGTACATTAAAAATCCGCTTGAGTTAAAATCCTAGCTGATCCTTTTTTCGAGATAAATGGATTTTAGCATTTTCGAAAATTTTTTCATAATTAAGCGATATCTTTCCTCACCATCTAGCGAGATAATATCCTGGCACTTTTTTTTATGTGGTATCCCCTGTAGGCCTAATCCACTTCAAAATTACTAACTTCTCACTATAAAATTAATGTAGGAATGAAATTAATAATAACTTGGGCATGTTTCTATAAATGCTGTGAAGAAAAAGTAACAACCGCTTTTTTTAAACGGCGGGAATATGAAGAATCATTTATTAAATGTATTTTGAATCTTTCCCAAAATTTTAAAAATTCTCTGTGAACAGATTCACCAGCCTTTTCTGACCACAAACCCAGACCATCGTTGTTTAATAATGACATGCCCTCTTTCAAGTGATCAAGAATAATATGCAGTTTTAGAGTCTGAGATGTTCCTGTACTTTCTAGATCTTTGCGAAGTTGTTTTAAGTTCTCATCTAAATCGGTAATATTTGCACGTTGCGTGGAGACACAGTCATGTACAATTTTATTCATTGTCCTAAAAGCAGCGACGTATGGCTGTAATTTCAAAGGACCAATATGCTCGCAAATTTCAGGATCAACTAGTTTATACGATTCTTGCAGAAGTTTTCGGCAGGCATTACCCTCGAAAATTTCACCCTGATAATTTTTTGCTACTAACTTCAATTTTGATGGCCAAAGCAGAGCCTTTTCACGCCCTACAGCAGGGACTATGCCGTTCCAGAATAGGTGGTTTGTAAATCCTTGTAAAAGATGAAGTTCAGGCAAAACACATTTCTGAAGAACGTACATGTTGATGTCATCTTCTTCTTCATCAATAAGGACATCTTCATTCTCCGATTCTTTTTCATAAAAAAAGAGAGTCATATTTATTGTACTGTGGCACTCCTTAGCATACTTTTTATCTTTGCCAAAACATTTAAATTTATTGTAATCATCATTTAAAATTTTGAATGTTTTCAAAATTTTATTAACTAAGTCAAATTCCATCAATTCTTCTTTATCGGCACAACCACGCAATTTTCCAAAACTTTGCAGTTCACTCAAAGTGATGAAACAGTAAGGGCAAGGATACGTTGCTGTTGCAGTTTGCTGTCCATTCATAATTAGTATACGTTTTAAGTGAGAGCTGAGTTTAAAGGGTATCTCGTTGACTTTTGTCAATTCAAATAAGGTCTTAACATTTTCGTAAGTTTCCTTAATTTGAGGAACAATTGATAATATAATTAATCTGTAAACGCTATTTAAATTCTGTTTCTTGGACATACTTTCACCAGTGGAGTATCGAGATCTTTTACTTTCATTGAAATTCTAATCACATTATTCTCCTTCTGTTAAAATTGTTATACATAATTTAAAGCCTTGACCCCCATCTGCCAACAATTTTATTTTAGCGTTTTGGATTTCTTTAATATCCCGATGGTCAAAGATTGCGTTAATAAGATTTGATGCATTAGCATATTCAACAGGTCTATTAACCATACCTTCTTTGGATTCAAAAGTGCAAATAACTTCTTTATAAATATCTTCCAATAAATTCGATTTTTCACGCATATGTTGTTTATAGTTTTTTGGAATAGATTTTCTTCCAGCAAAACTTCTAATGAAATTGGTCATTTTATTCATTTGATTTTGAGATGCTCCAGTAGTCGATTGCAAAGTGTCTAACCCTTCAGTATTAAAAACAAATTCGTTTTCAATTTTTTTATTCAAAGTTACCCTCATTTTAGACCCTGTTGTATTTAATAAAATATCACCATCGTTCGTACTTGCCTCGGACCTTTTTCGTTAAATCGATGTTACAACTTGGTTTTGTTGCTTTTCTGGTAGTTTTTCTACTAAACTCAAGGCGTTTTCACGAGCACGAGATGAAGCAGGACCTGCGCCACAAGAATGACGCACACCTTTGCCAATTTTTTAAAGCTGATGTAATTATGAACTGAGATTGAGGGTTCTTCCAGAACCTTTCAGGCCCTGATCATAGCATTATCATAATTTAAGAGAGTTATACCGAGAACGTTTCTTGAATTAGGGCCTACGAAAGTGATTCCTCGCCTTGATTTATAAGACTAAGCCTACTTTGAATAATATAATTAAGTAGTGACTCTGTCGTTGATATCGGTACTTTGTCATACTGTGTGATGGGTATTGGTGTCAGCACCAATGACAAGGTCATTCTTTCTTGCACCGGCTATTTCTACCAGCTCTCCAGACGGTGTTTCTTCTTCATGTAGCAAATATTAGGACACCAGGAGTAGGTTACTGCCACTTTCCTTTGTTTAGATCATATGTGGGGAGTGAATTGTGAATATAAGAATTAATGCCTTTTTTATCAGTATAACAGTTCTTAGCCAAGCTACTACATTCGATACGTAAGTAATGAGGTTTGGTGAGCTTAATCGGGATACCACGTTGCGCGAGGCTAACCATGGCTCCTGTACAAGGGCTATAACTTCACTTCTCTAAAGTAAGGAGAAGCTTAGCTGAGGCTAGTTTGCCGAGATGACGATTAATGTGTAGAAACTTCAGCATTTCGCTCTGGTGCTACCGCGGGGTTGGTTTCCATAGCCGTTGCACCCGCTTCTCTCCTTCGCGAAGATTTAGAGAAAAAGTAAAAATTTACTCCAATACGGGGTCCTTCTCAATTTCCTCTGCCGCGTGTTGTGGATCTTGTCCTTCGGATGCCGCTTTTTGAAGCGAAGGTACACGCTCGCCACACCCCACAACATTTTCCCGCAGCGTAAGTAGAGAATATACTCGGCCAACTTGCTGATTTTGAGGATGTAAATTTATCCTTCGCCTTTAGCCAGCTTGATGACTATGAACACCTTCCAATCACTCGTTCGCTCATTTGGATTTTGTCGCTGTAGCCACTCTAGAGATAAGGACCTTCGCTTTGAGCAGAACCGGAGTGCTGCTACGGTCTACCACTTCTAGCGATGCACCTTGTCATAGACCTTGGAGAGTTTTAACAGTCGGCTCATAAATACATTTAAGAATTTTAACGATGGCATTGGAGAATCTGATTCAGCATTCATTTTTGCGTTCATGGAGTGTAGTAGTTTCATCTCTACTTCCATACAATTGCCTTTAACATTTGTCCAAGATCATTGCTCTCGTCAATAAGTGTCACGATCAAGTGCCATTTAGCCAGCAACTCTGCCATAGCTGCCTTAAACGTGGACGCTATAGCTGTAAAAAAATACAAGAGAAATTAATCGAAATGCTGTCCAACAATAAGCAAATTCAGCATAAATTGTACAATGAGAGCGCCAGATATTGAAGATGAAGCCGAATCAGTTAAGCAGACATCATTTCTCCATGTTAAAGAGAGCATATACTCGAGTGTACAAGAGACCTACAGTCAAATAAAAAATAAAATTTATTTCCCAGAACTTATGGAATTAATTCAGATAGTAAAGGGCTCTTCAATAACAGGTGTTATGAATAATGGATTGGGCTATCGAGAGTTGATTAACGATTTTTTATAGCCGGAAGTGGATGGTATTGATCTGGACAAGACGGCACTACGTGCCACGCAAGCAACGAAATCATTGATCTTTTACGGGAAAAGTTTCCGGACTGTGTAATCTCTCGAAGATTTGATCGGAATTGGCCATTGATTGTGATTTGTATTAAAAAATAGCATTTTTCTTTGAATATCAAAATAACACCTCTTGGTGGAGGACCCTTTAGTTAACCAATATGAAGTTTGCCAGGAAATAAAATATGATAGGAAACCAATAAAACTCCAATTTGGACTTTAAACAGAAACGCCGTCAAACACGGAGCAGTACTCACTAAATGGCAGAAATAATGTTATCATTATAGAACAGTTAGAAGATCATTTTGGCAATTCGAAAAACCTGAAAAGAGATTTCAGATAACGAACTCAAGGCTACAAGAATAAAATGATACTTAATACTCCTAACAATCATACAGGAAACACAGCCGTTGAAAGATTCCACACAAAAAAAAATAAAAATTAGAGACAATTATAGCTGTTCAGCCACCGAGCTTTTTTAGCAGCTATTGGTTTTAGAATTAGTTTAAAACTTTTCTGTTCATAAAGCTTTAAGATCCCACAACTTTGCCTGTTGACGAAGCCACCGAGGTGGAAATGGTCCTCATCACTCAAGATGATTTTTCAATGGAATTCCGGATAATTTTCATGCATTGCAACGACCCAATAAGCAAAGACACGACGTTGCTGATGATCGGCCGGCTTGAGTTCTTGTGTTAGATGGACTTTATAAGCCTTAAGCCCCAAATCTTTATGCAAAATGACGTTTGTGGAATGCCTAATTCCAAAGAACGAAGGAGGAATGGACAAACCTGGGATTTCTTCAACACTTTCGGCTACAACAGCAATATTTTCGGTTGTTCTTGAGCCACGGGCATGGGTTTTATTCCACACATCACTAACTTGTCGCAACAGATTGATTACGGTATTACGGTCCGACAAGGAGCTTCACGATTGTCCAAAAATATTCGAGTTTTACAAACCGTCTCTGCCAAATTTTCACTATTTTTATAGTAAATTTTAATAATTTCAATGCGTTGTTTAAGCGTGTATCGTTCCATTTTTATGAATGGCGTAGTTTCTACTCAAATATCAAAAAATTACAGCTTCAAAAGTGACATCTACCGAAATAGGGTCTATTCAAAGTAACACCTGTTATTGGAAAACCCTTTATAATGAATATATATATGACAATGTAAGTCAATACGAATATTAGAAAATGACAAATATGTATGTGATAATATGTATTAATATAACGCAAGTACAAGCAGAGAAAGTAAATTCATAGAGTCCCGGCCCGTTCCTCATTTTGGGCTCTAACAAAACCCGGGTAAGAAATACAACTCAGAAATTACTTCACCACAAGTTAACAGTAGGAAATTAATTAATATGGCTGCCGGAGAGAAATGGAGAGAGGGAGAGTGGCATGCAAGTTTGAAAAAATGTAGTTTCCATTTGCTTGCGTGCAGATTTGATTTGTTCATTTGATATGTCCATATAATTTGCATGTATGTATGTTTACATATTAGATTAATTCTTTTTTTTTTTGTGATAATTGCGCGAAATTGTATGCATGCATGTTTATATACATATATTAGCATACGACATACATATGTATGTATGTATATTAGATATATGGTAAATAATCCTCATAGAGAAATGATTCAGGCACACAGGAAGATGGCAAATGCAAATACATATATGTGAATTTATATGTATTCATATGCGTATATATGTATATATGTTGTGTATATGTATGTGCACTTGCCACAGCAAAAATATAACGATTCCCTAAAACTTCTCAAGAAATCCAGCGTACATTCATAGGCACAGCATTGTATGCACAGTAACTTTAAAATATGTACAGTTACCTTAAAATACTCTGATTTCAGAGTAAGTTTCTAACCTTACAGATATATGCTAATGTTTTTGTGCAATTTTTATCAATTGTAGAACTACACACGTAAAGTATTATACTAATTAACTATTTACCTACTATCAGAGAGCAAAAAGTAATTGCTTCGAAATTTTCTCCTCGTATTGAAATGTCCGACACAGAACTTTTTTATAAGCTACTGCTGTTTTCTGTAACTTACTGTGTGCTCATGCGCGCACTCAACGCACATCAGCTAATCATGGCCGCTACAGCTGCGTCTATGAATGCATTTTGTTCTTGTGGTCGCTAGGCTTAGAATTTTGGTGTTGGAAACATATATGTACATATAGAGGCATAAAGTGAGTATTTGCGGTTATATGTACATACATATATATATACGAATACGCATGACTTTGCTCAGAATAGACACATCTCCCTACATAGATTGTCCCAACATATGTATTCATATATGCATACATATGTATATGTAAACGCATGAGATTTTTGCATACATATGTATATTAGAAATATGTTTGTCTATTTGCTCTTGAATTTTTTATACTAGCTCACAGAAATAAGTATATGTGCAAAGTTTTTATACCGATATCTCTCTTGATAGTAACGGTACATTTTTGTTTGGTATGTCAAAGTCTGTATTTGCAATCCAACTAAACTATTCGCTTGCAAAATTCTTCTTTAGTCATTATTCCATTACCATACCATTATTACAAATTTGTTTTGCGAGATTTGGTTTTATATCAAATAAGTATATGTGCAATCAGAGATCAGTATTGATTTTTCACGCATAGAGAGCAAGTTATCAAAAAATGTTTTGTTATTTGCATTGATATCATAAAAAAAAAAAAAAATGTGAGTAAATAGATTACTTCTTTTGAATAAAGAATAATTGAATTATTGATATGTTAATCTGTAGAAAGCCACGTGGAAGATATTTATCCGAGGAAGAGCGTGGCTGATTAAAGGGCTAAGCGAAAGTGGCAAAAGCATTCATGAAATTACGGCTAGAGTAAATCGGCATAGGAATACCATTAGCAACTTTCTTAAAAATCCAGAAACATATGGTCAACTCAAACGAAGTGGCAGGCCAACTTACATTGACAGTAGATGCAAACGAGAAATTCGTCGTCTGGCTGCTCAAAAAGAAATGTCTTGCAAGTAAATTAAACACCATTTAAGTCTTAAGGACACCGATAGACTAATACATAAAATTTTGGTCGAGGACGGAACATTTAACCTGTTAAGTGACTAAGTCGTATATATGCGTCAATTTCAAAAGTTCATTTTATAGTTAAAGTCGTATATGTGCGTCATGCTGAAAAAGGAAATTGCATTTGCTATGAAATTTGCTGATATTTTGACATTATAAAGTAAGCATTAACACTGAATTTCCTGATAATCGTTATCATAATCGTTGAGAGCCAACGCGCACGGTGAATCCAATATTTGGCTGAAAACCGGTTTTGCATCGACAGTCTTCGCTTGAAATTAATTCAGCACAGTAAATCGAGCTGTCTAAGAAAAACTAATCGCTTAATAGGTTAAGTATTGGTTGTGGGAGCCGATAACAAGACTATTAGCACGCCACATTAAGGCTGGTGTGGCATTTGCCAAAAAATCTAAATTTTGGACTAACGAATTCCGAAGCGTTGTATTCTCGGACGAAAAAAAGTTCAACTTAGATGGTCCAGATGGTTGCCAGAAATATTGGCGGGACCTTAGTCAACCAGGGCAAACGCGTCATTAGTCTCCAATTTGTTTTATTCCGACAAGAACCAACGCAGAATTCTAAGTTGAAATATTAGAGGATGTTCTCATTGAATTTGCGGGAAACATATACGGAGACGACTGGGTGTTCCAGCAAGACAACGCCCCAATCAATGCGGTTCCTTTAACTAAGGCCTTCCTATCGTCAAGAAAAATTTCAGTTCTGGATTGGCTAGCACTAAGTCCCGATTTAAACCCAATTGAGCACCTCTGGGGAATATTGTTGGCCCGTATTTATAAAAATGGTCGGCAGTTTGAGAAAATCAAAGACCTTAAAGGTACTTAGTGGAAGAGTGGGATAAGATAGGTGATTCAACTCTTCAAAACTTGGCAGACTCTATGCCTAAACGTATAAATGATGTCCTTTCTCAAAATGGGAAACATATTAATTATTAGAAAACCGAAAGTTACAGACCGTTGTAAAAAAGTGTAAAGAAAGGCTGGTGCACGTATATGTACTTTTATCATATGAAGTAATTTTAATTTCTCTTTTAATTTAATAAGTTTAGTCAAGTTGAATTTTTGTTGCATAATTTTTTGTTCCTATTTTTCCTAAATATATATTAAATTATTGATTGAACCTTTCTGTTTTTCATGTGAAAGTACCCGTGCACATATACCTATTTCTTTGAAGTATGTAGATATGCATATGAGTTGTGTTATGAGGCAGGTCAAGATGTTTTTCTGCCCACTTGAATATGGATGGTATATGTATAACACTTTGTAGTATACTATGAATATACATAATTATTTAAAAAGTACAACATATTGTTGAAAACTAACCCTTCATGTAAATGAATGGTTTACAAGTTAATTTTTATGTGGATATTTTGAAATAATTTTGATAATACACTTAATATCAATACAATTAAGTTAATTAGATACTTAAATTTTCACATTCATGCATGCATATACTTAGAATTGATTTATTTATCTCACAAGAAATAATCCATTTACGCATGCAAAATGCGGCAAATAAGCATGAAAGAAAAATGTACAAGTCTGTTTGTTACGCCAAATGGCCTATAATTTTAATTATTAATTTAATTTTATATATTTAATTTAATTTTAATCAATATTATTATAATTTGTTAAATTCCATAATTTCTCGTAACCAATATTAAGCTTACTGGTTTCTAAAAATACTGTTTAATTTTAGTACCTATATGAATTTAAAAATAGCACTATATACATATGTATAAGCACCTATATCACATAACGTTGCATAGCAATACATATTTACTCTAAATACATAAATTTGAACTTAATCCGTTAGGCTAAGACTCTATAAAAACTTGAACTTAGGAATAAATAAACCACTTGTAAAGTTACACCGAACGCGCTCGCATTTCATTTAACAGGCAATTGTATTCGCGCCTTTCCCACGTAAAATTAATTTCTCATCTTAAAAACGCTTAAGATTTTTCACTGTTGTTATTTTCTTTTGCCTAACACCAAATCATGGCATTTGACATTTCAATGCAAACGCTATATTTTATTCTGTTGACTACGCTCCGCTATGGTAACTCTCTTCTGTTAATTTTTCCAAGGCTGTGGTGAAATAATAAAAATGTCTTACCCGCGTTTTGTTAGCATTTCACATTTAACCTGCTCATTCGTTCCTGAGCCTTCTCTATGAATTTACTGATGAATTTACGTTCTTTGGTACAAGTACAAGAATTAAGGTGACCAGATGTAACGAGTAAAAAATATTACAATATATACTAAACTATGATATTAAACAATACAAATAATCCACAATTAAATTACAATATATTCTGTACATCAGGTGCTGCTCCCAACAATAGTGTTATACGAATAAAATAAAAACCTACCATGAAATCGGTCGCCGTAGCCGAATGGGTTGGTGCGTCACTACCATTCGGAGTACGTTGATTTGAATCTCCGTGAAATACCAAAATAAAGAAAAAGTTTTTTCTAATAGTGGTCGCCCCTCGGGAGCCTTTAATATATAAGCACCTGATGTGCAAGATATATTGTACATAGTTTAATTGTAGATTATTTGTAAAGTTTAATATCATATGTATGTAGTTTAGTTGGTGCGTGACTACCATTCGGAATTCAGAGAGAGAACGTCGGTTCGAATCTCGATGAAAAATCAAAAAATTAAGAAACAGTTTTTTCTAATAGCGGTCGCCCCTCGGTAGGCAATGGCAAACCTCCGAGTGTATTTCTGACATGAAAAAAAAGCTCCTCATAAAAAATATCTGCCGTTCGGAGTCGGCTTGAACCAGTAGGTCCCTCCATTTGTGGAACAACATCAAGACGCACACCACAAATACGAGGAGGAGCTGGGCCAAACACCCAAAAAGGGTGTACGCGCCAATTATATAATATATATATATGTACTAGCGGGCCCTCACCCGCTTCGCTGGGTGAAAGGAAAATATAAATGAAAAGTGTTCTTTGTTTTTTTCTTGTTTCATCATTTAATTCATGCTCGGCCATTATTTTGTGACTTATTCTAATAACAATGTTTTATTTATTTTAGTGACTTACTCTAATGATTGTAAACTAACAACTTATTCGAAAGCCGTCTGATACACAAAATTTTTGGTTTTATTTTCATGCGGTGTATAAATATATAGTAACGATGGTTTCCCTACTCGAGAACATCCTACATACAGTTGCCCATGTCCAAAGCATGGATAAGTTAGGTCAATTCCATATATAATAATTGAAGTGTTTGACCTTGAGACTTATTGATTGTAATAGCAAAAGCAAGGCGAATGGGGAATTGAAGTCGCTTAAAATCAAAAGGCAAATCTTTTGAAATCATTGGAATGCGCGGAATCAAAACATCTTCACCTTTAAATTTGCCTTTCAAAATTGTTGCTTCAATTACATTGTTCATTGTCCGCTTCACTGCTAATCTTGTCCCATTGCATAGTTTCGGCTGATTGGTATTTCGCAACATAATGAGCCGACTTTCAATTGCACCATGTGGTGGCAAGCCAGGCAAATTAAGTGAATTCAAAAATTCAATTGGATAATTCACTACATCGTCGGGATTAGAGATTGAATCAATTGTTTTATAGGTGACAACTTCACCTGGAATTTGAGTCAAAATACTGGCATTGACTTCATTGACATCGACATTTTTGGCAGCTAATATAGCTCTCTCGCTTAGCCAATCTTGATTTCGATGGTTTTGTGCAATATTTGGGAATACATTTTCCACTAATTGTACTCTTGATTCTGTTACGGTACAAAAATTAGTTGGAAGTGTGATCATGCCTGTATTCTTATCAATTGGCTTTCGTCCATTTCCAATTAGCAACAAATGTTCGGAAAATTCAGCAGCTGTTGGATCATTCTGTAACTGCACACGAACATTAGTAGTTAATGTGAGTTTTTGAACATATCTCCACAGATTAGAAGATTTAAGGCACGCTCTCAATTCATCAGCTGCTGTTGATTTCGGAATAACAGGCAAAGTTTGTCGAAAATCACCGGCCAATAGAATTAGTGCACCACCAAATATGTTTGTGTTATTTCGAAAATCTTTCAGTGTTCTATTTAAGGCTTCCAGTGATTTTTTATGAGCCATCGTACATTCATCCCATACAATAATTTTGGGAAACATGTAGCAATAATGATGGCAAATAGTGTTCTTATTTGGTGCGGAGAACTTGTTGCACATGCATTCATAAGAGTTGCATTCCACTGATTATCATTTTCAAGCAAATTCAATTCTTTGCATGCTTGCTGATAAGTACAACAAAGATGACCATTAACTCGTTTCAAACTTTCGAATGATCTTGGGCCGGGAATATCAACTAAGAGTAAACGTAAATAGAAACATTCCACTTTACTTGGATGCACAGTGTAAAGTCGTCCGATTGCATCACCCAAATGAACACCTGGATATCCATCTACAGGTATTCCTCGTTGGCTTCGTACCCAGGACCTTGATGATGCATTCCAAGTATAATATTTAGGAACATTTGAATAAAGCAATGTTCTTGCAAATGAATCTGTTTCACATAAGTTGAAAAATGCAGTTAGTGTTGTTGCTGGTGGTCGTTCGGCCATTTGTTGAGCAGTATTTTCAGTGAAATAAACACTTTGTTCATTTTCTAAATGGACTGACAAATGAATAACAGGTGGATGGCGATCATGAGTCGGAAATGATAACATTCTCCAAACTGCTTCGTTGCTACTAATGTATCTTCCCATTTGGTAATTAGTAATTTCATCATTTCGATTTACAACTCCAAATACTGCCATGTAACTTCCTTTATTGATATATTTGCATATGTATTTGATGGAGTTTACGGAGTTACAATATTCAACATTTATATGTGCGTTAAATGTTTTCGATAATAATTTGGAATATGGAATTATCCAACGGTTATCGATCTCCCCATCTTGATTATTTATTTTCACAGTGACTGTTTTTCCATTATCTTCTGGTGATCTTCTACGGTACAATGGATATCCATCATTTCCAGTCATTGTTTCAGCAATTAATTGCCTTGGGTAGTTTTTTAGCATCAACCATACATGGAGAATTTCGATTTAACGTACCACACGGTCCATGAATCATGTTTTTGGTTACAGTAATATGTAATTCTGGATCTTCATTTATGTCTGGAATTTCAGCACATATAATATGATCAATTTTATCTGTGGTTAGTTTTTGTTTTAACCAAATCAAAATATGCGCATGAGGCAAGCCTCTTTTTTGCCATTCCACAGAATACATGAAACATTGTACATCTCCGTAAACTTTATGTTTTACAATGAAATCCATTAGAGACTGTAGCTTTCGTCTAAACACTCTTGCAGTAATGTCATGCCTATCAGTAGCTGATTGCCCAGTATATAAATGATTCTTAATATCATCCCATTTCGGATTGCATGTGAAAGTTATGAATAAGTCGGGTCGACCGTAATTTCTGACATAACACATTGCGTCTTGGGCGTATTCATGCATATGCCTTGGACTGCCTGTATACGATGAAGGTAATATTACCATTTGACCAATGTTATTAACGTTGGTATCGTTGTTAATTGCATCTCGTAAATGTATGCATTCGTCACAGCATAATTTTCTTTGGTTGAATCTAATGTAATTCAATAGTTATGTTTCTATTTTCTCATACATGTCAACAATATACTGATGAAATAATTTACGACATTTTAAAATGTGATTCTCTTGATTTTCTCTTATCATGATTCTGTTTGCATAATAATTCATTGCGCTTACAGTTTTATTTGTTTCTTGACCATTTCCTGGATTTATTTGTTTTATATCAATCGAATAACCATCTTCACCACGACAGAACATAAGAGGATATTGTAATGCATCATATTTTCGATGCGTTTCATTAACACGATGCAGTGTATCATTTCTTCTTTGCAAAACAATATCTCTTGATTGAAATTCATCTCCAGATATAACAATTGCAACTTCGTTGCTTGAAGTTGGTTGATTGTATCTTCCACGATGTTCGCCGGCAGGCGTTTTATTTGCATCAATTTTAATATTATGATTATCAGATTACAATCTTTCGATTGTTGTTGTAAAACTTTGCACCAAAACATTGTGTGTGTGTAATAAATCTTGTAACTCTCTCATAATGACTCTGTTTATATTTCTGGAAAATACACACCGTGCTTCTTGCCTCTTTTTCTTGACATGCTCTTTCCATCGAAGTTTGCAGTCAAGTGTCATACCTAGGTACTTCGCATAGTTTGAGTATGGGACTTGTTGATCATCTATGTATAGTGGTATAAGTCGTATTTAAGTGTTTGTGAAAACTACGTGTACAGATTTTGTTTGGTTAAGTTTAATTTTCCATGCATTAGTCCACTGGCAGATCTTATTTAACGCGGTTTGTAATGTGGCTGTCGATTCGTTTTCAGTTTTACCAACTGCAATCAAGGCGGTGCCATCTGCAAACGTTGCTGTGACGTAATTAGGATCAGACGGTAGGTCATGTGTAAAGATAAGGTACAGCAGAGGCCCAAGAAGCTGCCTTGGGGTACTCCTGCATTTATTTGTCGAAGACTTGAATAAGCATCATCTTGCTTGACTCGAAATTAGCGATCTGATAAGTACGACTCCAAGATTTCGTAGTATTGCTTAGGAAGTATTAATTTTAGTTTAAAAAGCAAACCTGTGTGACAAACTTTATCGAATGCCTTTGCCACATCGAGTAATACGCCAGAACATACTTTTTTATTTTCGAGTGCTTTTTCTATTTTGTGCGTGATCCTGTGTACCTGGTCGATTGTAGAATGTTTACTTCGAAAACCAAACTGATGTGTTGGAAATATTTTTTTTCGTTCTACTATTTTATTGAGTCTTTTAATCAAAAGCTTTTCAAACAGCTTTGAGATCACTGGTAGGAGTGATATAGGTCTATACGATGAAACTTCGTGTCCAGGTTTGCCTGGTTTTTGGAGCATAATAACCTCCGCAGTTTTCCAGAGAATAGGAACGTAATGAAACTTAAAAGATGCATTCATTATGCTAGTGAGAATTTGGATGCTTTTAGGGGGAAGCTGCTTGAGTATTTCTGCAGTGATTATATCGAAACCAGGGGATTTTTTATTTTTTAGCATTTTAATTTCTCTTTTTAGTTCGGCGCTCGTGACTCGTGGAATTTCTTCAAACTCTTGGAGCACGGATGTAGACAGGCTTTCGGATGTTGCCTCACGAGGTGTAAAAATATCAGCTAGATAATCTGCATATAGTTCTGCTTTTTGGGAATTGTTATTAGCCCATTTTCCTTCTTTTATCTTGAGTGGAGGACAGTGCATTTGTGGCCTTGTTAAGTACTTTGTGCATTTCCATAAAGAGTAATCCACACGACGATCGTTGGACAATGAATGCAAGTAACGAGAAACCCCATCATTTTTAAACTTCTTTATTTTCCGACTGAGGTCTTTGGTCATTTTGTTTAGCCTAGTTTTATCTATTGGTGCTCGTGTTTGATGCCACTTACTGCGAAGTTTTCTCTTTAGTGAAATAAGATCTCTGATGTCCTTTGGGTATTGAGTAATGACTGCGGTTTTTTAATAGTTGGAGTACTTTTCCATGCGGCAAGTTGCACGTTCGACGTAAAATTTTGAACTTCACTATCTAATTGTTCCTCATTAACTATTTGTGCTGCATTATTCTTGCAATTTTGTAGAGTTTTCTTGAAGTAATGCCAATCTGTGAATCGGTTACTCAATTTGTCCATATGTTCTTTAAAAATGATATGCTCGCTGAGAGACAAAAATATTGGCGAGTGATCCGAGTTTAGATAATCACTATCTTCAATTTCTAGAAAGTTTCGAGATATTTTGTTAACTATGAAGAAATCGATTAGGTCAGGCATTTTTTTGGAATCAGTTGGCCAGTACGTTGGTTTGCATGTTGTGACCGCATCACATCCAGCAAGTTGCATTGCCTTATGTAATTCTCTTCCTTTCGTTGTAGTTAGTCTTGAACCCCAGTATACGTTTTTAGCGTTAAAGTCTCCCCCCATGATGAATCTATTTTTATATCTTTTTAATAGTTTATAATATTGTTCACATTTGATTTGGTATCTTGAGGGGCTGTATAGTGCGATAAGCAAAAGGGGGTTTTGATCTTCATTAATGGTTACTGCTGTAACTTGGAACTCATCATCAGAAACTTTTTCTTCTTCGAAGTGCTTGACGCAGCTTTTTATTATTATTGCACTACCACCTCGAGCACAATTGCTTGGATGAATCACATGATAGGTTTTATAGTTTTTAAATTTTATCTATGATTGCGTTGTGAAATGCGTTTCAGATATCATACAGACATCAACATTTTCCGAATTGAGTACAATCTCCAACTCATTTTTGTGTTTTAGTAGTCCATTCGAGTATTTTTAGGGTTTTAGACATTGTTAGATTCGGATAAGAATATCTCAAGTTTAGATAAGCGTATTTCCAGTGCTTTATTGAAATCCATTTGCTCATTTAGTTTCTGTAGTATCTGTGCTAGTGCATCTCGAGAGGAAGCAGTATTAGTAGTGTTTTGTTTTAGAACATGTGCGTAAGTAAGTTGTTGTGGGGTCTGTTTTTTTAATGTATAATTGCAAGCCATTGATTTCTCAGAATTTTCTTCATTAATTTGGTTGGATTTCGTTGTATAGGGAGCTGGAAGTTCTTTTTTTTTCCTGTCCAACTTTTTGACTGCACTTTTTTTGTAGTTCTTTTGGTACTACGCACCCTCTATAACTGGCTGGATGGGCTTCTCCGCAGTTACAGCATTTTGGTTTTTCTTTTTCGGGTTTATTGCAGTCAATGCTTTTATGTTTTCCTGCACATTTAACACATCTTGGCTGTTTACCACAATAGTTTTGTGTATGACCGTAGGATTGACATAGTTTGCATTGTGGTATCAAATTTGATGATTTTACAGGTTCGATCGAGACAACTGAGTTTAAAATAGTTTTAATTTCGTATATCTTTTTTACATTTTCCATGGAGTCGAATGTTAACAGAAACATATCTAAAGGCTCCTTGGTTTTCCATTTTAGTTTATTGTGAGCACTTAGTGCATTAAGACCTTGTTTTCTTAAATCTTCTATGATTGCTTTGGCTTCACAGGAATGGTGTAGTTTTTTAACTACGACTTTAATTGGCCGCGTTTGTTTGTTCTCAAAACTGTACCACGAAATATTTTTAGTGGAAAAAGTTTTTGATAATTTTCTATAGTCTTCAATTGAAAAGGTGTTGACTTTATATACTCCATTATTCAAGAGTTTTATCGTAAAATTTTTTTTTCGACTCAGTTTTTGTTAATGTATATAACTGTTGGTAATTACAATCTCCAGATACCATAATAGGTGGTGGGCGAGTGTTTCCTTTAGTTGGTTTAGACGGCAAGAGGTCTTCATAATTTGCTTTAGAAAGTTCCGGAGATGATTCTGCCTTTCTCTTCTTTGCTGGTCTCTTCTTCAAAATCCAGTCGGTTTCGCGAGTAAGTTCTTCCTCATCAGTTGAGAAGTGTGCTATATCACTCGTTTGGAAATCCTTTGATTGGACGGATTTAAGTTTCGAATTTTCAGCTTTTACCTCGATTATTTCTTTTGAAAGGTTTTTACACATTTCTTCCATTTTTTCTAATTTTTTTGGTAAGTTCATTAATAGTGGCTGGATTTTGTGACGTATTTCCACCGCCTGGTGGAGGCGTTCTTTGTAAACTCATTTTTATGTAAATGGCAGCCCTACTCCAATTGGCATCGATAATGCAGTTTGATAATATTTACAGATTTGATAGCGCATAGATGGCGCACCACACCAGTAATTTATTTTGATTTACAAGAACAGCTGGTGGCCACTCTCCTTGTTATGCCGAAAATGTTTCTGTTTGTTTGTTTGTTTTTGTATTTGTTTTGGTTTTTGTATTTTACCTATCTATTTGGTTCTTTGCTGATCACCGCTCCCAATATGATGTCCAGGACGACTCTCCAATCGCTGGCACCTAGTCACGGTAACTTTTGGTTTAATTTAACACTTTAATATTGTTTTAAATATTTATTTTATCTAGAGCACAAGCCAGGCACGTTCACTCTCAATGACTAACTGTGTAACTGTCCTATGCTGCACCATTCAAATTTACAGAATTGATATTTATTGGCCGATTTTGAGAACGTGACCTAGTACGATCTCTTTGTTGACTTAATCTATCAGCATGATTTTCCTCACTTTCATTTTTTCTGTGATTTTGCACATTTCTATTGTGACGTGTATTACGTCCGATGTTAGCATGTCTTCTACCTCTTGGCATTTCTTTTACCGAATCAAAGTGGTCTTCTTCATGTCACTCTGAGCTCCTGATTGCTACTTTTCTTGTTTTTAAACTGGAATTCAAATTAACATACTGTTAGCGCCATCTTTTAAAAATATAATTGAACTTTTAGCACGCGTTGAAATGAAAATTACACAGAATAGAAATGTGAAATGATCAGCAAAAATAATATAAATTTTTGAAATTTTTCTTGAAAATATCTACGGGAATTGTGAAAACAATCTCTTTTCTTAAATATCTTAAGTAAAAACTTCTAAAATATTAATTACTTTTGCCGATTTCTGTTGTGTGTATTTTTCACACCATTTATTCACTGTTTCACTTGTCATTTGCAAAATTAATATATATTTTGTAAATTTTTCGTGAAAATATCGTTGGAAAATGTGAAAACAATCTCTTCTCCTAAATATTTCTGACGCACTTCTTTTATCTCTTTGGTTGATGCCTGGAAACTGCTTCACTTGAACACTTTACCAAATAAAACACTTTCTTGTTAGTTTTAACACTTACTTTCATTATGCACTATTACTGATAACCTTTGGTAATCTTCTAAGAAAACGGCCTTGCTTAAGTTGTCAGGTTCGTTGAGCTAATGGTTTTGCTTCGGTTATTCCGAAGTGTGGGTGTAAAGAAGAATTATTTCAGCAAAGTGTTAAGTTAGTCACAGCAGCATTGTGTTACGATAAATTATTGCAGGCGGTCAGCTACAGCTGTGTCTGCTAATTTGTATGTTTCTATTCTATGCGAATGCAGGCGTGCAGCCACTGCTGTATGAATATATGTATATGTATGTATGTTTGCATTCCATTGAAATGTCTGTAATGGAATGAAAATTTAGGCATAAATACTGCTGCGTTAACTTGTACATATGTGAGTAAAATGTACGCTCCATGCAACCGTTTACAATAACAACCACACGCGTAAAAAGGACGCTGCCTCGTGTATACTCTGTGTTGACGAAGAAGTAAAGGAAATTTTAACCAAACATAGTTACAAACCTTCTCCACATGTGTTTCTTCAATGTGGCAAAGTTTGGTTAAAATCGGTTGAGCCATTCTCCGTAAAGTTCATCACAACGCGAAAAACGGCTGAATTTATGTATATATAGATATGTAGCTTATTACATATTACAAAGAGTGATTTTTTAAGAGCTATAGGAACGTTTTTCAAAGAAAGACACATGAAATTTTTATTTAAATCGATAGGCTTGTCTGAATAGCTGAATGAGCTTTAACATAGTCCCACAAAAAAGAATCTAAAGGCGTTATTCCGTACGATCTGGGTGGCCAATTGACAAGTCCCGAACGTGAAATAAAATGTTCACCGCCTCTCAACAAGCCCATTGTTACGCGTGCTGTGTGGAATGTGGCACCGTCTTGCTGAAACCACATGTCATGCAAGTCAAGCTCTTGCATTTTGGACAAAAAAGTTGGATATCATTTCACGGTAGCGCTCATCATTCACAGTTACGTTACGATTCGCAGCATCTTTGAAGAAGTACGGTCCAAAGATACCTCCAGCCCATAAACCGCACCAAACTGTGACCTTTTCTGGACACATTGGTAGCTCTTGCAATTCTTTTGGCTGATCTTCACTCCAAAATGGACAACTCTGCTTATTTACGTATCCATTGATCCAAAAATGAGCTTCGTCGCTGAACACAATTTTTCGATAAAAAAATGGCTCTTCGGCCAACTTTCCAAGAGCCTATTCACCAAAAATTCTGCGTTGCGGTTCATTCGGCTTCAATTCTTGCACCAGTTGTATTTTAAAAGGCTTCACACCTAAATCCTTTCGCAAAATTTTCCACGTTGTTGAGTAACAGAGGCCCAATTGCGAACGGCGACGAATCGATAATTAATGGTCATCATTAACACTGGCCGATACAGCTGCGATATTTTCTTCAGTTCGCACTCTACGTAAGCGTGTTGGTAGTTTGATGTCCAATAATGTAAATTTGGTTCTAAATTTAGTCACAATATCTCGAATAGCCGCTTCAGTGGGTCGATTAAACTGACCATAAAATGGAAGAAGCGCGCGATAAACTTTCTTAACAGAACACGCATTTTTATATATTAATAAAATTGAATGATTTGCAAGCGTTGTTCGTTTGTAAAACGATTCATGGTTAAATTATAGACCAAACTGAAGATGTTTGATAGTGAAGCAAAACACGAAACGTGCGTCAGCTGTTTAAACCACATCTCGCTTTTCTTTAAGTAGATCAACTCCTTCATCATGATGCAACGTATTTTTAGTTACGTACATTAGTTCATCACCATCACCAAGATCGTTAAAATCATCGCATCTTACATCCGAAAACATATAACGTGGAACTCAACTGCTAATTCGCATTGTTCAAAGAGCTCAACTCTTTGGCCAGAATACTTTGCCTTGAAAGAAAACTGATGCGTCCATGCGTCGAGTAGCATTTCTTTTCTGTCGCCGTTTCTGATGACCCATTAACATCAGCCATAATCATGCATTTTCATATATTAGAAAGAATTGCCATGCAGGCCCCCAGCCCTCACTTGCGGCAATTCGAATGCAATTTTGGCCTATAGATGGTAGGAAAACTACTGCGCGTGCCCTACAAAAATGTATAATATGCTGTAGGTCAAAACCGAAACTTTTTGAGCACGTCATCGCTGACTTGCCTATGGAGCGCACTCTGGCCTCACGAGCTTTCATCGTCACTGGAGTGGACTACTGAGGTCTATTTCATTTCAAGCCAGGAAGTCGGAATAAGCCACCCCAGAAATGCTATATCAGCGTCTTCATCTGTTTTGCAACCAAGGCCGTGTGGACGGAACTAGTGAGGGACCTTTCAACTGGTGCTTTCTTGGAGGCTCTCAAGTGATTTGCGGCCAAACGTAGGCGCTAAAATCGAGTTGAGGGACTTAAACGCCTCCTTCTATGTAAAATCGAAAAACGGTTGAATTCTATAAATAATTGTATTTATAAAGAACAAAAACATAATGTCTATTTCGATCAATTTATTGTACAAATATACAATTGTCGAAAAGCAAAATCGAGCATTCACAAGAAAATATTGTACCAACCACATATGGAATAATGCATCCCAATATGTTATATTTATTATATTAACAAGTGATTAAATAACAAAATACGATATTAATATCCTAAATAACTCTTATCTAATATTTGGCATAAAAGTACCAACAACTTTTCAAACCGTAAAAATAAGAGCTGTAATTCCTCTGTCTAATGACGAAATTTATGAAAAAGAAGCAAAAATAGAAGAGATATCCACTTATGAAAATAAAACATTATATGCAGTTGGGAAAAAATAAGCAGCAATCATATAAAAACAATTACTGTTAAAAACGAATAAATTTACTAATTAACCAAATTTGTAACCAAGTATTAATGGAAAATTTTTAATAATATATAATAACTGTTCAATCAAGTTTAATGATTATTATTTTTCGAATTATGTTCTTTATACTTGTAGAAGAAAAACCCGTAAGAGTAAAATATGAAGACTGGCGAAATTTAGCAAAAAAAAAAAAATTACGTATGGCCAAATAATAAAATACAACCCCCTTTTAGGGAGATTTCAGCAAACATTTATATTTCAAATGGCCAAATTCCATTCCATCTGATACTTTAAAGAGTAGATGCGGATCGAATTTTTTGGTAAAACGAACATCTATCGGAATTTCGAGTAAAGAAATTGAAACAATTTTGTAAAACCAGATGGGTAGAGCAGTTTGAGTCAATCGCAACATATCTGATGCTTTCCATTTCAATTCAACCGGGCTACTCGGGTCATGTTCTTCGATTTCGATGTAACTTAAATATGTTGCTCTCTGGTCAAAATAATGAGACACGTATTTTTTTGTTCGCCCGAAAAAATTTTTTTTCAAGAGTTATCGGCAATTTTGTTTTTCGGCTCAAAATCGATTTTTTTTAATTATATAAGAAAAAAATTTTTTGAACTACTCATAACTTAGTCAAAAATGAACCGATTTTAATAATTTTGGGTTCAAAATGATCGTAATTACTTACACAAGCGACTTCATGTAGAAACAATTGCAAAAAAGTAGTTGAAAATTTTTTATTTAGTAAAAAAGAAAAAAAATTTAAATTTTTTCAAAATTCAATATTTCAAAAAGGGCATTTTTTTTTTTTTTATAACTTTTTCCAAATCAAAAAAACATCTCAAACTTTAATTGAGCTGCATGCCTAGTAGCTAAAATGCTTTGTTTTTGAGTAATGAATTTTTGAGTAAACACCCTGTTTCGCACTTTTTGTTTTTTGCAAAATAAAAAATTTTCAACTACTTTTTTGCAATTGTTTCTACATGAAGTCGCTCGTGTAAGTAATTACGATTATTTTGAACCCAGAATCATTCAAATCGGCTTATTTTTTAATGCTCATAACTTAATTAAAAATGAACCGATTTTAATAATTCTGGGTTCAAAATGATCGTAATTACTTACACAAGCGACTTCATGTAGAAACAATTGCAAAAACGTAGTTGAAAATTTTTTATTTAGCATTTTTTATTTTGCGAAAGCCAAGGATTGCGTCGAAACAGACCCAACGTTCCAACGTACAAACTGATTCAGCTGAAGATTATTTCCGCATAACAACCTACATACCGTATATTGATTCGTTTCTGGTACAATTGCAATCGTTTCTGGTACAATTGCAATCGTCTTCATCTTCGTCTTCGTCTCAGCGTCCACTGTGTTTGCAACCTTAATAGCATGTGCCCTGTGTGTTCTATCGTAATTTTGTTGAAAGAACTGCCCCAAGCTCCAAATTATCCAACGAAGGTTTCCAATTATGTTCAGTTGCTGTAAACAAAACTGTTTGACAAAATTCCTCCCCGTTTTCTTTATGTGCTTTGACGAACTCCAAGTGAAGTTAACGGTTTTTTTGCGTGGTGTTCTATTTTAGAAACCATTATTGTTGAGACTTCTTCTCTTAAGTGGAGACATATATTACTTCTAATGTTCGGCTAATTTTGTAGCACTAACTTTTGGATTTTTGCATACTTCTTTGAAAATCAAACTGATATCTCTGCGAGATAGATCGAACCAATATTTTTAAAGTTTTGACAATGGTCTATATTGATGGTGGACTAAAGTTTAAAATTTTAGAAATTTCACCATATACATCTTTTTTTTCTGCGCACAACTTAAAGGGTGATCAATTTAGAGATATCGGATTGTAAATTGAAATAAAACAACGTAAATTCTAATTGATTCGGCAATCTTTATTATTTTTGTGTGAAACCATTCCTGGAATTTATTTGTTATGGATAACCTATTTCAAATGTTGGCCGCAACTGTGTCGTAATTCGAACAACCGTAAGCACGATTCGCTGTAGCCTCAGTACCTCAACCGAAGCATTTAGACTTTAAATACCTCAACAAATAAAAGTCCAAATATGCAATATAACATGATCTTGGTGGCCAATTCAGTGGACCGAGAGAGAGATCATCACGAGTTTCTACTTCCGCCATCAAAAAGTCGATTATTATGGTGCGATAAGGATCGCCATTCACTGTTACATTGGTCCCAGCCTAGTTTTGGAGAAATATGGGCCAATGAGTCCTCCAGCATAGGTTGCACCAAGCGGTTGTTTCCAATGAATGTAATGGCTTCGGGTTGTTCTTCAACCCAAATACTGAACACCACATATTGACCTGAGTTCGAGGTATGGATCGTCGATTTTCGTAATACAATTATACGATTTATAAACGTTGTTGAGACGTAAGTCTTTCCATGAAGAAATGGAGCAGTCACGCGCGATCTGCCAAAAAATCCTATGGGGAAAAAAGACCTCCAACCTGTTCCCCCTTTATGCATAGATAGTGTAAAATGGTTCAAACAGTGCGGTAAATAAGTGGCGACAGTAATGCAATCAAGTTTTCGGCCAGTTGTATTGCAAAATTCCAAGGCAAGTTGTCTCTTACAAAAACCACTGCAATAAAGAAACACGTTCCAAGTACCATATTAAAACAAAAAACACAAAGAAAACGTTGTTCCGTGCGGACGTGTTTTTATTTTGATTGCCATGTTTGAACTGTTTATTTTCTTTTCTTCTATGTATGCAGTTGGGATATAGTGACTCTTTATCATTTGCTAATTTAAATCGTCATCATGCGGTGTCTATGTGGGCAAAAGATGGAGCGTTCTCACCAAAAAATTCAATGTGCGAAGTGCTACGTTTTATTTCATATTGCCTGCGTAAATATTTTACCAGCTACGATTAGCCATTCTATTACAAAGTTTGTGCTGCAAAACGCCGTGGCTCCATTCGATCGCCACCTCCTCCCGTCGTTCTAGATAACAGTGTCACTATTGCTGCCACTAACGAATCGGATGCCTCTAATTATGGAACTTTCTCTATGCACAGAAATAATGGGAATATCCTTGAGCATTAACAATATATTTTAAGGAAGACTAAATCGCTTCAACCTGAGCTACACTTATTGCAGAGCAAGCATTGCATTGAAAAAACTAATGCAGTCGATCAATGTGCTCACCAAACAAATTAATACTTTGCGTACCTAATTCAAAAAACGTAAACTCATAGAGAAGACTCAGGAACGAATGGTCTGCGCATTGTCAAATGCTAACAAAACGCGGCTAAGAAATTCTTATTATTTCACCACGGCCTTGGAAAAGTTAACATAAGAGAGTTAACATAGCGGAGCGTAGTCAACAGAATTAAATATAGTGTTTGCATTGAAATGTAAAATGCCATGATTTGGTGCTAGGCA
Organism: Anastrepha obliqua; assembly: GCF_027943255.1. NCBI lineage: Eukaryota > Metazoa > Arthropoda > Insecta > Diptera > Tephritidae > Anastrepha > Anastrepha obliqua. Next base: position 5,895,628 of record NC_072897.1, read on the forward strand.
AAGTAAAATAACAGCAGACATGTAGGTACATTTTTCTTTCATGCTTATTTACGGTTATAAGTAAATACGTTTAAATGTTTTAAGTACATACGTTTAAATGTGCTAGTGTCTCTAACTCTATTCTCACACCAAATAATGTAACTGGAAATCATGAATTATATTTTATTGATAATATTCTGAGTCTTAATTTATTTCAAATTAATAATTTTTTTTAATTCTCTGATTAGAATCTTAGACCTCATATTTGTAAGTGATAACATAAACTACGAAATCAATGAATGTTTGAATTCCATAACTCCTAAAGGTAAGCATTATTTAGTTGTCAAAATTGACTTTTACTGTTTTGCTACTATTGCGTCTGATGTCAGGCTATCATTCAATTATTCTTTATGCGATTTTGTCAATTTCACTGACTTATTACTGGACATTAATTGGGATAATTTATTTGCTGAACTTGACACATCTAGTAGTTTTTCTGCTTTTAAGTCCATTTTGTCTAAACTCTGCTTAGATAACATTCCGCTCAGAAAGAAAAAGCCCTATAAATTGCCCTGGTATTCTAAGTCTTTGAAAAAGCTTAAAAATCTTAAAAATAATTATTCCAAGAAGTTTAAATCTACGAAGAATCATTTGTACTTCGTTAAATATAAGCAAGTGTTAAAGGATTTTCATAAATCTCTCTATAAAAGCTATATTACCAATATAGAGTTAAACATTAAAGCAAATCCCAAAATCTTCTGGAAATACATAAAATCTAGAAGGAGTAGTGCCAGTGTTCCCACTGGTATGTTTTTCGATAATAGCCAAGCGCGAAGCCCAACTTGTTTGCTGAATTTTTTAAATTTAATTTTGTTGACGACGAACTTGATCGCCCATCCGACTTTTCTTCTGACTTATATAATGCCCTGAACTTTGGAGGTCTTTGCCTCTCTTCTGAGGATATTAGTAACGTTTTAATTAAATTGAAATCATCCTCTTAAACTGATGCTGATGGACTTTCAGCAGTTTTGATAAAAAATTGTCCAGCCTTCGTCTATCCCCTGAAAATTATTTTCAACAAATCTTTATCGTCGGGGTGTTTCATTTACGCATGGAAACTCTCTTTCATTACGCCCTTCTTTAATAGTGGCAATAAAAATGACGTTAGAAATTATAGGCCTATCTCTAAGCTGTCAACTATTTCCAAAATTTTTGAGCACGCGGTCTATGCAAAGCTGAGTTTTGCCGTTAAATCTTGAATTTGCTCTAATCAGCATGGGTTTATTGCCCAGATCTACAGTATCTAATCTGGCTGTTTTTAGTGAATACGGCATTGATTCTTTCTCCGCTGGCTTCCAGGTCGATTGTATTTACACCGACTTTTCGAAAGCCTTCGACAAAGTTTCTCATAGAATCTTACTTAAAAAGAGGTTGTCTGTAAAGTCGGTTTACTGACGATAGTTTAACGTGACAACGTCATAAGAAAATATTGATGGAATGGTTGCAATTTTCAAAACAAAATTTTAATTTTATTTGTTTGCTAGATATTTTGTATGGATATAGAGGAGGAGGTAAATGGAATTGCAGTGGAATAGGTCAAGTTACATTTACACAAACGTGAAAAATGACGAAACATTTATCAAATTCATGAAAGATATCTTCAATTTCGATTGTGCATCAGACGTTAATAAGTCAACAACACTAAGAGGCACCATCATCGATTTGCCTTTTTCAAGACACTTTATACTCGAAACACTCCCTTTCATTTCCTACTTTTTCTATCATCGTCCTATTCTCAACAGAGAAATGGTTCATTACCATGCACACAGGAAGAAGGCATATGCAAATACAAGTATGTGAATTTATATACCTACATATGCGCATATACATACATATATATGCTCACTCAAGTAGGACAGAGCCAGATGTCGAACGTTGCCGAACGCGGGGACCGATTGTGCTCTTTGTCGTTCGTTCCGCGCTCTCGCTTGCAGTTCAAGCACATTAGCTTACATTTGCTTGCGTACGGAATAGATTCGTATATTTGATATGTCCATATGACTTGTATGCATCTTTACATATAGATTTGTTCTTTTTGAAAATTGCGCGAAATTGTATATGTATATGCATGTTTATATACATACATATATTAGTATACAACATATCTTATGAGGTATATGGTAAATATTATCATGCATTTTTTCCTTCATATATAATAAAAAAATTAATAATAATAACATTAAAACAACAGGTATTATTAACAAACTTAGTTTTATTTTAAATTCTTCAGGTGAATCAAATTAATAATAATCAATAAGAAGGCATATGCAAATACAAATACGTGAATTTATATATGTACATATGCGCATATACATACATATATACGCTCACTTAAGTAGGAGAGAGCAAGATGTCGAACGTTGCCGTTCGTTTGCTTTGTTCGTTCCGCGCTTTCGCTTGCAGTTCATTCAAGGTAACGGCAATGAGCAAGGTAACGACAAATGAGCAAGGTAACGACACATTTTTTCGTGCGTGCAGCCGGCTAAATCGAATTATAAGACGTTATCACGTCAAAACAAACTGAGACGTCAACGTTTTTCGAAACCCGAAGAAGCGGTTGCGGCATTCAGAATGCATGTTTTCGAGGTACCTCATTCAGAATGGCAAAAGTGCTTCAACAATTGGTTCAAACGCATGCAAAAGTGTATAGATCTTCATGGGGAATATTTTGAAAAACAATAAAGTGACTGTATATAACGCCATAAATGACGGTTCGCATAAAGCTTCTCTTCGTTGCCGTTTGGCTACAATTGTAGCCAATTTGCTACATTTAAAATTGAAAGCTATAATGCTTCTTAAATGGCTACATTTTCATAGTTACAATTTTTTTCAATATAAAAAATTAGAAAACTAACACTTTATATATAAAAGCACAGAAATACGGTTGGGTTCATACCTTAAGTGCATACCTATATAAACCAATTGACACTTTGTATATGTTTAGCTATCTCTCTTGCGCACTTTCTCTTTGGTGACATTGTTCGCGCGCTGTCATCATAGATGACGCAGTCATGCTATGCACATGTCAAAATTACAGTAGCAAAGAAGTTATGTGAAGCTGGAAGTGCCCGGTAGCTGATTTTAAAGGGAAATGGATAAGTAAGTTTATATAATGATAATATTAAATCAATAACTTTTGCAAATGTCATAAATGTATTTGATATTTTACTTTTTGGGTGCAGTGAAACAGAAACAAGAAGTTCAGAGTGTTCAGAGTTAGAATCCAGAAGAAGTTAAATATCGATAGACTCATTTTTAGATGCGAATATAGAGCAGATGAACCAAATTGTGAAAAACGCTGAACTCACAATTGTAATGTTTTTGATAGCACACAACTTACCTTTCCTGCTAATGGATGTCTTTCCTGGTCTTTTAACTGAATGTTGCTCAGATTCAGAAGTGGTAAAACGTTTAAAATGCGCCAGAACGAAGGACCTCATTTCGAAGTTAAAATCATGTAAGTTTTTGAACATCATCAACGAAACCACAGATGCTTTAACTAAAAAGTGCTTAGTGCTAGTTGTGAGATATGTCGGAAGCTTTATAGTACGCGATCGCTTCGTAGTGTTTGAAGTTTTAAAAAATGTCTTCCATAACAACAACATTCCACTCAAAAACATCATTGGTTTGGCTACGGATGGTGCCAATATAATGACTGGACATTGATCACGTTTGTTTGAGGCAGAAACAAATATTTTTTATTTGAAGTGCACTTGTCATTCTTTGCATTTGTGCGTAAGTTATGCCTGTAAGAAACTACCCGGAGGCGTCGATTGGTTATGCCGAAATATATATATAGTTTTTTTTCGCACAACACTAAGCGAGTGCACGATTTTGCAGAGTTCCAGGACTATTGGGACGCCTTAAAACTTTTTTTTTATTAGTTGTAAATTAGAAGTAAATGCAGTTCGATTTGTTCAATTAGCTGAAAATATGAACAACGAAATACAAGTTTATTTCTGATTTCTTTCGTACGTGTTGCCTCTAATAAGCAATTTGAATAAAGAGTTTCAGTCGGAACAAAGTCGTTTGCCATATCTTTACTCAAATATTAAATCACATTACATTTTAATTATGAGCAATTTTATTAAAATCAAAACCATAACAAATAAGTGATATAAAAGGAGAAATTTTACATTGAACTTTTAGATCAAATCAAATTAAGAATTGATTTCACGAGAAAGGACTTGGAAATTTTTAAAATAATAACCTGTATCCAGGTTCTGCCAAACAACGACAATTCTATTTTAGATTTAATTTTGCAATTTGAATTCTTATGTAATGCTGACTGTGATAAAATTGTTATTATTATTATTATTAGAAGGCCATTACGCACTGCGACCAGAGCTGATCTATTGTGAAAGGCCTATTTTGTAACCCTAGAGTTTTAGGCTTTTTAAAAATTTTAGCACAGTTTTGGGTTTGTTGTTCCAAAGATTGCATGGAGATACCACGATACCACCAAGGTGGTGAAGTCTTTGTCTGCCCAACACAGGACATTCACAAAGCACATGTTCTGAGCTTTCTATGTCCATTTCGCAAAAGCGGCAGACATTGGTCTCGGATAGACCAATATTGTTTAGATGGTACCTCAGGCTGCAGTGACCTGTAAGGTATCCGGTTAAAAGACGCAGATCTACTCTGTTTAGTGAGAGAAGTTTGTCAGATATTCCTTTGTTGGGACTTAGGAATAGTTTGGCTTGACTCTGACCGGCACAGTTTTGCCAGTGGCAGCAAATTTTCTTTCTCCACGTTTCCTAAGGAATTCATTAATGTGGCCTTTTGTGAATCCACAGAAAGACTCAGGACCAGTAAGTTGCATATTTGCTCTTTGTTTTGCAAGGTCATCAGCCATTTGATTTCCCTCATGTCCTTCATGTCCCGGAATCCAGCCTAGTGTTACTATGTTGAGGTTTCCTAACGTGTTGAGAAGGTTTAGGCAATCATTTACCAATTTAGAGGTGATTGTCGTTGATAGAAGGGCTTTTAGAGCCGCTTGGCTGAGAGCCAGGTTTGAAAGTGAGAGAATAGTTCTCCAGCCTGTGCGTTCATTAATTATAACTTGGAAGTTCCTGAAGAGTTTGGTTTGGGTGATAATATATCATCCCCATAAAGAATGGGACTATGTAGGAAGTCTTCTAAGATCTTTAAATGTCCTTTCATATCCCCACTTTTAAGTTCAGATATACCGTTTAATCTTAAGGCACTCGAGCGAGGTTCCCTTTCAATCAAGATTGGAAGCGGTGGTATGTTCAGGAGCACACCCAATGCATCCGTGGGACATGTTCTCATAGCCCCTGTAATACCAACGCATATCAGGCGAAGTAGTTTGTTTAATTCGTTTACTGCTTTTCTTTGCTTGACCTTGGGCCACCATGCTAAGGATGCATAAGTGACTATGGGCTTCACAACTGTGGTGAATGTCCAGAAGGTCAATCTAGGGGTTAGTCCCCATGTCTTACCAAAAAGTTTTGTGCAGCCAAAGAATGCCCTTCTGGCTTTTGAAGTAACTCTCTCAATATGGGAACTCCACGTAAGCATTTTGTCAAGACTGACGCCAAGATAGTACGCTTCTGTCGAGAGTTGAAGTGTTGTTCCATTAAGAGTCGGACATTTGAGATTTATGTTCCTTCTCCTAGTAAACGGTACAAGTGTTGTTTTGGATGGGTTGATGGAGAGCCCTTTTTCCGAGCACCATTTGTTTATTATTGTAAGGGCTTGCTGCATGTGATCCGAAATGGTTTCCTCATGCCAGCCTAATACATAAACTACTAGGTCATCAGCGTAACCCTGAGTGTGAAGTCCTAGGTTATTCAGTTTGTGGAGAAGTTCATCTATGACTAGAGTCCACAGAAGAAGAGAGTGTACGCCACCTTGAGGGCAACCTCTTGTGGCTTTAATAGATTTGATTGCTCCTCCTAGTTCGGTGCTGATCGTCCTAGATTTCAGCATGAATATTATCCATCTAGTGATGGGTTCAGGTACCTCCTTTAGATATAGGGCATTATAGATTGCCTCATAGGAGGTGTTATCACAAGCTCCTGATATGTCAATAAATGCACATAGAGCTATCTGTTTGGACTCAATAGGCTTTTCAATAACTGTTACCAGGCTGTGTTTTGCAGTCTCAGTGGATTTTCCCTGTTGATAGGCAAATTGAAGTCGATGCAGTGGGAATTTAGCTAGATTGTATTCCCTAATATACTGATCAACTATCTTTTCCATTGTTTTGAGGAAAAATGAGCTGAGACTAATTGGTCTGTATGATTAGGCAATTGTTCGGTTTTTTCCCCTACCTTTGGAATAAATACGACCTTAACCTCAGCCCATTTTGTAGGCAAATATCCTAGCAGTAAGCTTGCTTTGTATAGTCTGGTCAAATTAGGGACAATATGGTGTGCACCCTGCTGTAAAAGACAGGGGAATATCCCATCAGGACCAGGAGATTTGTATGGGCTGAATGTTGATATCGCCCATTGTAACCGCTTTTCATGGAATAGCTTGTTTGCTAGTTTTAAGTTCTCAGCACCCGCAGATGTAGTAGTTTCTGCCGGTACAGGGATCTCGTCTAGCACAAGTGATCCAGGGAAGTGAGTGTCCAGCAGAAGTTGACTGGTTTCCTCTGTATTCCTTGTGTAGCTTCCGTCTGGCTTTTTCAGGGTACTAATGCCGTTTGAGTGATCTTTTAGTAGGGCTTTTTGGATACGAATAGCATCCGGAAGACTACACATCTTTTCACAGTGATTCCTTCAAGTAGCCCTTTTAGATTTCCTCAATTCTTTATTGTAGTTGGTTAGGGCTGTTGAGTAAGAGGATCAGTCCCCCATTGCTTAAGCTCTATTCCATAGGGTTCTTGTTTCTTTACGCAGGTTGGAAAGTGTACTATTCCACCAAGGAACATTTCTTTGTGGCTTTTTCACTTTTACTGGGCAACTTTCGTGAAACGCAGATATTATGTTTGAATGTAGTTCGCTGAATGTGACGCTTAGAGCAGTTAACACTTTGTTCTAAATAGAAGTGAAAGTAGTCCCAGTTAGTTTTTCTGGGGTTTCTGTAAATTGTCATTTGTGGTTTGGTTGCACCTATATCGAATCTAATATGTCTGTGATCCGACATAGATGTTTCCTCTGACACATGCCAATTTGAGACTTCGGACAAAACATTATGGCTAGAGAGAGTGATGTCAAGGACTTCACCTCTGATTGCATTAATGAATGTAGGTTCGTTGCCTCGGTTTAGGATAGATATATTATACCTAAGTAGAAATTCAATAAGGTACTCACCTCTTGGATTGATGTTTGTGCTTCCCCACGCTGTGTGGTGCGCATTTGCATCACAGCAGAGGATCCACCGGAGACGTTTTTGCTGACAATATTCCACCAGGGCTATAACCTCCCTTGTTGGAGCAGTAACCTCATCTCCTGGGAGGTAGGCGGAGGCAAGTACTACCTCATGCTCACCTTTGCTCGTTGGCACTTTTACCCAAATCGCCACCAGGTCTTCTGTAATGAACTGTGATATTGGGATAAAGGTTAGTTGATTATTTATTATCAACGCCGCTCTGGGACGGTCTTTGTTGGCAGCATATATCAACTTACCGTTTGCGCTCTGGAGTCCCAGAATGACTCCTTTACGTACCCATGGTTCTTGAATGAAAGCTACATCCAAGAGTTCTTGGTTAAATCTCCTCGTAAGCACGTCCGAGGCAGCTTTTGCGTGATGGAGATTTATTTGAAGGCATCCGAGTTGCCTTCTGGTGTTGTAAGGTTTTCGCTTAGGCCAGGTCATCTAGTGATCCTTCGTTTGGCAATGGCTGCCTTTTTCTTGCCTCGGTTGCTTTTCAGCAGGACTGCTTCCTCAGCGGACATCTGATCCCCTCTTCGAGCCTTGTTGTGGCTGTGCGCTTTTTTATCAGCCTGCAGCGGGGGTCGCATGCGGATATCCTCGGCCACATTATGGCGCCATGTGCTGGATGTTGTTGGCTTTTCTGGCTCGTGTCTGGAGCAGCTGGCCTTATCGTCCTGGGCTATTGAAGCCGTTGGAGTCAAAGTTCCCGTTTCCTCAGAGCTTTGTTTCGCCGAGGGGCCAGAGTCCTGTTCGGTAACCTTAGGCGGATCAATCGGGCCTTTAGATTTTGGCCGAAGTTGGGTTTTACCGAACCCGTAGTTCAACCAGTTGTTGGAAGTCTTTATGACTTCTGCGGAGATTGGGTCAATAGCAATGGTAATTTCTACCACAGTACCCTTGCGCACTCTGTTGAGCACCCGCCAGTCATTGGTGTTGAGGCCCTCGTTTTGGCCGTCAAGGAGGCTAATAATATCCTCAGCTGAGGTGCTGTCCAATTCTGGAAAGTGACCAACGAAGATTTGTGGGCGCGGTATGTCCGCCTCCTGCACAATCTTCAGCTGTGCATCTTTCCACGGCTTCATCTTAGAAACTACTTCCTTTAGCCAATTAGCCGTATCATCGCAGCCGCATGATATAACTATATATCCTGGGCGAAAGGTGCAGCTATTAAGTTTGGGCTTTGCAGCACCAGTCTGCTTTTTCCTTATCGCCTCCAGGATAGCATGTTGTATGGTCGTTAGTCTTTCCGTCGACCATACTGTAGTGGGATAGTCAGGAGGAATTATTCCCAACTTCGTGCTACACGCCGCGTCTTTGTAAGACATTTTTGTTGAGTCTACCTTGACTTCTGGATTAGGCACTGCTGCCTTTGGTCCTTCCGTTTCGGTAGTCTCTTCTGCCTTTTTTCCAACGCTAGAGCTCCCCTGTAAATTGGCACGTTTAGGGGAGCTTTGCTTTGGCGTGGTGCTGCTGGAGCGTTGTCGCTTCAGATAAGCTGGTTTTTGAGCCAACTCTCTTGCCTCGTCAATGCTGTGACCTTTTCTCAGGAAGTACTTTAGGCGCTTTCTGGCAGCACCGCAAAGCCGCACCTTGTCTTCGTCCTTTCTTCCTGAGTCACGAGTGGGAGAAGATAATAGTTTATCCTCTTCCTCTGGTGATATGGTAGAAGCTTTGCCATCTGGCCCCAGGGCCATGTCGTCAACTTCCATATCCGTGCTTTCGCTGACAGTTGGAGGGCATTGTTTGCCCTTAGCTGCCTGCGATGTTGTTGGTAATTCGGCACTGTTTACCGAAAGGTCGTTATCGACCTGGTTTATATTAGGCACTCCTGCCTTTTTTAATAAATTGTTTGACTCTGCCAAGTGGTCTCACGAGTGAAGGGGAAGGGAAGGTCGAGCCACGACAGTGCCCCGGTGTCGCGGTAAGGCTAATTACAACCAGAGGGCGCCCGATATCTGGAGGTCACCGTTATAAGACACACTTACGTAGTGCCTTTCATCCTATAGGCCTCTCTAGATTCGCCATTTTTGGTTAAAAGCAGGGGCACCTCGTGCAGGAGTGGCATTCTACCACAATGGTCGGTCTTTAGGCTACTGGCACAACTGCCATACGCCTCCATACACTTCACTCCCAGATAAAATTGTTAGCCAATGGACTTTATTAAAATTAATCACAATTTAAAATGTGATATCGCTATTGATTCCTTTTGGCAAAAAGTCTCTGTCATAAAAAATGGATCGGGAGAGCTAATGTTCCCAGATCTTACAAATTTCATATTTACTTTATTATCCTTGCCTCATAGTTCTGCAGTCGCAGAAAAAAAATTTGTATGGTTTTTATTAAAGAAATACAAGAAATGAATTGGTAATAAAAACCATGCATCACATTTTGACTTGTAAAGAACTAATTAAAAAAAATTGTGTATGGTCGGCTATATTATAAAAACCTGAATTATTTTTTCTGTTAAAAACATTGTTTAAGTACTTTTTTATTGTTCAAAACAATTATTTTTTTTATGTTTAAACATGGTTTTAAGTGTTTTTCTTTGAATATTGGTAATTAATTCATAATAAAAACAATGAATATATATAAGTTAACACCACAGTTAACTCGGTCACCTGCAGCAGAAGCATACATGTCTATTGAAATATGCTGACAGTGCGTCTGCCTAATGCAACGTGATCCACACGCGCATCCGGCAGACAGTAACTTCACCTGGAATACACAACATCGTGGGAACCGCTATGTCAGCAGAGTTGGAGTAGGAATAAGGCTAGCTTAAGTATAAAAGGTTCTGAGTGTGGCGCAGCGCGGGTAGTCTTCAACCAGTTAAGTGGCTTGTTATACAAAATCTAATAAAGTGTACTGTTCAATCATATTTAAGGGAGAATTAATTCCAGGATCCCGAAAGTGAGTATAACCTAACGGGCCAAGTGGTTGGCCCGCAACTTTAAATTTTTAAACGATGTCTTGCGGGACACGTTAACTTATATACAATATATATATATAAATATATATGTATTTTATTTAATGATTTAAATTTGTGATAAAAAAATAAGTTCTACCAAATATGTAGCTGTAATCAATTATTATTGCCAGTTTTTTTTGACTACACTACAGCCAAATTGGATTCATATTTTGCTACGGAGAAAATGTAGTGAGTGGCAATACTGTTCGTAGCTACAACTGAAAGAGGTGCCTCTCTTACTTACGCTACTGCTGCCTCACTGGCTTTTATGGTGCTTCCGCTCGTACTGGCTTAAGCAACGAGTTGAGCGATTTGAGCCAATTATGAATACTAATGCAATACAAATTTCTATTACTGCTAATGCTTCTCTCAAATCAGTGACTAGTGCTTCAGCTCCGCGTTCTCTCGCTCAACCACAGTGAGAAAAGGTGCAAAGTAAGTAAGAGTAAAAATAAAAAAGCAGAGCGTAGTGTTGTTATCGGCCAGAATAGTAGCAAAGATTTGGATGTATTTTCCTCAAGAAGATGGTTACACTTGCCTTCCCTTAAGCACACCATCACCGACGAAAATATATTGCCTTTTCTGTTTAAAAATGCTGGTATTGACAAAGACAATTTATCCTACTTCAAACTCATCAAGAATGAAACCGATAAGATGGTGAATTTTAACTAGGTGTTAACGCATCTTTATATGAAAAGGTATTAAATCCTGATATCGAATTTTGTTATCTGAATTTATTCAACGTACTGAATAAATCTTTCTCGTGGCGTTGGAATTATTTTTGCAGTTCGGTGGTATTTTTTTGCTTTCCAAGTTTCGCTAAGCAATAATTATTGGTCAACAATGTTTTGTTCTAGGAAAGTGTAGGGTCATTTTCGAAGTAATTTTTTGCGTAGAGTCCGAATCCGGGGCTTAAATTGCTCTATCACGTCAGGATTTGGAGATATCCTAACCTAAAAGTGCCAAAACGCTGTTTTTACCCATTTTTGAGGTTATGTAGCTACGCAGATTTTACTTTCACAAAAAAGTAAACATAGTATTTTAAAGTACAAGTCTTCTTCTTTTAAATGCCGTTGAGTTTGCTTAAATATCTTTATTTTTTACCGAGATATCGCATTTTGAAGTTTCCATGTTTGTGAATTTTTCGATATTCGAAAATCCATTGAAATAACATGAGACGTGATACGGTCGATTACATAGTCGAAAAATTCACAAACATGGAGACTTCAAAATGCGATATCTCAGTTAAAAATTAAGATATTTGAGCAACCTCAACGGCATTTAAAATAAGAAGACTTATAATTTAAAATACCATGTCTACTTTTTTATGAAGAGCAAAATCTTCGTAGCTACATAACCTCAAAAATGGGTAAAAACAGCGTTTTTTGCACTTTTAGGTTAGGATATCTCAAAATCCTGACGTGATAGAGCAATTTAAACCCCGGATTCGGATTCTACGCAAAAAATTACTTCGGAAATGATACTACACTTATATAGAACATTCCGAACCCATTTTTTTGCAGACCTGTGTAATGATTCAATCTTAGATCAGTTATGTATATGTATATAAAGGGTGGTCACCTTTTGAGGGCCGATGTTGAAGGTATACCACACCTAAATATGAGGTCTTTTTCTGCATTTCATTTGACATTTTTCAATTTCAGACCAATTCAATTTGAACCATGGACAGACACACAATCGAACAACGCGTTAAAGTTATTCAGGCTTATTATGAAAACGGGCGTTCAAATGAAAATGCATATCGCGCACTTCGTGAGGCACATTTTCACCTCAGTGGATTCGTCAATAAGCAGAATTGCCGCATTTGAGCGAATGATAATCCAAGAGTGATTGCCGAAAAACTCATGTACCCACAAAGAGCGATTGTTTGGTACGGTTTATGGGCCGGCGGCATCATTGGGTCGTATTTTTTACAAAATGAGGCCGGTCAGGCAGTTACTGTGAATAGTGTTCGCTATCGTGAGATGATAACGAACTTTTTATGGCCCGAATTGGAAGATATGGATGTGGACGATATGTGGTTTCAACAGAACGGTGCCACTTGTCACACAGCTAACGAAACAGTGGCTGTTTTGCGCGAAAAATTTAATGGCTGAATAATCTCACGTCGCGGCGATGTCAATTGGCCGCCAAGATCATGTGATTTGACACCGTTGGACTTCTTTCTTTCGGGTTATTTGAAAGAAAAGGTGTACGTCGATAAGCCAGTAACAATTCAAGAGCTAAAGGATGAGATAATTCGGCACATTACTCAGAGGATTGTGGACAAAATCGATGACTGGTGCATGAGACAAGGTCTTTCCGTTAATCCGAACAAAACCACCATAGTCTTGTTTACGAGAAAACGGAAATTGGATGGACTCAGTCTTCCAATACTGAAAGGTGTGACACTTGGTCTTTCCGATGAAGTTAAATATCTAGGAGTAATCTTCTGTTTACGAGAAAACGGAAATTGGTTGGACTCAGTCTTCCAATACTGAAAGGTGTGACACTTGGTCTTTCCGATGAAGTTAAATATCTAGAAGTAATCTTGGATAAGAAGCTGACTTGGGAGACACACGTTTCACTGAAGGTGAGTCGTGCATTGAAGATTTTTCAGCAATGCCGTAGAGCCTTTGGTAGAAACTGGGGTCTGAAACCTGCTTTGGTCCTATGGATATACACAGCACGTATCATACTAATCATCACTTACGCCTCTGTGGTCTGGTGGCGACGGAACATGGTTAAGTCCACACTCCGGGAACTATACAGGCTGCAAAGAAGTGTATGTTTATGCATTACGGGTGCCATGAGTACAACCTCTGGTGATGCTCTAAATGCTATGCTGGCACGAAGATGGAACTTAAGTTGTTTCTGAGCAGAATCCCCTGTTTTTGGCACCTAAGGACGATCTGATACCCACAGTTTCATTTGGAAGGAAATTTGACTTCAGATTTCCATTGCGTGAGCAATGGAGCAATCCAGAATGCATTCATGGAGGTTTGACGGATATTTTCTTTACAGATGGGTCCAAGAATGAAATAAGGTCTGGAGCCGGATGGTACTTAAACGATAGTAATAAGTATCACTATGCTATGTGGGATATGGCAACTGTTTTCCAAACGGAAATTTTTGATATCCTGAAAGTACCTGAATCGATAATCGAGAAGAGATGGAGTGGGAAGCAGATCGGAGTTATCCCTGAAAGGGATATGGCAACTGTTTTCCAAACGGAAATTTTTGATATCCTGAAAGTACCTGAATCGATAATCGAGAAGAGATGGAGTGGGAAGCAGATTGGAGTTTTCACTGAAAGTCAGTCTGCACTGAGGGCCCTGAAGAACGCGACGCAAACCTCAAAGATTGTTCAAGAATGTAAGAAGAAGCTTAATTCTATCGCAAGACAAAACAGGCTTGCACTTATATGGGTTTCAGGACACTCTGATGTTCAAGGAAACAAAATTGCAGATGAATTGGCCAACCGTGTATCAGCGGGTCCCCCAGAACCAATAATCGGAATTAGTTCCACAGGAATCATGAATTGGATCAGCGATTATGTACGCAATTTACATAAAGAGTGATGGTCTAGTCTAGAACGCTGCAGAACTGAAAAAAACTTGGAAGGAAAGACGTTCGGTTGATGTCCGGTATTATTACAGGACACAACCCATGGGGTCAGCATATACCCACCATTGGAATCATTGAGGACCCAATGTGCCTGTCGTGCTTGGAGGAGGTGGATAGCCCTGAGCACTTTCTCTGAGAGTGTTCTGCCTTTGCTAGAGTAATATTCGTAATATTCGTTCTCTAAAACTGGAGCATATTTACAGATTTGCCAAAGAATCTGGAAAATTCTCACAGGACTTACTATCTCTATCTCTGTCTCTATTCTTTCCTATCTCTTTCTCTGATTCTTTTCTCCAATGGGCTTTTTAGCCTGAGTGTTTTAGGAGCCACCAAATTTCCTGGTGGTTCTTGGCTCGACCTCTTCAAATTTCAATTTCAAGAGTTACTCAAGTTAATGTTCCTTATATTTACTAGCATCATATATTCCACCAAGGAGTAGTTTTGATTTATAGAGCTCATTCAGAATATGTTTCATCACTGGTCCATAATCAGCACATAATCATTTATGTGTACCATATTTGGTGATTTTAGTCTTCCAAATATTATTTAGTCGACTAATTTATTTAAATTAGGTATTTTACCCATGAAAGCTAATTCTAAGATCGATTTGGTGAAAAATTTGCCTTTAAATATATTTTAATATGTTTGAGTTTTCTTACATTGATAAATCTGTAATTTGCAGATTCTGGCGTCGCCCAATGTTTTTCTATTTTTAAGTCTAAAGTGGTTGAGATCTGTCGGAAAAATATCCCTTCAATTAACCCTTCGTTGTACACCGCTTTTTAAACCTTCGGTTGTACACTTCGGGTCTAGCTAGAACCATATGCATTTACATGCATTTGTATGGGAAGATATGGCAAATGCGCGATCATTTATATGCATCGCAGGTATATATATACAATTTCTTACCTTTCTCATTGGTTTTGGAATGTATTGAGCTACCTACAGAAGAAAAAATATTTCGGTTTGTAAAGAAAAACTTTTTTTTTGTTCGTTTTTGTTTTGTTCTTTATTTTCACTCATTTCGAAGAAGGTTGAAGAAACAAAATGCGATGGCAATAAAATTTGTGATGAAATATGAAATTATCTTTATTATGGGTTCGGGGGAAGGCAAGCAAAACATGTATGTATATGAAGCTTTTGAGTGCTGTTGACATACTGGATTCATGTTTTGACGAGCCTTGTAAACAAAGACGACAATCTCTTTTCGCTGCGAGTGTATCGGCACCGGTTGGTTGATTAACTGCGATATTCACAGGGATATTTTTTTTGTTCAAAAATGATCCCATACCCAAACGAGTAGTAAATTGAGAAATATTGCTTTGATTATTCATACGATTTTCGATCTTTGCAACGACCAATGTGTTCGATAAAGTCGTCAAAAAATTGCGCCTAGCATCACTTTTTCTCAGCCTATCGACTTCCTTGCAAATACAAAACGCTGCCAATGCCAAGACATCTAACATGTTGCAAAAGAAAGCAAAGGTCCATTGACTTCTTGGCCATTTTGATGTGAAATGTGCGACCATTTGATCCATACAATCGACGCCAGCTTCACAATCTATAGTATAATGAACAGTGGAAAGTAAATTGACCGTTTTATTCTTCTTTGGCACATAGCTGCTGATTGAAACAAGGTTTTCATGAAAACCAAATAATGACGAAAGAACTGGTCGAGAACTGTTCTTTTTCACATCTAGTAGAAAGCAACGTTTGTTGGATCGTATAGTGCCAACTAATGCGAGTCCTGTAGCAGCGAGACGCTTTGCTCCATTCAATGTGACGAAAAAATTATCGGCCCTTACTGTACGGACGCTGTTAACATATCGGTTTGATAATTGTAGCATCACATTTTCCCCTTGATCAACTTCACGCTCTTCTCCTTCTGTTCGGCCACAATAAAACTTTCCTTCCAACGGATATTTTGTTTTGGAGTCACATGCCCACCAGATTTTTATGTCGTATTTCGCCGGTTTTGATGGAATATATTGCATGAATTTTGTTCGGCCTCGATATGGAAATAGTTGCTCATCGATAGTAATATTTTTATGCGGGTCATAATTATCTTTAAGGTTTTCATTCAAGATATTCCATATATCACGAATGGGCGCAGCTTTATCGGTTCTTTGGCGAAATTCACGGGTTCGACTGTTATCAAAACGAATATATCGTGTCGAAATCCTGAATCGATGATAAAACACATATATATATAGATATATATAATTGGTGCGTACACCCTTTTTGGGTTTTTGGCCGAGCTCCTCCTCCTATTTGTGGTGTGCGTCTTGATGTTGTTCCACAAATGGAGGGACCTACAGTTTCAAGCCGACTCCGAACGGCAGATATTTTTATGAGGAGCTTTTTCATGGCAGAAATACACTCGGAGGTTTGCCATTGCCTGCCGAGGGGCGACCGCTATTAGAAAAATGTTTTTCTTAATTTTGGTGTTTCACCGAGATTCGAACCAACGTTCTCTTTGTGAATTCCGAATGGTAATCACGCACCAAGCCATTCTGCATATTATTGTGTGTTACACCCATGACCAAAAGAATACCAATAAATGCATCAAGCTCAGTGCTAGTCAAATTAATCCAAACTCTTTGTTTTGAATCAGGATGTATTTCATTCCATTTTTGAATGGCCTCTCTTGCATATCGATTTGTTTCCGAAATGATAATGAATGAAATATTGGGTGTAAAAAATTTGTTGAATACCTCAATAGCAACGGAGTTTTTGTGCTTTGGCCCAGAGCGAAATCACATAATATTATGTTGACGAGTACGAATAGCCGCACATGGCTCATCTTTCTTCCATTCTGTTCCATCTCTGCCGTAGAAAGAATGCTCATTAGCACTTTGTTCTGGCGTAGCCATTGGCTCATGCAATAAATCATTCTCGATTTCTTCGTCACTGTCAAGTATTTCATTTGGTTCGATTATTTCTTCCTGGTCAATAACAGATGCATCTTCTTTAGGCAAATAATCAACATCTCGATCATCATCACCACCATATGGTTCCTCTTCCTCATCGTCTTCTTCATCTCTATTATCACGACGAATATCACTCAACAAAGCCGAAAAAATTCTGTCATAAAAATCAATACCCACGCTTCTCCTACGTAATCTTGTGTTATAAACAAATTCCACTCCATCACCCATTATGATCAAAACAAACGAAAAAAAGATATCGCGTAAATGTCGCGCTATTTGGCGCGTAAATAATTTTTTTTGTCACTAACGTGTTATATGTTCAACGTTTACTGGGCAACTGATGAACAGAATGAGAAAAAGAAATGACGAAAAATACATATATTAGCAATACACACAATCACATAGGGTTCAGTTTCACTGTATATTACATATGAGCTAAATGGTTGTATAAGATAGTCTAAATATAGATTTACCATGAAAAAGAAAAAAAAGCAGGTAAATTAGTAAAAATGTATCATATCACATATGTTTCCATACATTTTGCATAGGAGTCCAGCCTTTTACATCCTTTTTTCGTCCTGTTCGAGGATCCTGTTAAAATAGTTGTATTCATACATCGATACAAAATTAAATTTTAGGAAGCTACCAAGAAGCACAAGCCGTAAGCTATAAAAGAAATATGATAAATTCACATACAAAATCAAAAAAGGTCTAGCTGGAACCGGGTGTAAAACGGAGGGTTAAATAAAGGCAGTACAAGCTTCCTTGGTTAACACGCTTAAACGACTTAAGAATACGACTAACAAATTTTTTAAGAAGTTTAATATAAACAAAAAAGGGGAAGCTTGTGTAAGTATCAACATTACTTAAACAAATTTTATTGTTTAAATAAATTTCTATATAAAAGTTTTATTTTAAGTGTGGAAACCATCTTAAGGGGTTATATACATTGTGAGCCCGAAAAAATGGACGATTGTCATAATTTTTTTTAAATATGTTTTAGAACTTTTATTCAAATGAGGTATATATCATACTGAAGGGTAACTCTCGAAAAATACATTTTGGTGTTTTTATTTAAAAAAATGTTATTATTTATTGTTGGTATCGCCCCTCCTCCGAAACGCCGTTTTTAGAAGAGGCTTGCGGTGATCACGGTAGCGCATGAGCAACTCAAGCGAAATCAAAAAAATTAAATGATTATTGTAGAAAAATATTTTTTAGTGAATCTTACCCAAAAAAAATTTTTTTCTGATATGAAAACCGCTTTGCACCAACAAAACGATTTTTGAGGGGTTGAAAAATTAAAAAAAAATTAATTTCAGCGAACTATGCAAATATTTATAAAAAGTGCACCATTCATTTTCACGAGGTTGTAATATAACTTCGAATAATTAAAAAAAGTGCAAATCGGTCTAATAGTTTTTGATAAATAATGATCATCGCGACGGTAATTTTCAAAAAACACGACTTCGAGACAATCGCGTCTAAAGTTTTGCGTTCACTTCATTTATGGATAACACTAGTTTCCAAATTTTCAGTTTCCAAAATGGTCCTCGACCAAAAAGCGTTTTTAAACTAATTTGAGGTCGGTGAAACCAAAAATGACTTTTATTTTTTTTTTCTAAGAACGGTCTCCGAGATATTCTCAAAAAACCTGTTGTTTGTGCAATAGTGCAGTTATTACCCGCATAGTGCATAAATTTCGAAAGGCACACACATAACCTACATGACAATATATAATTCGTCAATGGAAGTCGTAGTTTTCGCAAAACAGCTGTTGAAAGTTAAAAAAAGGCATTTTTGACGTTTTTTACTAAATTATCAAAGTTTATTAACTTTTTTCTGGAACAAAAAATTTGTTTATACCGACATAAGATAAGTTTTATGAAAGACCATTTTGTCATCTACATTTTAAGCCTAAGTTTGTCTGAATCGACGAAAAATTGTAGAAGTTATGACCCATAAAGTCAACACGTGTGATTTTGCAGCTTTTGACATGGCTATGTTTGAGGTCGAAAATACGCTTTTACTCTCAAACTTCTTCTTTTATGTTGCACGGAATCTTCACGAAGTTGCATCCAGCAGTAGTCGCTCATAATTCCTTCATCCCAAAAGCCCTCATAACGCTTTCCAATCGTCCCAATATCTTGATGAAATCGCTCGCCTTGTTTATCACTTTTAGCCCCTAAATTCGGAGGGAAAAAATCCAAATGACTGTGAAGTAGGTGCATTTTTAACGACATGCAAGCACCTGTTAACAAAAACAAAGTTTATTCTAAATTTTCCCATAATTTTCCAATCAATGTATATGATAAATATATTTTTTTAAGTATGTACGTTTTACAATACTAACCAATAGTTTTAAAGTATTGCATCATTGTATGAATCAATTGACGGTCGTTGTTGCTCCTGTTGTTTTCCAAGAATCCATGAACAACATTTTGGAAACCTTTCCAAGCTTTAGCTTCGGAACTGTCAAGGCATTGTTGAAATTCTGTATCTGTAAACAATTTCTTTATCTGTGGACCGACGAATATACCCGCTTTGATTTTCTCTGTTGACAATCTTGGGAACTTGGTTTTCAAGTATTTAAGGGCTGTGTTTTCCGGGTTTTTTGTCAAAGCTTTCACAAAATTATTCATTAGCCCAAGTTTTATATGCAAAGGGGGGGAAATAACTTTTTTTCTCAACAAGTGCTTTTTTGATAACGTTGTTTTTTCCCACGATATGCTCCACACGCTTCGGGCAAACTTGTTGAGTGAAATGTTTGTCATCCGCTCTGCTATTCCAAAGACACAAAAAACAACTGTATTTGGTATAGCCATCCTGCAGACCAGTCAGTAGAGCGACAACTTTCAAGTCACAGCATATTTTCCAGTTATACGAACTGTAGTCAATTAATTGAAGTAGCTCCTTCATTGTCTTATAAGTTTCTTTGACATTCATAGAATGAGCAACGGGGATCGATGGTTTCTTGTTGCCTTTGTACATACAATAAGACAGCCTTAACACTATACTTTCTACCATCAATGAATAGACGCCACTCGTTTGGATCATGAGTTTCTCCAAGTGCCGCAAACAACTTATTAACATTAGTGCAGTAGCAAAAATTTTCTGTTTTTGAGAAATACTGTTCGAAATTTTTATTGCGGTTTCGGTAATACGTTACGTTAGTATCTGATTCCAAATAACCGCGTTCCTGTAGACGTGGAGCTAGGAGTTCTGATTTTTCTTTCGATAAGTTGAGATCACGACATAAATCGTTTAATGCTATCTGATTAATTGTCTCTCCCTTCTGACTCGATGTGCTTGGGAAACTGCTGACATTCAAAATCAAAGCTGTTTTTAATTATAGTGAGCCTAAGAACAGTTCTTTTGCGTGACTCAATACGCAGGCTGGCATGATTTACGTTTGTTCGCAACCGTATTGTATACATCAAAAGTGTATACGACAGACGATGAAATTGTCTTCATTCACATAATATGTTATAACTACTACAATTTTTCGTCGATTCAGACAAACTTATGGTAGACTTAAAATGTAGGTGACAAAATTGTCTTTCAGAAAATTTATCTTTTGTCGGTATAAAAAAATTTTTTGTTCCAGTAAAAAGTTAATAAACTTTGATAATTTAGTAAAAAACGTCAAAAATGCCTTTTTTAACTTTCAACAGCTGTTTTGCGAAAACTACGACTTCCATTGACACGAATTATATATTGCCATGTAGGTTATACATATGTGTGCCTTTCGAAATTTATGCACTTCAAAGAAATGGCGCGCACTGTTTTCGAGATTGCTGGTAATAACTGCCCTATTGCAGAAAAAACAGGTTTTTTGAGAATATCTCGGAAACCGTTTTTTGAAAAAAAAATAAAAGTCATTTTTGGTTTCAGCGACCTCAAAATTAGTCTAAAAAACGCTTTTTGGTCGGGGACCATTTTTGGTGTAAGCTAGTGTAATTTGCGCTCTTCCACTGTCTGTAACTTTCATTCTAGTGCTCCGATCATTATGATGTTTTGAATTTATATTTTTAAGGTGATGTACTTTTAGAATATGTCATTAAAAAAATTTCGATTTTTTAGTCCAATACAAGGTATATAACCTCTTAAATCCAGTCTGAATTTTTGTTTGGCAATACATTAAATCTAAGAAGTCCAGTTCTGGTGTTCCATCTGCTGTTTTTCTGATTGATAAATTAGCTTCCACACGTTGTGAAATGGTAAACCTGTTTGCTGATGTTTTAAATCAAGTTTTATAAGAGATGGACATGGTTCACACTTGGTCTGTCCTCTGGATGCTACCTCGTTTCTTAACTTTGGGTGTTTGAACCTGTCATTGGAAGATGTTGAAAGGGTATCTTAGCCCGAAAACCCTCGACAAAAACGGATGCTGATGGTGTCTCAGTTGCTCTTTTCAAACATTGTTCAGCTCCTGCTTGCCTCTCAAGTTAATTTTGGATACAGGTAAATCATTAGCCTCTGGTGTCTTTATCGAAGTCTGGAAAACGGCTGACTCCATTTTTTAAAAGTGGTAAAAATATGATGTCCGTAAATACCGACCAATCTTGAAGTGCACGTCGGTATCTAAAATATTGTCAAAGAAAATTTGTATTTTGCAACTAAAAGTATCATATCACCATACCATCATTGTTTTGTGGCAGGTAGGTCTACTGTTTCAATTTGGAGGGCGGGACATCAAGCTGCTATATTCTGCATTTGTTCGATCTGTATTATAATATGCTGCGTTAATTTGGAGATTCTTACCACTAATTCTCTATTGACAGAATTGAACGAGTTCAAACAATTTTCTTAAGTATCCTCCCTCTTTCTTTAATTTATCTGAACCTATCCCATCATATAAATCCCGCTTACTTTTAGTTAATATAATATCAAACAGCTAGAAACTAGAAGATCGATTTTGTCGCTGTCTGCTTAATATTTATTTAATTTATTTAATATCCTTTCCATTTGAATAGGTTTAGAACAAATTATGCCTGCAATGCTCCCATTGCTCGCTCTCTTCATGAACTCAATGATTCAATTCGATTTTACATTATCTAAACTAGGTTTTTCTGCCCAATTAAACTGTCCATTCTGATTTAATTTGTTAATAACGATGCAAGTACTTTGTAGTATTTAGTGAGTAAGAGAATATTAAACTTAATTTCCTTTCTTTGTTAAATTTACTTTTATAGTAAGAACAATTGTGTCTTCATTTCTGAAATTAAATAAATAAAAAAAAGAGGTTGTCTGTTAAGTCGGTTTACTGACGGTAGTTTATCGTGACAAACGTCATAAGAAAATACTGATCGAATGGTTCCATTTTTCAAAACAAAATTTTAATTTTATTTGTTTGATAGATATTTTGTATGGATATAGAGAAGGAGGTAAATGGAATCGCAATGGAATTGATCAGTTACATTTACACAAATGTGGAAAATTTTATCAAATTCATGAAAGATATCTTCAATTTCGATTGTGCATCAGACGTTCATAAGTCAACAACACCATCATCGATTTGACTTTCTCAAGACACATTGCACTCGAAACACTCCCTTTCATTTCCTACTTTTCCTATCATCGTCCTATTCTCAACAGAGAAATGGTTCATTACCATGCACACAGGAAGAAGGCATGTGCAAATACAAATATGTGAATTTATATGCATATGCGCATATACATACATATCCATACATATATATGCTCACTCAAGTAGGAGAGAGCCAGATGTGGAACGTTGCCGAACGCGGGGGCCGATTGTGCCTCTTTGTCGTTCGTTCCGCGCTCTCGTTTGCGAATGAGCAAGATATCGGCGAGTGAGCAAGAAAACGACGTATGAGCAAGATAACAACGCATTTTTTGGTGCGTGCAGCCGGCTACATCGAATTAAAAAACGTTATCAGGTCAATAAATGTTTACCGCTAAAAAGATTCTAAAAAAATCGGTGTTTGAAAACAATAAATAAAAACTTATGTATACAGCTTTGCTTCTTGTTGTATAACCTTTCATTTTTGTTGCTTAAGTGTGATTAGAAAAACGTTTGAAATAAAACTGAATTAACACATTTTAAAAAACTTTTTGTACTTTCAAACGAACGAAAATTTTGGGTGTATGTAGACTTTTCTCCAATACTGTGCAGGGTGCATACGATGGTTTAGGACATGCATATAAATACAAGGCTATCACTCCCCTAAGCCATTTTTTTTTATTTTGATCGTTTTCAGATAAGACATGGAGGACTACAACTGAACTCTAGAAATTAAGAGACATGCAGTTATCGTCGCTATATGTGCAAATCGAACCAATTAAGAAATCTCCAATTTTCTTCATTCTTCATTCGTTCATAAGGTTCGCCGTGAATTGGGAGCATCATACGATGATGCAGAGTCTGTTGCAAAACGCAAAAATACGAGGAACGTTCTAACACTATTTGATCTGCAGAATATATTCAACAAGTGCAAGCGAGGACCTTTCAAAATCAATGAGAGCCCTTGCGAGGGAGGAAACGCCTACTAAACAAAATTAAACCCCCTGAAACGCCTGAGATGTTATAGCTTACTTCTAACGAAAAAAATGTTGACTAAAACCAAAAGACCAACCCCACAAATTACAGATGGCTATCTTTCAATCCTACTTATGAATGTCATGCATATGAAGCTTGGAGTCACTGTTATGGTTTTAGGGGTTATAAGCAACAAAGAACATGTCATGACACAACAGTTCTTTAGTCAAGGATTTCGAGTGAATTCTGCTACATATACCTGGGCTCTAGAGAAACCAAAAAAAGTACCAGTCTAACGGTTAGACGCGATAGAAGTGAAACCTTCCGTAAACAAACTGAGAGAGAATGAGACGAAAGCAGCATTAGGAGCGGGATAATTATAGGTTCATTATAATATTGCTATAAAGTTCATATTTTATTTTCTTCATTTTATTATTATTCATCCTCAATGTTTTCAATTTCAACAAATGATACGAGTGGCTTATGATAGCTAAAATATGATACAAATGCTTTGGTCTCGATGTTGTCAACATATCTTTGAAATACCGCGTCAATTGTTGTTTTTGATCGTGTTGTCGATTCAGTGCGATTGTTACACATTTTTAAATTGAATGTTGTATTGAGAAAGTCAATTAAAGGAACCGCTGTGTCCAATTAAAATCATTGGAACTTTATCGTAATCTTTTCTAAGCATCCGCGATACTTCTGGTGTATACTTTATTAAATTTTCGTGAATGAATTCCGTGATGCTATTTATTGATTGATTCGGTGAAATATAAATTGCCACAATTAAAACTGTTTTTCCATTGCTCAATCTGGATTCGCATGCACATATTTCTCCCACTTTAGAGAGCTGAACAGACAGTGAATCTAGTTGCTGTGCATTCAGATCTATCTGTGGAGTTACAATACGAGCACCGCCATTTTGATTGTGGTATATTGCAACACCGCCTGCAATTGCGGTAAATATTTAAAAATGAAAATATTTACGAATATAAAAATACGGACGCAATACAGCTCACGTGGTTGCTATTATGAGCGTCGTAACGCGTATATTACACAGATGTACTAACATACACACAAACATTCGTAGGACGCTTGGTCTAAGCAAGTATTAGGTATACATAATGCCTTCTCGCTCACCGTGGCTCCGTAATACGCAGGCGCGCACACATACGAACATACATACGCATGACGCTTGAACTAAACACCAAAGCAAGTAATAGGCAGTGTAGTATACATACTACAATACTCACTATACTAGCGTGGCTCAGCAGTACGCAGCCACACACATACACGTATATCAACATATAACGCTTCGTAGTGTCGCTTTTTCGTTTCATCGAGTCTCAAATCAACGATTCTAAAGAAGTTTTCACTTCAAAAATCTTTCCGAAAGACTCTGCTCCTTCATACAAAGGGATGGCGACACAAGATTGGATGCTCGAAAATGTCCATGATCACATAACAACGAACTTATGGCCGCCTAACTTCCTAGATTAATTCTTCTTCTCTTTCTTAATTGGCGCGATAACCGCTTACGCGATTTTGGCCGAGTTTAACAAAGCGCGCCAGTCGTTTCTTTCTCGTGCTAACCGGCGCCAGTTGGACACAGCAACTTAAGCCAAGTCCTTCTCCACCTGATCTTTCCAAAGCAGAGGAGGCCTTCTTCTTTCTCTGCTACCACCAGCTGGTACCGCATCGAATATTTTCAAAGCCGGAGCGTTTGTATCCATTCGGACGACATGACCCAGCCAACGTAGCCGCTGGATCTTTATTCGCTGCGCTATGTCTATGTCGTCGTAAAGCTCATACAGCTCATCGTTCCATCGTCTGCGATATTCACCGTTGCCAACGTGCAAAGGTCCCAACATCTT
The DNA here is from genome assembly GCF_027943255.1 of Anastrepha obliqua. NCBI lineage: Eukaryota > Metazoa > Arthropoda > Insecta > Diptera > Tephritidae > Anastrepha > Anastrepha obliqua. The sequence goes on from NC_072897.1 coordinate 5,920,918, forward strand.
ACGCAGAATCTTTCTCTCAAACACTCCAAGCGTCGCTTCATCGGATGTTGTCATCGTCCAAGCTTCTGCGCCATACATTAGGACGGGCATGATGAGAGTCTTGTAGAGTGTTAGTTTTGTTCGTCGAGAGAGGACTTTACTACCTAATTGCCTACTTAGTCCAAAGTAGTACTTGTTAGCAAGATAGATTCTACGTTCGATTTCAAAGCTGACATTGTTATCGGTGTTAATGCTGGTTCCCAAATTATAACTGCCTACAGTGACGTGGGTGCCGATACGCGAGTGCGCCGACTGTTTGTTTTGTTTTGTCCTCGTTCACCACCAAACCCATTCGCTTTGCCTCTTTACCCAGTTTGGAGAAGGCAGAACTAACAGCGCGGTTGTTAAGGCCGATGATATCGATATCGTCGGCATACGCCAACAATTGTACGCTCTTATAAAATATTGTGTCTACGCGCTTAAGTTCTGCGGCTCGTACGATGCTCTCCAACATCCGGTTAAAGAAGTCACACGACAGCAAGTCATCCTGTCTGAAACCTCGCTTGGTATCAAACGCCTCGGGGAGGTCCTTCCCAATTCTGACGGCGCTGCTGGTGTTGAGCCACGTCATCTTGCATAGCCGTATTAGTTTTGTGAGGATACCAAATTCGGACATCGCGGCATACAGATAACTCCTTTTCGTACTGTCGAATGCAGCTTTGAAGTCGACGAAAAGATGGTGTGTGTCGATTCTTCTTTCATGGGTCCTTCTTCAAGATTTGGCGTTTTTTTTTTTATTTGGTCGATGGTAGACTTTCCTGGTCTAAAGCCACACTGATAAGGTCCAATTAGTTGGTTGATGGTGGCTTCAACCTTTCACACAATACGCTCGCTAGAACCTTATAGGCGATATTTAGAAGACTAATCCCGTGATAATTGGCACATACTGTAGGATTACCCTTCTTATGGATGGGGCAGAGCACACGTAAGTTCCAATTGGCAGGCAAGCTTTCATCCGACCATATTTTGCATGCACTCTACCAGCTCCTTGCCGCCATGTTTGAATAGCTCGCCCGGCAGTCGTTAACGATTTGGGTTTTAAGGATCTTCAAATTCTCTGTGCCACACGCAGTAGTCACTATTTAACAGGTTCGAAAAGTGTTCCCTTCATAATTTAAGTATGCTCTGGATGTCATTCAGCAGATACAGGAAAACGCCCCGGTCTTAAAACCTTCTGTAAGCCGCCGAACTTTCTGGTAGAATTGTCGGGTGGTTCCTATTGGCCAGCATCACAAGCTCCTCGCTATCACGTATTTCGGCCTCTCGTTTCTTCTTTCTGTTAATACGACTCTCTTACTTTCTAAGCTCCCGGTAGCGATCCCATATGGCTCGCGTTGCGCCCGATCGCAGCGTGGCTCTATAGGCAACATCTTTTCTTTCTGCGACATTCCTCGTCGTGCCAACTGTTTCTTTGGGCTCGCCGGAATCCGATTTCTTCTTCGGTGGCGGTAGGTATAGAACGACAAATGTTGCTCCATTGCTCGTGCATGCGGGTTTGTTGTTCTCAGTGGCAGTACTCTCTGAGAGCAGGAGTGAGAGTCGAGGGACGAATCTTCTGGGTGTCTGTTGTGATTGCAGTTTTTCGATGTCGATTGCAGCATTCTTTCCGCAGGTAGATGTACGTTTTCTGCTGCAGAGAGGTGTGAGTGTCGTTTGGCTGCCACGAGGTAATGATCCGAGTCGATGCTGGGTATTCGGATCGTACGTACATCTAATACACTAGAAGCGTGTCTTCCATCTATCACAACATGAGGGATCTGGTTTCGTGTTTTCCGATTAGGAGACAGCCAGGTAGCTTGGTGTATCTTTTTATGCTGGAATCTGGTGCTGCAGACTACCATGTTTCGGACCCCGGCGAAGTCGACCAGCCTCTGTCCGTTTCCGAATGTTTCGTTGTGCTGACTGAATTTTCCAGCTGTACGACCAAAAATTCCCTCCTTGACCGCTTTGGCGTTAAAGTCGCCAAGCACGATTTTTATGTCGTGACATAGGCACCGCTCATAGGAACGTTCTAGGTGCTCATAAAAGGAATAAAACGGGGTGGGCGCAAATGAGCGAGATGTTAAAAAGTCGCGCTTTGATGAGGATGATTGGCGACGAAGTTTCTCTCCCACAACAAATCCGACACCGAATTTGCGCTCCTTTATAGTACATGGCAGCTGTAGTAGTCCTTGCAAGGTCCTATGTTTGTCATTCCTTGCCCCGTCCATCGCATCTGTTGAGTGTTATCGGAAGCTACCCAAAGGATACTTGAGCTAATCCCGGAAGTTGTGAGCTGCTTGAACGATAAGCAGAAGAATCGTCCTGGACACTCCCAAGTGAATGGCATTCAGTAATTTTCCCCACTTCGTGGACTTCTACATATGGAACCCTCCTATTGATTCTTTTGCTGTGCCCCAGATTTCTATGCCATATTTCCAAAAAACTAAAAAATTACCATAAAAATATTGATGCAACAAATTCTACGAACTATTCATATTTAATACACGTCCCACCCACGTAAGAACCACAAACGGAGAATGGGCCCGAACTTCATCGGAAAAAGCGACTTGTTTAGCTCAGTATTTTAAAAATATATTTCAAAATGAAAATAAAACCGACTTCGATTTGACTCATTCAACAAGCAAATCATCAATAAAACTTCACTAACAGAGATAAAAAAATTAATTACGACATTAAAACACAACATATCCTTTCATCTCGGAAAAAATTGTAAAGCATGTGCCCGACAGAGCAATAATTTTTCTTAGGAACGTTTTCAACGCTGCCATAAAGGTCAAATACTTTCCAAAGACATAGAAAACTGCCGAAGTCATTGCAATCCCAAAGCCTAATAAAGCCGATACGTTTGCATCGTTGTACCAACCAATGAGTCTGCTGCCGGCATTATCAAAAATATTTCAGAAGCTACTCCTTGATCGGATAGAGCCTTTCATAGCAGAAATACATCAGTTCGGATTTAGATGAAAACATTCGACAATCCAACATGTGCACAGAATCATTCACAAAATTAATAAAGACTTCAACAATAAACAAGTATGCGTAGCTGTACATATATGTCGGCGTAGCAAAAGTCAACATTCAAGAGAGAAAATTTTGTGTTAAATATAACGACGCATGCTCATACATTGAACCGATGAACGCAAGAATTCTCCAAAGCAATGTATTAGGACCCCCTCTGTATCTCATCTACACCGCTGATTTACCGGAACCGCCTTCAGGAAATAGCATGATTGCAACGTCTGCAGATGACACTATACTAATGGCATCTCATAGAGACCCGAATATAGCACATACTAATTTACAAAACGACCTAAACAAAGCACTGAATTGGTTCAAAAAATGGAATATATGTACTATAGAACAAAACAATTCAAGTCAATTACTCGAACAGAAAGGTGTCCAAAGACTCATTATAGATTGGAAACTTGGACGCGAATACTTATACGAAAACTAAGTACTTAGGCATTACAATTGACTCTAAACTAAACTGGAGGGACAATATAATAAAAAAAATACCAGTCTAACGGTTAGACGCGATAGAAGTGAAACCTTCCGTAAAACAAACTGAGAGAGAATAAGACGAAAGCAGCATTAGGAGCGGGATATTTATAGGTTCATTATAATAATGCTATAAATATTATATTTTATTTTCTTCATTTTATTATTATTCATCCTCAATGTTTTCAATTTCAACAAATGATACGAGTGGCTTATGATAGCTAAAATATGATACAAATGCTTTGGTCTCGATGTTGTCAACATATCTTTGAAATACCGCGTCAATTGTTGTTTTTGATCGTGTTGTCGATTCAGTGCGATTGTTACACATTTTTAAATTGAATGTTGTATTGAGAAAGTCAATTAAAGGAACCGCTGTGTCCAATGCAAAATTTAAGTTAAAATCGCCACTTAAAATCATTGGAACTTTATCGTAATCTTTTCTAAGCATCCGCGATACTTCTGGTGTATACTTTATTAAATTTTCGTGAATGAATTCCGTGATGCTATTTATTGATTGATTCGGTGAAATATAAATTGCCACAATTAAAACTGTTTTTCCATTGCTCAATCTGGATTCGCATGCACATATTTCTCCCACTTTAGAGAGCTGAACAGACAGTGAATCTAGTTGCTGTGCATTCAGATCTATCTGTGGAGTTACAATACGAGCACCGCCATTTTGATTGTGGTATATTGCAACACCGCCTGCAATTGCGGTAAATATTTAAAAATGAAAATATTTACGAATATAAAAATACGGACGCAATACAGCTCACGTGGTTGCTATTATGAGCGTCGTAACGCGTATATTACACAGATGTACTAACATACACACAAACATTCGTAGGACGCTTGGTCTAAGCAAGTATTAGGTATACATAATGCCTTCTCGCTCACCGTGGCTCCGTAATACGCAGGCGCGCACACATACGTACTAGCATTCATACGTATGACGCTTGAAATAAACACCAAAGCAAGTAATAGGCAGTGTAGTATACATACTACAATACTCACTATACTAGCGTGGCTCAGCAGTACGCAGCCACACACATATACGTATATCAACATATAACGCTTCGTAGTGTCGCTTTTTCGTTTCATCGAGTCTCAAATCACTCCCAACGATTCTAAAGAAGTTTTCACTTCAAAAATCTTTCCGAAAGACTCTGCTCCTTCATACAAAGGGATGGCGACACAAGATTGGATGCTCCAAAATGTCCATGATTACATAACAACGAACTTATGGTCGCCTAACTTCCTAGATTAATTCTTCTTCTCTTTCTTAATTGGCGCGATAACCGCTTACGCGATTTTGGCCGAGTTTAACAAAGCGCGCCAGTCGTTTCTTTCTCGTGCTAACCGGCGCCAGTTGGACACAGCAACTTAAGCCAAGTCCTTCTCCACCTGATTTTTCCAAAGCAGAGGAGGCCTTCTTCTTTCTCTGCTACCACCAGCTGGTACCGCATCGAATATTTTCAAAGCCGGAGCGTTTGTATCCATTCGGACGACATGACCCAGCCAACGTAGCCGCTGGATCTTTATTCGCTGCGCTATGTCTATGTCGTCGTAAAGCTCATACAGCTCATCGTTCCATCGTCTGCGATATTCACCGTTGGCAACGTGCAAAGGTCCCAACATCTTACGCAGAATCTTTCTCTCAAACACTCCCAGCGTCGCTTCATCGGATGTTGTCATCGTCCAAGCTTCTGCGCCATACATTAGGACGGGCATGATGAGAGTCTTGTAGAGTGTTAATTTTGTTCGTCGAGAGAGGACTTTACTACCTAATTGCCTACTTAGTCCAAAGTAGTACTTGTTAGCAAGAGAGATTCTACGTTCGATTTCAAAGCTGACATTGTTATCGGTGTTAATGCTGGTTCCCAAATTATAACTGCCTACAGTGACGTGGGTGCCGATACGCGAGTGCGCCGACTGTTTGTTTTGTTTTGTCCTCGTTCACCACCAAACCCATTCGCTTTGCCTCTTTACCCAGTTTGGAGAAGGCAGAACTAACAGCGCGGTTGTTAAGGCCGATGATATCGATATCGTCGGCATACGCCAACAATTGTACGCTCTTATAAAATATTGTGTCTACGCGCTTAAGTTCTGCGGCTCGTACGATGCTCTCCAACATCCGGTTAAAGAAGTCACACGACAGCAAGTCATCCTGTCTGAAACCTCGCTTGGTATCAAACGCCTCGGGGAGGTCCTTCCCAATTCTGACGGCGCTGCTGGTGTTGAGCCACGTCATCTTGCATAGCCGTATTAGTTTTGTGAGGATATCAAATTCGGACATCGCGGCATACAGATAACTCCTTTTCGTACTGTCGAATGCAGCTTTGAAGTCGACGAAAAGATGGTGTGTGTCGATTCTTCTTTCATGGGTCCTTCTTCAAGATTTGGCGTTTTTTTTTTTATTTGGTCGATGGTAGACTTTCCTGGTCTAAAGCCACACTGATAAGGTCCAATTAGTTGGTTGATGGTGGCTTCAACCTTTCACACAATACGCTCGCTAGAACCTTATAGGCGATATTTAGAAGACTAATCCTGTGATAATTGGCACATACTGTAGGATTACCCTTCTTATGGATGGGGCAGAGCACACGTAAGTTCCAATTGGCAGGCAAGCTTTCATCCGACCATATTTTGCATGCACTCTACCAGCTCCTTGCCGCCATGTTTGAATAGCTCGCCCGGCAGTCGTTAACGATTTGGGTTTTAAGGATCTTCAAATTCTCTGTGCCACACGCAGTAGTCACTATTTAACAGGTTCGAAAAGTGTTCCCTTCATAATTTAAGTATGCTCTGGATGTCATTCAGCAGATACAGGAAAACGCCCCGGTCTTAAAACCTTCTGTAAGCCGCCGAACTTTCTGGTAGAATTGTCGGGTGGTTCCTATTGGCCAGCATCACAAGCTCCTCGCTATCACGTATTTCGGCCTCTCGTTTCTTCTTTCTGTTAATACGACTCTCTTACTTTCTAAGCTCCCGGTAGCGATCCCATATGGCTCGCGTTGCGCCCGATCGCAGCGTGGCTCTATAGGCAACATCTTTTCTTTCTGCGACATTCCTCGTCGTGCCAACTGTTTCTTTGGGCTCGCCGGAATCCGATTTCTTCTTCGGTGGCGGTAGGTATAGAACGACAAATGTTGCTCCATTGCTCGTGCATGCGGGTTTGTTGTTCTCAGTGGGAGTACTCTCTGAGAGCAGGAGTGAGAGTCGAGGGACGAATCTTCTGGGTGTCTGTTGTGATTGCAGTTTTTCGATGTTGATTGCAGCGCAGGTAGATGTACGTTTTCTGCTGCAGAGAGGCGTGAGTGTCGTTTGGCTGCCACGAGGTAATGATTCGAGTCGATGCTGGGTATTCGGATCGTACGTACATCTAATACACTAGAAGCGTGTCTTCCATCTATCACAACATGAGGGATCTGGTTTCGCGTTTTCCGATTAGGAGACAGCCAGGTAGCTTGGTGTATCTTTTTATGCTGGAATCTGGTGCTGCAGACTACCATGTTTCGGACCCCGGCGAAGTCGACCAGCCTCTGTCCGTTTCCGAATGTTTCGTTGTGCTGACTGAATTTTCCAGCTGTACGACCAAAAATTCCCTCCTTGACCGCTTTGGCGTTAAAGTCGCCAAGCACGATTTTTATGTCGTGGCATAGGCACCGCTCATAGGAACGTTCTAGGCGCTCATAAAAGGAATAAAACGGGGTGGGCGCAAATGAGCGAGATGTTAAAAAGTCGCGCTTTGATGAGGATGATTGGCGACGAAGTTTCTCTCCCACAACAAATCCGACACCGAATTTGCGCTCCTTTATAGTACATGGCAGCTGTAGTAGTCCTTGCAAGGTCCTATGTTTGTCATTCCTTTCCCCGTCCATCGCATCTGTTGAGTGTTATCGGAAGCTACCCAAAGGATACTTGAGCTAATCCCGGAAGTTGTGAGCTGCTTGAACGATAAGCAGAAGAATCGTCCTGGACACTCCCAAGTGAATGGCATTCAGTAATTTTCCCCACTTCGTGGACTTCTACATATGGAACCCTCCTATTGATTCTTTTGCTGTGCCCCAGATTTCTATGCCATATTTCCAAAAAACTAAAAAATTACCATAAAAATATTGATGCAACAAATTCTACGAACTATTCATATTTAATACACGTCCCACCCACGTAAGAACCACAAACGGAGAATGGGCCCGAACTTCATCGGAAAAAGCGACTTGTTTAGCTCAGTATTTTAAAAATATATTTCAAAATGAAAATAAAACCGACTTCGATTTGACTCATTCAACAAGCAAATCATCAATAAAACTTCACTAACAGAGATAAAACAATTAATTTCGACATTAAAAAACAACATATCCTTTCATCTCGGAAAAAATTGTAAAGCATGTGCCCGACAGAGCAATAATTTTTCTTAGGAACGTTTTCAACGCTGCCATAAAGGTCAAATACTTTCCAAAGACATAGAAAACTTCCGAAGTCATTGCAATCCCAAAGCCTAATAAAGCCGATACGTTTGCATCGTTGTACCAACCAATGAGTCTGCTGCCGGCATTATCAAAAATATTTCAGAAGCTACTCCTTGATCGGATAGAGCCTTTCATAGCAGAAATACATCAGTTCGGATTTAGATGAAAACATTCGACAATCCAACATGTGCACAGAATCATTCACAAAATTAATAAAGACTTCAACAATAAACAAGTATGCGTAGCTGTACATATATGTCGGCGTAGCAAAAGTCAACATTCAAGAGAGAAAATTTTGTGTTAAATATAACGACGCATGCTCATACATTGAACCGATGAACGCAAGAATTCTCCAAAGCAATGTATTAGGACCCCCTCTGTATCTCATCTACACCGCTGATTTACCGGAACCGCCTTCAGGAAATAGCATGATTGCAACGTCTGCAGATGACACTATACTAATGGCATCTCATAGAGACCCGAATATAGCACATACTAATTTACAAAACGACCTAAACAAAGCACTGAATTGGTTCAAAAAATGGAATATATGTACTATAGAACAAAACAATTCAAGTCAATTACTCGAACAGAAAGGTGTCCAAAGACTCATTATAGATTGGAAACTTGGACGCGAATACTTATACGAAAACTAAGTACTTAGGCATTACAATTGACTCTAAACTAAACTGGAGGGACAATATAATAAAAAAAAATACCAGTCTAACGGTTAGACGCGATAGAAGTGAAACCTTCCGTAAAACAAACTGAGAGAGAATAAGACGAAAGCAGCATTAGGAGCGGGATATTTATAGGTTCATTATAATAATGCTATAAATATTATATTTTATTTTCTTCATTTTATTATTATTCATCCTCAATGTTTTCAATTTCAACAAATGATACGAGTGGCTTATGATAGCTAAAATATGATACAAATGCTTTGGTCTCGATGTTGTCAACATATCTTTGAAATACCGCGTCAATTGTTGTTTTTGATCGTGTTGTCGATTCAGTGCGATTGTTACACATTTTTAAATTGAATGTTGTATTGAGAAAGTCAATTAAAGGAACCGCTGTGTCCAATGCAAAATTTAAGTTAAAATCGCCACTTAAAATCATTGGAACTTTATCGTAATCTTTTCTAAGCATCCGCGATACTTCTGGTGTATACTTTATTAAATTTTCGTGAATGAATTCCGTGATGCTATTTATTGATTGATTCGGTGAAATATAAATTGCCACAATTAAAACTGTTTTTCCATTGCTCAATCTGGATTCGCATGCACATATTTCTCCCACTTTAGAGAGCTGAACAGACAGTGAATCTAGTTGCTGTGCATTCAGATCTATCTGTGGAGTTACAATACGAGCACCGCCATTTTGATTGTGGTATATTGCAACACCGCCTGCAATTGCGGTAAATATTTAAAAATGAAAATATTTACGAATATAAAAATACGGACGCAATACAGCTCACGTGGTTGCTATTATGAGCGTCGTAACGCGTATATTACACAGATGTACTAACATACACACAAACATTCGTAGGACGCTTGGTCTAAGCAAGTATTAGGTATACATAATGCCTTCTCGCTCACCGTGGCTCCGTAATACGCAGGCGCGCACACATACGTACTAGCATTCATACGAACATACATACGTATGACGCTTGAAATAAACACCAAAGCAAGTAATAGGCAGTGTAGTATACATACTACAATACTCACTATACTAGCGTGGCTCAGCAGTACGCAGCCACACACATATACGTATATCAACATATAACGCTTCGTAGTGTCGCTTTTTCGTTTCATCGAGTCTCAAATCACTCCCAACGATTCTAAAGAAGTTTTCACTTCAAAAATCTTTCCGAAAGACTCTGCTCCTTCATACAAAGGGATGGCGACATAAGATTGGATGCTCCAAAATGTCCATGATTACATAACAACGAACTTATGGTCGCCTAACTTCCTTGATTAATTCTTCTTCTCTTTCTTAATTGGCGCGATAACCGCTTACGCGATTTTGGCCGAGTTTAACAAAGCGCGCCAGTCGTTTCTTTCTCGTGCTAACCGGCGCCAGTTGGACACAGCAACTTAAGCCAAGTCCTTCTCCACCTGATTTTTCCAAAGCAGAGGAGGCCTTCTTCTTTCTCTGCTACCACCAGCTGGTACCGCATCGAATATTTTCAAAGCCGGAGCGTTTGTATCCATTCGGACGACATGACCCAGCCAACGTAGCCGCTGGATCTTTATTCGCTGCGCTATGTCTATGTCGTCGTAAAGCTCATACAGCTCATCGTTCCATCGTCTGCGATATTCACCGTTGCCAACGTGCAAAGGTCCCAACATCTTACGCAGAATCTTTCTCTCAAACACTCCAAGCGTCGCTTCATCGGATGTTGTCATCGTCCAAGCTTCTGCGCCATACATTAGGACGGGCATGATGAGAGTCTTGTAGAGTGTTAATTTTGTTCGTCGAGAGAGGACTTTACTACCTAATTGCCTACTTAGTTAAAAGTAGTACTTGTTAGCAAGAGAGATTCTACGTTCGATTTCAAAGCTGACATTGTTATCGGTGTTAATGCTGGTTCCCAAATAAACGAAGTCTTTGACAACCTCGAAATTATAACTGCCTACAGTGACGTGGGTGCCGATACGCGAGTGCGCCGACTGTTTGTTTTGTTTTGTCCTCGTTCACCACCAAACCCATTCGCTTTGCCTCTTTACCCAGTTTGGAGAAGGCAGAACTAACAGCGCGGTTGTTAAGGCCGATGATATCGATATCGTCGGCATACGCCAACAATTGTACGCTCTTATAAAATATTGTGTCTACGCGCTTAAGTTCTGCGGCTCGTACGATGCTCTCCAACATCCGGTTAAAGAAGTCACACGACAGCAAGTCATCCTGTCTGAAACCTCGCTTGGTATCAAACGCCTCGGGGAGGTCCTTCCCAATTCTGACGGCGCTGCTGGTGTTGAGCCACGTCATCTTGCATAGCCGTATTAGTTTTGTGAGGATACCAAATTCGGACATCGCGGCATACAGATAACTCCTTTTCGTACTGTCGAATGCAGCTTTGAAGTCGACGAAAAGATGGTGTGTGTCGATTCTTCTTTCATGGGTCCTTCTTCAAGATTTGGCGTTTTTTTTTTATTTGGTCGATGGTAGACTTTCCTGGTCTAAAGCCACACTGATAAGGTCCAATTAGTTGGTTGATGGTGGCTTCAACCTTTCACACAATACGCTCGCTAGAACCTTATAGGCGATATTTAGAAGACTAATCCTGTGATAATTGGCACATACTGTAGGATTACCCTTCTTATGGATGGGGCAGAGCACACGTAAGTTCCAATTGGCAGGCAAGCTTTCATCCGACCATATTTTGCATGCACTCTACCAGCTCCTTGCCGCCATGTTTGAATAGCTCGCCCGGCAGTCGTTAACGATTTGGGTTTTAAGGATCTTCAAATTCTCTGTGCCACACGCAGTAGTCACTATTTAACAGGTTCGAAAAGTGTTCCCTTCATAATTTAAGTATGCTCTGGATGTCATTCAGCAGATACAGGAAAACGCCCCGGTCTTAAAACCTTCTGTAAGCCGCCGAACTTTCTGGTAGAATTGTCGGGTGGTTCCTATTGGCCAGCATCACAAGCTCCTCGCTATCACGTATTTCGGCCTCTCGTTTCTTCTTTCTGTTAATACGACTCTCTTACTTTCTAAGCTCCCGGTAGCGATCCCATATGGCTCGCGTTGCGCCCGATCGCAGCGTGGCTCTATAGGCAACATCTTTTCTTTCTGCGACATTCCTCGTCGTGCCAACTGTTTCTTTGGGCTCGCCGGAATCCGATTTCTTCTTCGGTGGCGGTAGGTATAGAACGACAAATGTTGCTCCATTGCTCGTGCATGCGGGTTTGTTGTTCTCAGTGGCAGTACTCTCTGAGAGCAGGAGTGAGAGTCGAGGGACGAATCTTCTGGGTGTCTGTTGTGATTGCAGTTTTTCGATGTTGATTGCAGCGCAGGTAGATGTACGTTTTCTGCTGCAGAGAGGCGTGAGTGTCGTTTGGCTGCCACGAGGTAATGATTCGAGTCGATGCTGGGTATTCGGATCGTACGTACATCTAATACACTAGAAGCGTGTCTTCCATCTATCACAACATGAGGGATCTGGTTTCGCGTTTTCCGATTAGGAGACAGCCAGGTAGCTTGGTGTATCTTTTTATGCTGGAATCTGGTGCTGCAGACTACCATGTTTCGGACCCCGGCGAAGTCGACCAGCCTCTGTCCGTTTCCGAATGTTTCGTTGTGCTGACTGAATTTTCCAGCTGTACGACCAAAAATTCCCTCCTTGACCGCTTTGGCGTTAAAGTCGCCAAGCACGATTTTTATGTCGTGGCATAGGCACCGCTCATAGGAACGTTCTAGGCGCTCATAAAAGGAATAAAACGGGGTGGCCGCAAATGAGCGAGATGTTAAAAAGTCGCGCTTTGATGAGGATGATTGGCGACGAAGTCTCTCTCTCACAACAAATCCGACACCGAATTTGCGCTCCTTTATAGTACATGGCAGCTGTAGTAGTCCTTGCAAGGTCCTATGTTTGTCATTCCTTGCCCCGTCCATCGCATCTGTTGAGTGTTATCGGAAGCTACCCAGAGGATACTTGAGCTAATCCCGGGAGTTGTGAGCTGCTTGAACGATAAGCAGAAGAATCGTCCTGGACACTCCCAAGTGAATGGCATTCAGTAATTTTCCCCACTTCGTGGACTTCTACATATGGAACCCTCCTATTGATTCTTTTGCTGTGCCCCAAATTTCTATGCCATATTTCCAAAAAACTAAAAAATTACCATAAAAATATTGATGCAACAAATTCTACGAACTATTCATATTTAATACACGTCCCACCCACGTAAGAACCACAAACGGAGAATGGGCCCGAACTTCATCGGAAAAAGCGACTTGTTTAGCTCAGTATTTTAAAAATATATTTCAAAATGAAAATAAAACCGACTTCGATTTGACTCATTCAACAAGCAAATCATCAATAAAACTTCACTAACAGAGATAAAACAATTAATTTCGACATTAAAAAACAACATATCCTTTCATCTCGGAAAAAATTGTAAAGCATGTGCCCGACAGAGCAATAATTTTTCTTAGGAACGTTTTCAACGCTGCCATAAAGGTCAAATACTTTCCAAAGACATAGAAAACTGCCGAAGTCATTGCAATCCCAAAGCCTAATAAAGCCGATACGTTTGCATCGTTGTACCAACCAATGAGTCTGCTGCCGGCATTATCAAAAATATTTCAGAAGCTACTCCTTGATCGGATAGAGCCTTTCATAGCAGAAATACATCAGTTCGGATTTAGATGAAAACATTCGACAATCCAACATGTGCACAGAATCATTCACAAAATTAATAAAGACTTCAACAATAAACAAGTATGCGTAGCTGTACATATATGTCGGCGTAGCAAAAGCCAACATTCAAGAGAGAAAATTTTGTGTTAAATATAACGACGCATGCTCATACATTGAACCGATGAACGCAAGAATTCTCCAAAGCAATGTATTAGGACCCCCTCTGTATCTCATCTACACCGCTGATTTACCGGAACCGCCTTCAGGAAATAGCATGATTGCAACGTCTGCAGATGACACTATACTAATGGCATCTCATAGAGACCCGAATATAGCACATACTAATTTACAAAACGACCTAAACAAAGCACTGAATTGGTTCAAAAAATGGAATATATGTACTATAGAACAAAACAATTCAAGTCAATTACTCGAACAGAAAGGTGTCCAAAGACTCATTATAGATTGGAAACTTGGACGCGAATACTTATACGAAAACTAAGTACTTAGGCATTACAATTGACTCTAAACTAAACTGGAGGGACAATATAATAAAAAAAAATACCAGTCTAACGGTTAGACGCGATAGAAGTGAAACCTTCCGTAAAACAAACTGAGAGAGAATAAGACGAAAGCAGCATTAGGAGCGGGATATTTATAGGTTCATTATAATAATGCTATAAATATTATATTTTATTTTCTTCATTTTATTATTATTCATCCTCAATGTTTTCAATTTCAACAAATGATACGATAGCTAAAATATTATATGATACAAATGCTTTGGTTTCGATGTTGTCAACTTATCTTTGAAATACCGCGACAATTGTTGTTTTTGATCGTGTTGTCGATTCAGTGCGATTGTTACACATTACAGGCGCGCACACATACGTACTAGCATACATACAAACATACATACGTATGACGCTTGAACTAAACACCAAAGCAAGTAATAGGGAGTGTAGTATACATACTACAATACTCACTATACTAGCGTGGCTCAGCAGTACGCAGCCACACACATATACGTATATCAACATATAACGCTTCGTAGTGTCGCTTTTTCGTTTCATCGAGTCTCAAATCACTCCCAATGATTCTAAAGAAGTTTTCACTTCAAAAAAAATGAAATTAAAAATCCCTTTTGACCTCAGTAAAAGCTCTCGGTGTAAAACAAATCCTTAATCTACAAAACGATAACTGCACCAATTTGGAAGTATGGTATAGAAGTTTGAGGCAGAGCTTCTAAATCCATTTTGACAATACTGCAACGTGGCAGTCGAAGGTACTTAGGACAAAAACAGATGTATATACCAAACGCGGACATTCACCGCGACTTAAACATCGACACAGTTGACGAATCAATACAAACTGCAAGCAGAAGGCACATAAGCATACTTCCAACGATGAGGAAGCTTCCAGCTGAAGAAAAATTGAATAAGAAGAGACTTCAACGAAAAACACCAACAGACCTCCTGTAATATAATAATAAGAAATATACTTATGTGCTTATGGTATTTAAATTATCATAGTAAATATTTTACAAATTAATTACATATTCCTAAATGATCCTGAAGAGCAATGGCCTTACTTTGCAAACAACAAATGGTCTTACTTACAAACTAATTATTGCTAATATAGACAGGTGTAATATTTTTTGGAAGCAAAAAACAAAAAAAAATATGTATATATATAATTATTTCCAAATGGGTGAGATTATTTATTTATATGTCAACAGTCAGTCCAACAGCCAGTATAGTTGTGTGAACTTGTCTTTGACTTCATTTCGTTTATTTTCAATTTATATATCGTTAGTATATATTACAATACTTGCACCGTTTTATCTTTGTTTACTTCTATTCCCCATTCATCGAGCTATCTTACAGTGTCATTTATTGTTTGTTGAAGAATGTCAGTAGCTTTTTTCTATTTTATCTGATGCCATTAAGACCGTGTCATCCGCAAATGTGGCTATCATGCAATTTTTTGTTGTTGGGCTCGATATATCTGCTGGGAATATTAGGTACAATAGAGGTCCTAGGGCAATACCTTGAGATACACCTGCTGTCATTTGCATCATGCTTGAGCATACGTCTTCAAACTTTATAAAAAATTTCGGTTTCCCAGTTAACTATTGAGAATGGTGAAGTGATTCCGTGGTAATATTTTACTGAGCTTATGCAGTAGTAGTTTATGCCACACCCTGTCAAAGGCTTTTGCAATATCTAGATAGACAGCCACGCAGAACCTTTTATTATCCATATCGTCTAATATTTTGGTTATAACTCTGTGGACTTGCTGTACAGTTGAATGCTGTCGTCTAAATCCAAACTGACGACTTGGCATTATATTGTTTTCTGTCAGAATTTTGTCTAATGTGGCAAAGAATATTTTTTCAAACACTGAAACACTGAACACCGAAAGTTTAGGCAAGAGACTGATGGGGCGATATGTTGTCGTTTCTGATGCATTTTTACCTGGTTTAGGAATTGCCGTTATTTGTGCAACTTTTCAGAGGCGTGGGAAGCATTGCGTCCTTAATATGCTGTTGCATATTTATCGTATGTATGTAATTGCTGCATCAGATAGTTCTTTTCGGATTTTACAATTTATTAGATCGCAGCCCGGTGCTTTTCTATTGTTCAGATTTTTTAAATGATATCTGAATTCTACTGAGGTCGTCAATTTCATCTTCTTTTCTGGGTTACTCGTATTTACATATTGTTCTATGTGCTGGTTGTCTTTTCCGTTTGAGAATATTGTTTTAAAGTGCTCAGCTAGAGTGTTTGCGTTCTCTTTATTCGTCTTTGCCGAAGTTCCGTGTTGTGTTTTGATGGGAGGTTTATGTGGCCTTCCACAGAGAATAATTGTTAGCTGGCGTTATGTTATTTTATGTATGTATTCCTCAAGAACTTTATCTTAGTGTTGTTTTAATAATGTTTTTAATTCAGTTGTTGATTTGTTAAATTTTGCCTTATCTTTTTACGGAGTTTCCCTTTTTTCTGTATTTTTGTTGAATTGTTTTAGTTGGTGTCGAAAGGGTGAGGGCTTTGATGGTGGAATCGTTGAAAAAAGCTATTGCTGAGTCAATTTCGTTTTCCTTTTTAATGAAATATTTATTACCAATGGTGTTTCTACACTTTGTCGAAAATAGGTCCAGTCCGTTTTATTATTATATTGGCCTGTGAAAGTTTCTTCGTGCGAAGTTCCAAGAATTGTTATTAGAAGTGGCGAATGATCCGACGATAGCTCAAAACATGATTTAATGGTCAGATGAGTTTGGGGAATATTTTTAACAATGCACAAATCAATTAAATCTGGTGGTTTTTTAATATAAATTGTGGTTAAGTTTCAAGGGCCGGTGCTGATTTTGAATAAAATACAATTTTTTTTAGGAAATTCTTGTCATTTCTCTTTATTATGATAATATTGGTATAGTTCAATTACGTATGGAATAAAATATCGGCCAAATGGCCGCCACGGTCTTGGCGGCACACCTCTATCCGATGATCCAACTTTTCGATGACGCTGAGGCATAATTGCGGCTCTATGCCGTTAATGTGCCGAATTATCTCATCCTTTAGCTCTTGAATTTTTGCTGGCTTATCGACGTACACCTTTTCTTTAAAATAACCCCAAAGAAAGAAGTCCATAATCTTGGCGGCCAATTGACATCGGCCATCAAATTTTTCGCGCAAAAGAGCCATTATTTCGTTAGCTGTATGACAAGTGGCACCGTCCTGTTGAAACCACATATCGAAGTTGTTAACCTTCGAACCCCAAACGTAATTTTTTGCATTGTAGTCATCATCACCATTATATACTCTTCCTTCTTCTTCTCTTCTTAATTGGCGCGATAACCGCTTACGCTATTATAGCCGAGTTGGACACACCAAATGAAGTCAAGTCCTTCTCCACCTGATCTTTCAAACGCAAAGGAGGCCTTATTCTTCCTCTGCTACCACCAGCTGGTACCGCATCGAATACTTTGTCCAAAGTAGCACTTGTCAGCAAGAGAGATTCTACGTTCGATTTCCAGGCTGACATTGTTAATGGTGTTAATACTGGTTCCTAAATAAATGAAGTCTTTTACAACCTCGAAATCATAACTGTCAACAGTGGCGTGGGTGCCGATACGCGAGTGCGCCGACTGTTTGTTTGATGACAGGAAGTACTACATTTTGCCCTCGTCCAACACCAAACCCATTCGCTTTCCCTCTTTATCCAGTTTGGAACTAACAGCGCGATTGTTAAGGCCGATGATGTCAATATCATCGGCATACGCCAACAATTATACGATCTTATAAATATTGTGCCTGAGCGATTAAGTTCTGCGGCTCGTTCGATGCTCTCCAACATCCGGTTAAAGAAGTCACACGACAGCAAGTCATCCTGTCTGAAACCTCGCTTGGTATCAAACGCCTCGGGGAGGTCCTTCCCAATTCTGACGGCGCTGCTGGTGTTGAACAACGTCATCTAGCAAAGCCGTACTAGTTTTGTGGGGATACCAAACCCAGACATCGCGGCATACAGATAACTCCTTTTCGTACTGTCAAAGGCAGCTTTGAAGTCGACGAAAAGATGGTGTATGTCGATTCTTCTTTCATGGGTCCTTCTTCAAGATTTGGCGTTTTTTGTTTATTTGGTCGATGGTAGACTTTCCTAGTCTAAATCCACACTGATAAGGTCCAATCAGTTGGTTGATGGTGGGCTTCAACCTTTCACACAATACGCTCGCTAGAACCTTATAGGCGATATTTAGAAGACTAATCCCGTGATAATTGGCACAGATTGTAGGACTACCCTTCTTATGGATGGGGCAGAGCACACGTAAGTTCCAATTGGCAGGCAAGCTTTCATCCGACCATATTTTGCATGCACTCTACCAGTTCCTCGCCGCCATGTTTGAATAGCTCACCCGGCAGTCCGTTAGCGCCCTCGGGTTTATTGTTCGTTATCTACGTTATCGCTATTCTCACCTCGTCATTGTCGGGTAACGGAACGACAATTCCGCACGCAGTTGTCACTATTTAACAGGTTCGAGAAGTGTTCCCTTCATAATTTAAGTATGCTCTGGATGTCATTCAGCAGGTACAGGAAAACGCCCCGGTCTTAAAACCTTCCGTAAGCCGCCGAACTTTCTGGTAGAGTTGTCGGGTGGTTCCTATTGGCCAGCATCACAAGCTCCTCGCTATCACGTATTTCGGCCTCTCGTCTCTTCTTTCTGTTAATACGACTCTCTTACTTTCTAAGCTCCCGGTAGCGATCCCATATGGCTCGCGTTGCGCCCGATCGCAGCGTGGCTCTATAGGCAACATCTTTTCTTTCTGCGACATTCCTCGTCGTGCCAACTGTTTCTTTGGGCTCGCCGGAATCCGATTTCTTCTTCGGTGGCGGTAGGTAGAGAACGACAAATGTTGCTCCATTGCTTGTGCATGCGGGTTTGTTGTTCTCAGTGGCAGTACTCTCTGAGAGCAGGAGTGAGAGTCGAGGGACGAACCTTCTGGGTGTCTGTTGTGATTGCAGTTTTTCGATGTCGATTGCAGCATTCTTTCCGCAGGTAGATGTACGTTTTCTGCTGCAGAGAGGCGTGAGTGCCGTTTGGCTGCCACGAGGTAATGATCCGAGTCGATGTTGGGTATTCGGATCGTACGTACATCTAATACACTAGAAGCGTGTCTTCCATCTATCACAACATGAGGGATCTGGTTTCGGCCAGGTAGCTTGGTGTATCTTTTTATGCTGGAATCTGGTGCTGCAGACTACCATGTTTCGGACCCCGGCGAAGTCGATCAGCCTCTGTCCGTTTCCAAATGTTTCGTTGTGCTGACTGAATTTTCCAGCTGTACGACCAAAAATTCCCTCCTTGACCGCTTTGGCGTTAAAGTCGCCAAGCACGATTTTTATGTCGTGGCATAGGCACCGCTCATAGGAACGTTCTAGGCGCTCATAAAAGGAATAAAACGGGGTGGCCGCAAATGAGCGAGATGTTAAAAAGTCGCGCTTTGATGAGGATGATTGGCGACGAAGTCTCTCTCCCACAACAAATCCGACACCGAATTTGCGCTCCTTTATAGTACATGGCAGCTGTAGTAGTCCTTGCAAGGTCCTATGTTTGTCATTCCTTGCCCCGTCCATCGCATCTGTTGAGTGTTATCGGAAGCTACCCAGAGGATACTTGAGCTAATCCCGGAAGTTGTGAGCTGCTTGAACGATAAGCAGAAGAATCGTCCTGGACACTCCCAAGTGAATGGCATTCAGTAATTTTCCCCACTTCGTGGACTTCTACATATGGAACCCTCCTCACCAACCTTATTTAGATTGGGTCCTTTGAATTATTTGTGTATTGATTCTTTTGCTGTGCCCCAGATTTCTATGCCATATTTCCAAAAAACTAAAAAATTACCATAAAAATATTGATGCAACAAATTCTACGAACTATTCATATTTAATACACGTCCCACCCACGTAAGAACCACAAACGGAGAATGGGCCCGAACTTCATCGGAAAAAGCGACTTGTTTAGCTCAGTATTTTAAAAATATATTTCAAAATGAAAATAAAACCGACTTCGATTTGACTCATTCAACAAGCAAATCATCAATAAAACTTCACTAACAGAGATAAAACAATTAATTTCGACATTAAAAAACAACATATCCTCTCATCTCGGAAAAAATTGTAAAGCATGTGCCCGATAGAGCAATAATTTTTCTTAGGAACGTTTTCAACGCTGCCATAAAGGTCAAATACTTTCCAAAGACATAGAAAACTGCCGAAATCATTGCAATCCCAAAGCCTAATAAAGCCGATACGTTTGCATCGTTGTACCGACCAATGAGTCTGCTGCCGGCATTATCAAAAATATTTCAGAAGCTACTCCTTAGGTTAGGTTAGGTTATGGTGGTAGTCGGTCTGCACGACCAACTCACTTAGACCTTACAGCTCCGTTGTGATACCACTGTGCTACACGGGAACCTCATTTATCTTCCTTCGTGGAACCATTTCGTGGCTCTTATGAAGCGTAGTATTGATGCCAACCCCACGCCAGATAGTTCTGTAAGAGAATTAAAAAAGTATTTACCTAGACAACCTGCTCTGATTTTAGGTAGGGCTGGACAATTGCAGAGGAAGTGCTCAACTGTTTCTTCCTCTTCCTCATCTCTGCAACTTCTGCAATATTCATGGGAGAAGACTCCTGGTCTCGAGGAATGCCTGCCAAATAGCCAGTGACCGGTTAAACAAGCCACGACCTTCGAGATATTGTCTCTTGAGAGACTAAGCAATTCCTTTGTTCTTTTCTTGTTTATTTGCGGCCATAGTAGCCTAGCTGTTAGACACGTATCTTCGTTTCTCCATGACCTATTGGCCTCTTGGATAAAGTGTTTTTTTATTATTAGTTTACTCGTGGCCATGGGTATTCCAATGGTACTTTTATCACTCAGCAGTTGGAGAGCGGTACCCTTTCTGGCTAGCTCATCTGATTTACAGTTTCCCTCAATATCTCTATGTCCCGGAACCCAAATAAGGCTTACCTTGAATACGTCACTAATATCATTTAGAGCTGCCCGGCATTCCTGTGCAACCTTCGATCTTAGTAATGCCGCATTCATTGATTTGATGGCCGCCTGGCTATCCGAGAATATATTTATAATCGTTTTTGTTAGGGCGTGCGTATTTAGGTATGTAGCCACTTCTTTTATAGCTAATACCTCTGCCTGATAGACGCTGCAGTAGTCTGGTAGTCGAACGGATAGTTCCAGTCCTAATTCCTTCGAGAAAACTCCGTAGCCAACCTTATCGTCTAGCTTGGAGCCATCTGTATATGGTAAAAGTTTAATTCCCCCCCTTCTCCATGGCCTTCTTGTATGCCACTCCCTTCTTGACGGTATACTCGTCTTGAAGAGTCTTTCAAAGGTGAGTCTAGGGATAGAGTAGTCTATTTCTTGTTTATGACTATTCAGAGAGTGCAAAATGGAAGCGTGGCCAAAGCACCGGTCTTTCCATAGCGCCATACTTTTTAATCTGAGCGCCGAGGCGGCGGCCACGTGTTTTCCTACCAGATTTAGGGCAGGTAAGTTGATTAGCACTTCCAGCGCTTTGTTTGGAGTAGTCCTTAAAGCGCCAGAGATGCACAAAAAAGCTGTTCTTTGGACCTTACTCATGGTTTAAGCGTAAGTCGCCTTTTGAGCAGATGGCCACCATACAAGTATTCCGTACATTAAGATTGGCCTAACTACCGAAGTATAGAGCCAGTGCGTAATACGGGGTGTTAGTCCCCATTTGATACCGACCGCTTTTTTGCAAGTGTATAATGCAACGTTGGCCTTCTTTACTCTTTCCTCAATATTAGATTTCCACGTGAGTTTCCTGTCTAATATGAGTCCTAGGTACTTAACGTTCTCTTTCAAAGGAATCTCCACACCCTTAAAAGTTAGCGGGGAGATTATAGGGAGCCTATATTTCTTTTTAAAGATAATTATTTGAGTTTTTGAGGGGTTTATATCGAGTCCCCTGCTCTCAGTCCAGCTTCTAAGCGTGGCCATGTTAGAGCGCAGAATATCCATAAGGGTGTTAGGATATTTGCCTTTAACGGCGATTGCTACGTCATCTGCGTAAGCTGTGACGTGGCAACCCCCTCTTTCCAGGGTCAGCAACAAGGAGCTTACTGCCAAAATCCAAAGAAGATGGGAGAGGAGTCCACCTTGCGGTGTGCCCCTGCAGACCTTTCTGCTTAGAGTAGTGCTTCCTAATTTAGCCGTTACCTTTCTTTTGATGAGTATATCTTCTATCAGGGCTACGACATGTGGTTCAACTCCAAAATCTTCTAATGAATCTACTATAGCGTTTGCATTTATATTGTTGAAGGCGCCTTCTATGTCTACGAAAGCAACCAATGCAAACTCTTTGCCTGATAAGCTTTTTTCCACCAACCCGACTAGTGAGTGTAAGGCGGTTTCTGTGGACTTCTCTTTAGTATAGGCATGTTGCGCCGAAGAGAGCCTATTTAAAGGCACGACACCCCGTATGTATTCATCTATTATTCTCTCCAGGATCTTGAAAAGAAAAGACGTTAGACTAATGGATCTGAAGTCTTTAGGGTTAGTGTGTGAGGACCTACCTGCCTTGGGTATGAAGGAGACTTTTGCCTCCCTCCATTCTAGCGGAATGTAGCCCATGTTAAGACAACTTCTAATGACAATTTTGATATATGGTAGTACAATGCCCCGTGATTGCTGCAGTTCAGCGGGGTAGATACCGTCCGTTCCTGGCGATTTATAAGGACCAAAATTATTAATAGCCCATTCGATTTTTGAGTGTGTAACTAAGAGATTTCCTAGGTCGGATTGCCTTTCATTATTGGCGGAATGGTTTTGTTCCACCGGCTTGTTTCCTGGAAAGTGTTGTGTCTAGGAGAAGACCTAATGATTCCTCACTTCACGTAGTCCATGTATTCCCTTGACCTTGTAGGTAGCCTAGGTTGCATGGCGTCTTTGAGAGAATGTTTCTTAATCTGGCCGCTTCTGAAGTGTCTTCAATTTCTTTGCAATAATTTTGCCATGATTCACGCTGCGCAGTTCTAACTGCTTTTTTGTAGTTTTTCAATTCAGCCTTATAGGCTTGCCAGTCCTCTGACCTTCTCGTGGCCTTGGCCAGATTAAATAGTGTTCTATGGGATTGTCGTAGCGAGGTTAGCTGCTTGGACCACCAAGGTGGTTTAGACTTCCCTCTGGGTCGGACAACCGGACAGCTGGCTGCTAACGAGTTATTCATTGCTTTAGTTACCTTATTAACCAGTTTCTCCAACTCCCCACAAGTAGTGGGGTTTTTGGGGGCTTTCTTTGGCAGTAGAGCTCTTAATTTTTTATTGTAAACTCCCCAGTCAGTTTTCCGTATATTCCTGAACTGACTAACTTGGGGAGACCTAGTGTCGATTTCGAATTCAATATACCGATGGTCTGAGAACGAATTTTCGTTTGAAACTCGCCATCTTTTAATGAGATTAGAGAACATGTCGGAAGCCAGGGTGATGTCCAAAACTTCCTCTCTGTTCATAGTAACAAAAGTCGGCTCTGAACCTATATTCAAAACACTAATTCTATTTTCTAAGATAAAGTCCAGTAGTGACTCACCTCTAGCGTTAGTGTTGCTGCTTCCCCACAGGATGTTGTGAGCATTTGCGTCGCAGGAGACAACCAAATGTTTGTTCTTCTTTTTATATTTTCTAAGATAAAGTCCAGTAGTGACTCACCTCTAGCGTTAGTGTCGCTGCTTCCCCACAGGTTGTTGTGAGCATTTGCGTCGCAGGAGACAACCAAATGTTTGTTCTTCCGGGCTGCCTCTTGCACCAGAGAACGGACTTCGTCCGGCGGAGCATCCCTGTCATAGGCCATATAGGCGGAGGCTAGCCAAAAACCGGTTTTCCCGAGCTCGATGCTTGCCGCTACCATGTCGCCGCTACTAAGCTGTGGGAGCAAGAAGATTTATATTATTTTTAGCGAGGATGCAGCTACGGATCTTACCTCTGTGTTGTACGGCAATCAGTTTAAAGCCCTTTACTCCGAGGCCGCAGATTTTATTGCCGTATATCCACGGCTCTTGAATGAGGGCTATGTCAAGTTCACCGGCAGCCAAGCGGACAGAAAGATGCGCGAACGCAAGTTTGGAGTGGTGGAGATTAATTTGGATCAGCTTCATGAGAATCTGTCCGTTTCATCTCCACCATCGTGACCTCGACGTCCTCTTCCGAGATCTCCCCACCCTCAATGTCAGCGAGGAGATCATCTTCGTTAAACAGCGGCCCCACACCGGTCAGCCTCTCCGAGTCGGTTGAGCATTGGCTGTTGGCCAACCCTTCTGCAGTATCGCTCCGCAAGCTGGCTTTGTCACTCTCCTCATCTGAGTTCAAAGCTGGCTCGTCGCTGCGATAGATTTGAATGGTTGCGTCAACGAACCCGAACCTCACGACATTGTTTTTCTGCGCCAGTGGGCCGAGCGATTCTCCATTGAGGATGAGCATCACCTGTCGCCTACCTTCTACTGGCTCCTCTATTCTACCTACCTTCCAATTATGCGTTGGCAGGTCTCTGTTGCAGTATTTGAAAATTTCCTCAATTTTGTTTGGCTCTGCCGGCTTGGCCGGAATCCAAACTCGAGCTCGAGGCCTGCTTGGAATTTCATCCTTGCTGACCGCATCGAGTTTGGCACCCGGCCAAACCTCTCCTATCTTGTTTACGGCCAACCTGTAAAGCGTGGCTGACCTAGTGTCTTCGCAGGCGATGAGTTTAGCTCTACCTTGATACCAGCCTGCGTCATGACAAATGGGAGGGGGTCCAGGGTGTTCCTCTAGGATCTGGAGGTACACTTCGGCGATAGCCTCCTCAATCCACCTCCATTTTTCCTTAGGAATCACTCCTTCCTCCTCTCCTTTGTCGATGACGGCCAGTATCTCACCGCCGCCTTTTACCACCTCACTAAAGGTTGGATGTTTTTGGCCACCTACCTTCTGTCTTTTGGCGGCCCTTTCCAGTGTCTGCTCTGAAGACCGTTGTCTTTTGGGAGTAGCATCCGCCGGTTTTCCCAAGTCGGATATTACTCCCTTTGCCCACTCTAGCGATTTAGCCTGGTCTTCGGTTAGCTGGTCTGTTGCTACCTCTCCTAGTCTAAATAAGACCCTGCTGGACGCCTTCTTTTCGTAATAATTTTGTTTGGAGGGGCGGACATGTTTACGGAGTTTCCCTTTTTTCTATATTTTTGTTGAATTGTTTTAGTTGGTGTCGAAAGGGTGAGGGCTTTGATGGTGGAATCGTTGAAAAAAGCTATTGCTGAGTCAATTTCGTTTTCCTTTTTAATGAAATATTTATTACCACACCATTGGTAATTCTACACTTTGTCGAAAATAGGTCCAGTCCGTTTTATTATTATATTGTCCTGTGAAAGTTTCTTCGTGCGAAGTTCCAAGAATTGTTATTAGAAGTGGCGAATGATCCGACGATAGCTCAAAACATGATTTAATGGTCAGATGAGTTTGGGGAATATTTTTAACAATGCACAAATCAATTAAATCTGGTGGTTTTTTAATATAAATTGTGGTTAAGTTTCAAGGGCCGGTGCTGATTTTGAATAAAATACAATTTTTTTTAGGAAATTCTTGTCATTTCTCTTTATTATGATAATATTGGTATAGTTCAATTACGTATGGAATAAAATATCGGCCAAATGGCCGCCACGGTCTTGGCGGCACACCTCTATCCGATGATCCAACTTTTCGATGACGCTGAGGCATAATTGCGGCTCTATGCCGTTAATGTGCCGAACTATCTCATCCTTTAGCTCTTGAATTTTTGCTGGCTTATCGACGTACACCTTTTCTTTAAAATAACCCCAAAGAAAGAAGTCCATAATCTTGGCGGCCAATTGACATCGGCCATCAAATTTTTCGCGCAAAAGAGCCATTATTTCGTTAGCTGTATGACAAGTGGCACCGTCCTGTTGAAACCACATATCGAAGTTGTTAACCTTCGAACCCCAAACGTAATTTTTTGCATTGTAGTCATCATCACCATTATATACTCTTCCTTCTTCTTCTCTTCTTAATTGGCGCGATAACCGCTTACGCTATTATAGCCGAGTTGGACACACCAAATGAAGTCAAGTCCTTCTCCACCTGATCTTTCAAACGCAAAGGAGGCCTTATTCTTCCTCTGCTACCACCAGCTGGTACCGCATCGAATACTTTGTCCAAAGTAGCACTTGTTAGCAAGAGAGATTCTACGTTCGATTTCCAGGCTGACATTGTTAATGGTGTTAATACTGGTTCCTAAATAAATGAAGTCTTTTACAACCTCGAAATCATAACTGTCAACAGTGGCGTGGGTGCCGATACGCGAGTGCGCCGACTGTTTGTTTGATGACAGGAGGTACTACATTTTGCCCTCGTCCAACACCAGACCCATTCGCTTTCCCTCTTTATCCAGTTTGGAACTAACAGCGCGATTGTTAAGGCCGATGATGTCAATATCATCGGCATACGCCAACAATTATACGATCTTATAAATATTGTGCCTGAGCGATTAAGTTCTGCGGCTCGTTCGATTCTCTCTAACATCCGGTTAAAGAAGTCACACGACAGCAAGTCATCCTGTCTGAAACCTCGCTTGGTATCAAACGCCTCGGGGAGGTCCTTCCCAATTCTGACGGCGCTTCTGGTGTTGAACAACGTCATCTAGCAAAGCCGTACTAGTTTTGTGGGGATATCAAACCCAGACATCGCGGCATACAGATAACTCCTTTTCATATTGTCGAAGGCAGCTTTGAAGTCGACGAAAAGATGGTGTATGTCGATTCTTCTTTCATGGGTCCTTCTTCAAGATTTGGCGTTTTTTTTTTATTTGGTCGATGGTAGACTTCCCTGGTCTAAAGCCACACTGATAAGGTCCAATCAGTTGGTTGATGGTGGGCTTCAACCTTTCACACAATACGCTCGCTAGAACCTTATAGGCGATATTTAGAAGACTAATCCCGTGATAATTGGCACAGATTGTAGGACTACCCTTCTTATGGATGGGGCAGAGCACACGTAAGTTCCAATTGGCAGGCAAGCTTTCATCCGACCATATTTTGCATGCACTCTACCAGTTCCTCGCCGCCATGTTTGAATAGCTCACCCGGCAGTCCGTTAGCGCCCTCGGGTTTATTGTTCGTTATCTACGTTATCGCTATTCTCACCTCGTCATTGTCGGGTAACGGAACGACAATTCCGCACGCAGTTGTCACTATTTAACAGGTTCGAGAAGTGTTCCCTTCATAATTTAAGTATGCTCTGGATGTCATTCAGCAGATACAGGAAAACGCCCCGGTCTTAAAACCTTCTGTAAGCCGCCGAACTTTCTGGTAGAGTTGTCGGGTGGTTCCTATTGGCCAGCATCACAAGCTCCTCGCTATCACGTATTTCGGCCTCTCGTCTCTTCTTTCTGTTAATACAACTCTCTTACTTTCTAAGCTCCCGGTAGCGATTCCATATGGCTCGCGTTGCGCCCGATCGCAGCGCGGCTCTATAGGCAACATCTTTTCTTTCTGCGACATTCCTCGTCGTGCCAACTGTTTCTTTGGACTCGCCGGAATCCGATTTCTTCTTCGGTGGCGGTAGGTAGAGAACGACAAATGTTGATCCATTGCTCGTGCATGCCGGTTTGTTGTTCTCAGTGGCAGTACTCTCTGAGAGCAGGAGCGAGAGTCGAGGGACGAATCTTCTGGGTGTCTGTTGTGATTGCAGTTTTTCGATGTCGATTGCAGCATTCTTTCCGCAGGTAGATGTACGTTTTCTGCTGCAGAGAGGCGTGAGTGCCGTTTGGCTGCCACGAGGTAATGATCCGAGTCGATGTTGGGTATTCGGATCGTACGTACATCTAATACACTAGAAGCGTGTCTTCCATCTATCACAACATGAGGGATCTGGTTTCGCGTTTTCCGATTAGGAGACAGCCAGGTAGCTTGGTGTATCTTTTTATGCTGGAATCTGGTGCTGCAGACTACCATGTTTCGGACCCCGGCGAAGTCGATCAGCCTCTGTCCGTTTCCGAATGTTTCGTTGTGCTGACTGAATTTTCCAGCTGTACGACCAAAAATTCCCTCCTTGACCGCTTTGGCGTTAAAGTCGCCAAGCACGATTTTTATGTCGTGACATAGGCACCGCTCATAGGAACGTTCTAGGAGCTCATAGAAGGAATCTTTGGTCGTATCATCCGTCTCTTCCGTTGATGGGGTGGGCGCAAATGAGCGAGATGTTAATAAATCGCCCTTTGATGAGGATGATTGGCGACGAAGTCTCTCTCCCACAACAAATCCGACACCGAATTAGCGCTATTTTACATGGCAGCTGTAGTAGATGTAGCAAGGTCCTTTTTTTCTTGCCTAGCCTCATCCATGGCATCCCTTAAATGGCAGTGATGTCAGCCTTTACTCTCACGAGGACATCAACCAGCCGGGCTATGGCAACTTCCCCATTAAAGGACCGGACATTCCAGGTGCATGCCCTCAAATGATTATCCTTAATTCGTTTGCAGGGGTCGTCATCAGTAGAGGCAGTTCTCATCCGAGGCATATTTAATCTTTTAATTGGGGGAATTTTTAAGTGGCGGGCCCCAAGCCCAGCGTACAACCAGCTATCCTGGAATGCTTCACCTTCTCACGTTTGCTCACTCCCGAACGGGTGTTCGGAAGCTACCCAGAAGATACTTGGGCTAATCCCGGAAGTTGTGAGCTGCTTGAACCATATGCAGAAGAATCGTCCTGGCCACACAATTCGTCCCCACTTGCGATTACTTCTACTCATGGAACCATCCTCCATCGACTTCCTTGCCTGTTTAAATAGTCCAGATATTGGTATTTTATATTATTGAATGTTGGCGGGCAGTATTCTGCTGATATTGTTATTGGTCCTTTTGAATTATTTATTGAAACTTTCGTTGCGAGTATGCTGATTTTTCTATAACCAACATGTTCGCAGTATGAGTTTTTATGATTATTGCAGTTCCTCCGTAATCCTTTATTTCTGGGTGGTTTGTGCAGTGTAAGTTGTAATCGGGTGTATGTACAAAAGCTTTATGACTTGCATGAGTCTCGGATATAAGTATAATATTATATCAATTGCTTTATCCAGAATAAAAGTCTTGAGCAGTGGCGGCGCTAGACCAAATGTGTACGTCGGCGGCATCAACTTCGCGACATCAACTGCTTCGCAGTGAACAAAACCGTAAAATTAAGTGAGCCAAATTATAAAATAATGAATGCGTATAACGAGTTTTATTGTTAATAAAATGATGGCAAAAAATTATTACACACAGAAATTAAAATGGTCGAACTTTTCGGCTTTTAGCCTCACTCAATTTTTTCAGGATTGTGTCGTATTTAAGTCTAGCCGCTATTTCAGCTTCGATTGACAGAACTGATAACGGGGATAGTGTGTCTTAGCTCATTGTGCTTCTCAAATAGATTTTTATCAATTTCAACTTTGAGATGCTTCTCTCAGCGGAAGCTGTGCTGACCGGAACTGTGAGCATGCTTCTAATTGTAATATAAACATTTGTATATATTTCTTCTAAATTATTTTCTAAAATGTATTGGATGAGATGTTTCGCGTCGTTGATAAAGTCTAGTGAATTAGTTGCTAAGAGCTGAAGTTCTTCATATAGTTCGAAATGCTGTATGTCACTGTTTTCGCTTTCCCTAAGTCTTGTACCTAATCACTATTACTAGCATCTACCATTGTGTTAAAATAACTAACTCTGAACTGCATTTCAGGAGATTCAACTGGTTCATCAGTATGTTCGTAACTAAGCATTCGTTTTTTCCTGGCTATTCTTTTTTCCTTAAATTGAGACTGAATTTCATAAGTACTTTTCTCCACAAATAATCTAACTTCTGTTACGCTTTTTTCAAATCCTGTATTTCGCATTTCTTGAATCCCGCTACAAAATGAACGTAAAGTATCAAAAGCGACTTGCAAGTTGACTTGAACCGATTGCCACAGTTTACTTATATTGTTTACACGTAGCAAAACTTTATACCACACGTGTAATGCAACAATAAACTCAAAAGTTAACATTTCCTTTAGGACTGCTTCACTGTCGCTTAGAGTTTCGGGATCATCAATTTTATTTTTCAGTTCATTCACACATTCGCTGACATCATCAAATTGTAAAAATATTGCTTTTACTGCCCCAATTCTACTCTCCCATCTCGTTTCAGACAGAGTTTGTAAAGTCAATTTTAATTTACTTTTTACTATCTCCCAACGCTGTTTGACTTTGAAAACAGCACATAGATTTTATCGATAAGGCCGAAAAATATTTTGGCTGTCGTTGAAGAGTTAGCTGCATCTATCAAAAGTAAATTCCAAGTGTGGCATCCGCATGGTGTGAAGAATGCTCTTGGATTTATATTTTTGTTCTGATTATATGGTTATATGGTATCCGGTCATTTTCCCGAATCGAATTTCCCGAATGCCGCTGGCCCGAATGTCTAAAATTCCGAGTAACCAAAATCCCGAATGCCATTTTCCCGAATGCCAGTTTCCCGAATCCATTTTCCCGAAAACCAATTTCCCGAATAACTAATTTACCGAATATTTTTAAATAATTGACGCATAAATGGTTCCAACAGAAGAATAATGTTACCATAGAAACGAATGCAACTGTCATTCTACTTTTTAACTTCTGTTTGTTCTCGACATTTATTTATAAAATTTTTAGTGTTTGAACATTTTTATATTTTAATTCTACATATATTCGTATCACAATGGAACCAGCACGAGAAATATTAGGGACGAAATTAATATTGGACGGTCATTTATATCAGCGATCAAAAAGAAGTAAAGGAAAAGCTTATTGGGATTGCGTGAAACTTCGGAATGGAGAATGTACAGTTCGTACAATTACCGCGGATACAATGCCAGGGGAACCAGTTGTCATATTCAAAAACATAGCAGATCATCCAAAAATTTTTTTTACAAAAATTTATTGCAGTAAGTCCTTTATTACTAATAAAAAAAAATTTTATTTTTCGGGGACATAGCCATTCGTGAAACTGGCATTCGGGAAAATGGCATTCGGGATTTTGGTTATTCGGAATTTTAGACATTCGGGCCAGCGGCATTCGGGAAATTCGATTCGGGAAAATGACCGGGAATCATTTGACGTTGAAAATCGGTTTTCTTGGATCTATTCACGGATTTCTCGATACTGGAAAAAAGTGCAATGATCAAAAACAAGGCTGATTGCCAAGTACAGTAATTGGTTAACTGAAACCGAATTATGTGTGTTGAAAAAGCGGGAGTCGGGCGAGGTGACAAACTCTACGAATCCGTCTCCGAGCGAACACAGGCAGAGACACAGAAACGATTTTGAGGATTGCAGCAAGAGGACAAAGCGTCGCAGGTTATCCGATCTAGCTAATGTTGATAGTTCCGCTATTCGTGCAATACTAAGTAATTCAAAGCAGCTGAATCATGTAATAAATTAGTGAAACAATTCAGACGTGACAATACCAGAAAGCACCCAAGAACTGTAACTAACACCGATCTTTTGCACAGGCTTCTTCTTAATTCCGATCCATTTATATCTAGTCTACGAAAATTACCATGTAAAAAGAAATCTATGATGTCAAGAGAAGTGTTAGATTTATTGAGTTAAAAGTTTTGTATTTCTAAGTACATTAACTTTTTTGGAGGTGAATATTTTATTGTTTCCATAAATAAGAATAAGTTAACTGGCATCAAAGTATACTTTATGCTCATCCTTTCGGAATTTAATGTTTTTTTCTATTATTGTTTATAATTTAAGATTTATGCAAAACTTTAAACGAAACAAAAAAATTTTATATAAAAAATGTGTGTACCTAATTTTCTTTTGACTTTTTATATTAATTATATATTACTTTATTATATATTATTATTATTATATCTTATATATATTCTTATTATATATATGTTAGAGCTAGCTAAGCCTTTTTAGTAGCGTTATGTTAAAAGAAAAACGATTCCTGTTTTGTTCGACTATTTATTTTCAAATGTTTGTACAAGACTGCCTAACTTACTTGCTGTGTGACATATTTATGCATAACAACGAAGAACGGATTCCAAGGAATAACAGAAATAAAAAACATAATAATTACATAAATTTCTATGTACCGGCACAACATAGTGATACATAAGAAAAATATGTATGTGCACACATCTGTATGTACGTACATATGTGCTTGTATGCTAATGTTCATATGTAGGTGCATTAGGGCAGACCATCCGCGGCTCCGAACATCCTCCCCCCCGTTGAAAGGTCACGGCTTTCAACAGAATCCTTTACCGGGAGAACACACAGTTTGTTTACGGCTCGACGCTTTATGCCACTAGATGTTCGCAAAAGTGCCACTCGTACGACACCATCTGCTCCAGGGATAACTTCAATTACTCGTGCTAGAGGCCACTTCAAGGGCGGTGAATTTTCTTCCTTTATGCACACGACATCATTGACTTGGATATTGGCTTGAGGCGTAAGGCATTTTGCGCGTTGCTGGAGAAGAGTGAGATACTCTTGAGTCCACCGCCTCCAAAAGACTTGTTGTATATATGTTACACGTTGCCATCGATCAAGTCGCGAGTAATTTAGCGCCGTGAGATCCGGTTCAGGAAGAGCTGTCAGAGGACCACCAATCAAAAAATGCCCTGGTGTTAGGACATCCAAATCCTCTGGATTTTCTGAAAGAGGGGTAAGAGGACGCGAATTAATCACTGCAGAGATTTCACATACCAATGTACGCAATTCATCAAACCCAAGAATTGATGAGCTAGCGGAACGATAGAAATGTTGCTTGGCTGTCTTTACGGCTGCTTCCCACAAACCGCCAAAGTGCGGGGAGCGAAGGGGAATGAAGCGCCAATCGAAACCATTACTGAGGCAAAAGTTGTGAAGTTTGCTGCGGTGTTTTTCATTGAGAACTAAGTCTCGTAGTTCCTTAAGCTCGTTCTTAGCGCCTACAAAACTCGTTGCATTGTCAGACCAGATACATCTTGGTATTCCACGCGTGGCTATGAATCTTTTTAATGCGTCAATAAATGCACCCGTTGAAAGGTCTCTTACCAACTCCATCCAAACAGCTTTTGTAGCGAAGCATATGAACACGCTAACATAACATTTTTGTGGCGATTTGTTGCGCACTTCAGGCTTGTAATGAAACGGGCCGCAGTAATCCACACCGGTGACTATGAAGGGCCGCGAAGCCTGAACGCGTTCCTTGGGCAGATCAGCCATTATGTGCTCGACGAGTTTCGGTCTTGATTTGAGACAGATAATGCATTTTTGTAGAACGCGAGCTGTTGTTTTCCTGCCACCTATTGGCCAAAACTGCATACGAATAAAGGCGAGTAAAGCTTGAGGATCTGCATGGTGATGCTTACGATGAAAATAGGTGATTATTGCGTACGTCAGTGGATGATCCTTCGGTAGAATGCATGGATGGCGCGATGAAAAGCTAAGCATCGAATTTTTTAATAGTCCACCGACTCTAATAATTCCGAAGTCATCAAGGAATGGCGATAACGAGGCAATGCTGCTCGAATTAGGGACACATTTATTGGCTTGCAATACAGTGTACTCCGGCCACAATTGCGCTCTTTGTACTATGCGAATAAGAAGTTGAGTTCCCTGATGAATGTCTTCAGCCTTAAGTTGCGATGACCTTGGCGATTTTTTGATGTTAATAAATTTGCTGACATACCCAAAAATTCGCTGCATTGTTCCGAATGAGTTAATGTATTTGAAAGAGAGGGAAATGTCTATATGGTTATTTGCAGAAAGCAAAACCCTTTGTCGAATTTCGGGAAGTTTTGGTTGTGGTGAGCACATGCGTGGCCAGTTGTCCTCCGCTTCTAGCAAAAAGGGTGGGCCGTGCATCCAAAGTTTCGATCCTAGAAGTTTCCGGGGTGTAGCTCCCTTCGATAAAATGTCAGCCGGGTTCATTGCTGTAGGAACATAGTGCCATTGCATACCCTCTGTCAGTTGATGTATGGTGGAAACCCGATTGGCGACAAAAACGTTAAACCTTGACGGTTCTTCTCGCAGCCACGAAAGGACAGTGGAGGAATCTGACCAACAATGAAATGAACAATTAAAAAGTTTCATTTTTGTAAACTCACCCATTAGCTGTGCGAGCAATGTTGCTGCACAGAGTTCTAGCTTGGGTATGGTGACGGTCTTTAGTGGAGAGACACGGACCTTTGAACATAATAGGTGAACTTGTATGTTGTTGTCCTTGGTTGATCGCGTGTAAACACAAGTCCCATAAGCTTCAAGGCTTGCATCGCAAAATGCATGGATTTCTCTAATAGCTTCAGACTGAAAAACGTAACGAGGAAATGATAAATACTGCATGTCTGCAAATCCAGTGCAAAAAGCAGACCAAGCAGTGTCTAACGATTGTGGCAGACTCTCATCCCACTCGAGCTTATCTCTCCACATTCGTTGCAGAAGAATCTTCGCCTTGGTCAGCGTGGGCCCCATTAGTCCAAGGGGATCGTATCATCGAGCTAGTGTAGACAAAGCAGAGCGTTTGGAGTTTTTTCCGAATTCTCTTTGTGGTACAAATGAAAATAGCAATTTGTCCTTGTGCGGGTCCCAGACAAGCCCCAGTGCTTTGGTGATGTCACTGCCATCGTCAAACTTAAGAAACTTTTCCTTGTCTACGTCAGGAATATCACGAAGAATCTCAGGGCTATTAGAGCACCATTTGCGTAACTTGAAGCTTCCTCGGGTAAGAAGGCTAGTTGTTTGCAGTTTAATGTTGAGTACTTCTGCCATTGAATCGCCCCCAGTTATCAGGTCATCTACATAGAAGTCCCGAAGTACCGCTTCTGCTCCAATGGGATAAGTCGAGGATTCGTCTGCTGCGAGTTGGTGCATGGCTCGGATGGCTAGAAACGCTGCAGGCTTAGTTCCATACGTCACCGTGTCGAGCTTATAGATGCGAAAGTCTTCTTGTGGAGATTCTCGCCACAAAATACATTGGAGCATGTTGTCCGGTGGAGTGACGCGAACACACCTATACATCTTACAGATGTCTGCAGTAAGTGCTATAGGAAAAGTACGAAATCTAATGAGAATATGAAAAAGCTTCGGTTGAATAGTTGGGCCTGCCATGAGTAGGTCATTTAACGAAAAACCTGAGGTAGTGATTGCAGATCCATCAAAAACCACCCTCAATTTTGTTGTACTACTGTCATCCTTGATAACGCAATGATGTGGCAGGAAGTACTTGCATTGTTGTACAACCTCGTTGGAAACCAGCGACATGTGGATGAGGTCCAGATATTCCTTAATAAACCTACTGTATTCTGCCTTTAGATCAGGGTTACGGGCACATTTTCGTTCCAGACCTTGAAAGCGTTGACGAGCTTGTAAATAGGAGTCTCCTAGGAGATCCATGCTGCGTTTTATGGGCAGACGAACGGAGTATTTACCTGATGGCAATCGAAAATAATTTCCCTGGAAGTGGGCTTCGCAGTCAAGATCTTCTCGGGAGGCCTTAGAGATCGGTTCGAAAATGTGCTCGATCTCCCAAAACCGACGTACTAAATAGTCCAGCCGAGTGCTGGGAATGAGACCACTGGAGGATTTCTGCCTCACGACGAATGATGACAGGTTTGGAGTTTGTTGCCCACCTCCAGATAGCACCCATCCGAGACGAGTTTTCTGAAGTAGTGGTAAACCAGATCCTAAGCGTATCTGACCCACACAAAGTAGATCGAAGAACAGTCCTGCTCCGATGAGCAGATCAATACGCTGTGGTAAGTTGAACCCAGGATCGGCTAGTGGTATGTTCGACGGAACATTCCACTCGTTGGTGCTCACGGAGCAGCCAGGTTGATTGTCGGTGATGGTTTTCACAACAAGGGCAGTGATGCTTGTTGAAAAATCTGAAATCCGAGACTTAAGTACGAGATCGAGTGAGTAACCTTCCGTTGGGAAGTTGGCATCTTCAATTCCAGAGACTGTAGCAGAAGCTTTTGTTTTGAATAGCTGAAGTTGATTTGCGAAGCGAGTTGTGACGAAGTGCAACTGGGAACCAGAATCCAAAAGGGCGCGACAGGACACGAAGATTCCAGCACGATTTTTTACAAGAATGACGGCAGTAGCTAGGAGCACAGCATCAGAAGGAGACACGGGGGCATTAAGCGAAGCAGATATCGATGCAGTCATAGCACTGGATCGAATTGTGGCCACCGATGAAGCATCGGCTTGACTATCGGTTAACGAAGCAGTTGACCGGTTAAAATGCAGGAGCGTGTGGTGTTTCGACTGGCAGGTGCGGCACGATCCGGATTTGCAGTCCCGCATTTGATGGCCAGCCTTGAGGCAGTTAAGACAAAGTGCAAGCTTCTTAACTTCCCCCAGGCGCGAGTTCGGATCTAAATTTTCGAAAAGTTCACAACTATAAATTGCATGCTCGGGTGATCCACAAAATACACAAACACGTGTTGAGCCTTTGGAGGCGACAAAGATTTTCCTTTGACTAATACTGTCGTTTTTGCTATGCCTTAACGCCTGACCAGTCTGTGCTTGAATAGCATGCTCAACCCTTAACCCAACCGAAAGTGAATCCATCAGTGAATTTTTTATGTGAAAAATTACCTGAGTATAAAGTGGCAAAAAAATATAAATTTGTGCAAACCCGATTAAAGAAAATGTTCTTAATCGGTGGTGTATAAAATAACATACAAATAGTGTGCAATAAAAGTAAATTCTCCTTATTAAAAATTTGGCGCTCAGAGCTTGAGCAAAGTGAAAAATAAAACAATAACAAAAACATCAAACAAAGGCGTTAAAACAATAAACCAAAAATCGAACCCAGCCAGCTACAATAAGCTCGGCCTAAAAATATGCAAGCTTTTTGTGCCTCTGCATAAATCAATTTTACTCAGTGTTGCCAACTGACATTTCCTAAAACACATTAACTTCTTAAAACACCAAAAAAAAAAAAAAAAAAAAAAAAAAAAAAAAAAAATGAGCGTGAATAACGCTCAAACTCTAAGGTGAGAGCCTCAAACAAAAACAAAAGTGAATAATGCATACTTCACATATTCACACGCACCAACCCACATCCAAGGTAACAGTTGCCTTAACGCGCCTGATAGAGATATTAATATCAATACTCCCTGGAGTGCCCAGTGCGCATCACCATCAACTCCAATCCTCCCGCACATATCTAAAACATCAACCGGTACATCCTCCTCCACTTTGTTAACAATACCAAGCCAACAGGTCGCTCTCTCCACTCTTCCTCTCACAACGACATCAACAACCAACACAACAACAACAGCAAACACAGCAGCTACAACATCAGTATGTTCCCTGGCACATCTGATTTGCTCTTCGGCAGTAACTTCAAAAACTTCCACAACATCGCAAGTACAAAATATTTACACCATTAGCCCCAAAGAATCAAATAAGCAAGAAAACCTAAAACGACACCGCGACGGACAGTCCCCAAACAACTCAAACGAACAGACGAACACTAATAAAAAACATAAAAACAAAACTCAAGGCACTGCACAAAAGACACTCAAAGAGTACTGGCTGGACAAGCCTAATTCAAGCAATCGTTTTGAGTTGCTAGCACAAGAACCTGAAACGAATGAACTACATACTGACAGTGGGACAGAACCGAAAACAAAACCACAAATCCAAACAGAACAACGCAAACTTAAACCACCACCCATCTATGTGCAAAACGTTGAAAATGTACATGCATTAACAACAGCCCTTAAATCACTAACTGATACAAAATACGAACTTAAAGCACTCTCAACAAATGAAATTAAAATCCAACCACAAGAAAGCATTCACTACACAAACATTCTGAAACTATTAAAAGATAAAGAAACAAAATTCTACACATTTAGACCTAAAGACCAACGAGGCTTCAAAGTAATACTTCGCAACGTTCATCATGCAACCGACAAAAACGAAATCATAATGGAACTAGCAGAACTTGGTCATGAAGTGCTAAATATACACAACATTCAACGCAGTAACACAAAACAACCTCTCCCGCTTTTCGCTATAGAACTAAAGCAGCAAGACAATAACAAGGAAATCTACAAAATAGTAACCCTTCTACACTGCAGAGTCACGTTTGAGCCATCTCACCAAAAGCGGACAATCCCCCAATGTACAAACTGCCAAAAATATGGCCACACGAAGAATTATTGCACAAAAGACCCAGTATGTGTAAAATGTGCTGGTAAACATAACACCCTTAACTGCAAAATCCATCATTCCTCCAACAAAAATGAAATTAAATGTGCCCTATGCGGCGAAAATCACACCGCAAATTATAAAGGATGCATGGTCTACAAAGCCCTACAAATACAAAAATTCCCCTCCCTCCGTAAAAAAGAACTACCAGCAACGCCAACGCCACCCACAGATCAGTATCAGAACTCTGGCACAAATAAACAAATAATCCCAGAAATATCGTACGCAGAAGCACTTACCAAAAATATGCCTTCATCAACGAGCCATAAACAGCATTCTCCCACAACTAACACTTACCCGACGCAACAACAAGACGACTTACAAGAATTGAAACAAATGATGAAACAACTAGTTGCTCAAATGACCAACATGATGAATATCATAACCTTGCTTGTAACTAAACTTGATAAACAATAAATTAATAATCGCTATCTGGAATGCTAACGGACTATACCGCCACTTACTAGAACTGAAAATATTTTTAACAGACAATGCAATTGATATCATGCTCATTTCCGAAACCCATGCCACTGAGAAGACCTATATAAACATACCAAACTTCGATATTTATTATACAAATCACCCTGACAACAAAGCTCATGGAGGCACAGCTATCATAATAAAAAGAGCAATAAAATGCGTGGAAATGGATGGCTATAAAGCAGAACATATACAGGCGACTACAGTCTGCATCAACACTTTGACTGGCCCAATAAATATATCAGCTGTTTATTGTCCACCCAAGTATAATAATACAACACACCAATACCTTGATTATCTTAAATCAGTTGGAAATCGATACCTAGCAGGGGGAGACTACAATGCTAAGCACGTAACATGGGGATCTAGGATAACCACCACGAAAGGAAGACACCTATATGAGGCCATTAAGGCAAATAACAACAGCATATTAAGCACAGGAGAACCGACGTATTGGCCAACTGACACTAAAAAACTTCCTGACTTAATCGACTTCTGTATTACGAAAAACCTGACTCACGAAAACATTGCAATAAAATCATGCCTTGACTTATCATCAGACCACTCACCATTAATAATAACGCTCCAGGATAGACCTGTTAGAAAAACCATCACCTCGCTATATAACCATAAGACGAACTGGAATATATTTCGTGATGTCATAAAAGAAAACATGGAAACTCGAGTCTCTTTGAAATCCTCCTCCGAACTGGACAATGCAATCGTATACTTAAACGATAACATAATAAAAGCAGT
The DNA here is from genome assembly GCF_027943255.1 of Anastrepha obliqua. Lineage (NCBI taxonomy): Eukaryota > Metazoa > Arthropoda > Insecta > Diptera > Tephritidae > Anastrepha > Anastrepha obliqua. Next base: position 5,960,343 of record NC_072897.1, read on the forward strand.
AACACAATCGACACCAATATTAGACACCTTAATAACAAAGAAAATCCCTGCTTTTATTTTAGACAAAATCAAACAAAAACGCAAACTCAGGAAAGACTGGCAACGCTCCAAACACCCAGCCGATAAAGCTAAACTAAACAAATCATCAAACGAACTCAAAAAAATTCTCCAAGAACATAATGACAATCAACTGAAGAAGTACCTTAGCAGCCTCGAAACAACTACAGCTACCAACTATTCCCTATGGAAAGCAACTAAAAAACTTACTAAAACAACCATACACAAGCCTCCAATAAAAACCAACTCCAACACATGGGCTAGAACAAGCAAAGAAAAGGCTGAAACATTAGCTGACCACTTTAAAACAATATTTACAAATAGCTTGGACAATAAAGACATTGATCTGCCGAACACAATTGAGAATGCAGACCACACAATACAAAACACGACAAAAGAAGAAATCAAATATTATATAAAGAAACTTAAAGACAAAAAGACACCGGGATATGACCAAATAGATGGGAAAATACTAAAGGAACTACCCGATACTATAATAAAATACATACGAGACCTCTTCAACGGAATAATTAGGTTACAATACTTCCCAAAAGCATGGAAAGTTGCACAAGTTATAGCGATCCCCAAGCCAAACAAGAACGCGACTGTTGCTAGCTCGTACAGACCAATTAGCTTGCTGCCCATCCTCTCTAAATTGTTTGAAAAAATACTACTTGACAGAATTGCCCCGATTCTAAAACAAAAAGACGCTATCCCCTCACACCAGTTCGGTTTCCGAAAACAACATTCAACAGTGCAACAGATTCACAGAGTAGTCAACAAAATTATAGACGACTTCGATAAGAAGAAATATTGCATTGCCGTGTATTTGGACATCGCGAAAGCTTTTGACAGAGTATGGCACAAAGGACTTCTATATAAACTAAAAACCATTTTACCACTTAACATATTTAATACCCTTAAAAGCTACATGACTGATAGACACTTCTTCATAAAATATGACGATGAGTGCTCTGTTATCTTGACGGCGTCTGCTGGTGTACCTCAAGGAAGCGTACTAGGCCCCATACTATACTTAGTATACACAGCAGATATACCAACGCCAACTACTCGAGGATCAATGATAGCTACATTTGCAGACGACACAGTTTTAATGTCAGCTAACCACAATGAAGAAGCAGCAACAAAAAAAAAAAAATTTGAAAAATGGGGCATTGAGGTCAATAAAGACAAAACACAACATGTAATATACGCGGAGAGAAAATCTGCAAGATATCCAATCCAAATTAACGGGGAAGACATAAAAATACACTCAAGTGCAAAATACTTAGGCATAACGATTGACTCAAAACTCACATGGAAAAAACACATACTAAACAAGAGAAACGAGATGAAAAACAAATTCCGACAACTCTACTGGCTACTAGGAAAACAATCCACCCTAAGCTTACTTAATAAACAAATGATATACAAATCAATAATCAGACCGACATGGACCTACGGACTAGAAATTTGGGGGACTGCCAGTAAATCAAACCTACAAATCATTCAGAGAAGTCAATCTAAGATGCTAAGGACCATCACAAACGCAAATTGGTACATAAAAAATGACGATATTCACCGCGACCTCGGCATAGACACTGTCACTGAAGCAGTAAAAAGAAGCAGCAGTAAGCACATCTTGCGACTATTAGAGCACAAAAACCATGAGATGAGACTGATACCGGAAATGGAACTTAAACCAAGAAGACTAAAGCGCAAAACACCCACAGATCTTGTCCGTACTGTGATATAAAATAAAATATAATAATATAAAATTATAGAAAACTATATTATGTATTAGTAAAATTATAACTAAATGCCACCAAAGACAATAATGTTCTCTTTCAAAGGGAAGGGACATTTTAATTCCAAACCCTAACTAACACCAATTACTTATTGTTAATATTAACAGATCGTAATTTATAATGGAAATAAAAAAAAAAAAAAAAAAAAAAAACATTCTCAAGCATTCGGCAGCGCCTTTCCAAGAATGCAGTCAATTGATCCCAGGATGGCAGCTCGCTGATCGAAGAGGTTTCCTCCCATTTAGCCTGCGTCGTTTTGTCAAGTTTCTGGAGAATCATTTGTACGATGATGCAGTATGCAATTTTCTCGTTAGATGCGGGCGACTGTAATGCACGAATGTGTGAAGTGACCTTGTCTGTCAGCTTTCGGACGTGTGCCTGAAATATAAGACGTTTGTTATCGAAACGCTTCTGCAAAAGTTCTAAAGCAGTTTTATAATTATCATTGCTTATTTCCAGTGAGCGCACGGTGTCGAGGGCAGCGACACTCAAACAGGAACACAAATGTTGTAGTTTGTCGATGTTTGTGAGGTCGCTGTCCATGTCGATAATTGACGTGAACATCGAATAGAAATTTGTCCACTCAGTGTAGGCCCCACAAAATTTAGGCAGCGTTAGTAATGGTAGACGTGAACTATTGGCGTTCACGACGATTGATTGGGCTTCACTGGAGTTCATCCTGAACGTGGAGCAATGTTGAGAGGTACTAATATACGTTTACCTATCTCGCGTTGCAAGCTAGCCCTAAGGTTGATTAGAGCAGCATCGAAGTGGCTTGGCAAATCGCTGGCTATGGAGTCAAAATCTAATTCCTCTAAGCTTGTATGCGCGACAGAAAAGTTGGATTTCAATTCGACCAGAGATTCTAGCGTTGCCGAAATACTGTACTCGTCCATACTGTGCAGCTTGTCTGAGTCCAACTCTTTGATTAAGCGCTCCAATCTATTGAAAATAGCCTTGGTTTTCAGTCTTAGAAAGGCTGCTCGATCTATATCTTCCCCTTGCATGAGAAAGGTTTAGACGTTGGCAAACGGGAGTCGAAATTTTATCAGTGCGCGGCAGGCACAACTGTACGTTTTTAATAACGGATTTAAAATACCGGAAAATCGCGTTATATTATCACGTCGGGGTCACCAATGTTAGAGCTAGCTAAGCCTATTTAGTAGCGTTATGTTAAAAGAAAAACGATTCCTGTTTTATTCGACTATTTATTTTCAAATGTTTGTACAAGACTGCCTAACTTACTTGCTGTGTGACATATTTATGCATAACAACGAAGAACGGATTCCAAGGAATAACAGAAATAAAAAACATGATAATTACATAAATTTCTATGTACCGGCACAACATAGTGATACATAAGAAAAATATGTATGTGCACACATCTGTATGTACGTACATATGTGCTTGTATGCTAATGTTCATTTGCAGGTGCATTAGGGCAGACCATCCGCGGCTCCGAACAATATATATAAGGTTGTCAAAAAAGTCTTGCGGTATTTCCGGAAGCTTGTCTTTGCAAGCGCGTAGTTCTAGTTGTATTCGTCGCATCGGTTCACGCTAGAGCTTTTTGGAAAGCTCTTTTCACGTGCTTTCATGCTGCCAATAAAATTTGTGCAGTTTATGGACGCGATACAGTTTCCATTTCCACCGCACAACGATGGTTTCAACGTTTTCGTTCTGGAGCAGAGGTGATCGAAGATGCGCCACGGTCCGGAAGGCCTGTAGTCGAAAATTGCGATAAAGTCGCTGAATTGATCGAAAGAGACCGGCATAGTAGCAGCCGTAGCATCGGCCAAGAGCTGGGCATGAGTCATCAAACCGTTATAAACCATTTGAAGAAGCTTGGATTGAAAAAGAAGCTCGATGTATGGATGCCACACGACTTGACGCAAAAAAACACTTTTGGCCGTATGGATGCATGCGAATCGCTTCTGAATCGCAACAAAATCGACCCGTTTTTGACGGCCAGGAAGGTTCTTCTGTGTGTTTGGTCGGATTGGCAGGGAATCATCCACTATGAGCTGCTCCCCTATGGCCAAACGCTCAATTCGGACCTGTACTGCCAACAACTGGACCGCTTGAATGCAGCACTCATGCAGAAGAGGTTATCTTTCATCAACAGAGGCCGAATTGTCCTCCATCAGGACAACGCCAGGCCACACACATCTTTGGTGACGCGCCAGAAGCTCCGGGAGCTCGGATGGGAGGTTCTTTTGCATCCACCGTATAGTCCGGATCTCGCACCAAGTGATTACCACCTATTTCTGTCCATGGCGAACGAGCTTGGTAGTCGGAAGTTGTCCACAAGAGAGTCCTGTGAAAATTGGCTCTCCGAGTTTTTTGACAATAGGGAAGCGAGCTTCTATAAGAGGGGCATTATGAAGTTGGCATCTCGTTGGGAACTTGTCATCGAACAAAACGGCGCATATTTGACTTAAATCGCATTATTATAACCAATTTTATGAACAATTGAAAATTCAATAAAAATACCGCAAGACTTTTTTGACAACCTTATATATTACTTTTTATATGTCTTAATGTTTTTTGAACAAATAAAAACATTTCTCAACTTAAAAACGTACTAAAAAGTCATTTATCACGCCAAAAGTTCTTATGACCGCTCTTCCTACGCGGCGGGACCACTGTGCAACGTTCTCTCTGTGAATTTCGAATGGTAGTCACGCACCAAACCATTCGGCTACGGTGGCCATCATCTTGTTATGATAGCTTTGTTAATCCCGACCATATTGGCGCCATTATCATATCCCTGTCCTCGACAGTTTTGGATATCTAGATAATTTCTTTCCAGTTCGTGTAATATTGATTTTGTTAAATACTCTCCTGCTGTTTCTGCGACGTCAATAAACCCAATGAAATGTTCTTCTACAGCTCCAGTTGACAAATGCAAAATCTTAATATTATTGACATTTGTTCAACACGGCTTACGTCCCTGTTACAATCGAGCAAGATGGCGTAGTATTTTGCTTGTTTAACCCTGTGTATAATTTCGTTAATAACTAATTTAGACATTAAAGTAATCAATTTTGGATGTCGTGGCTTAGATAATGTTGATTAAGTTGCTTTTCATTAATACGTTGCATATGCTCCCGTAATGTCGGATCATATTTAGATAACAACTAACTAAACCTAGAAAATTGTAAGAATTTTTACTATCGTTCAATTTCAAGGATTCTCGATGAGCTCTAAATGGCAAATTGTGTGAGGCCAAGTAGTTCATTATATCCATCAATCTTTCAAACAAAGTACTCCAATACTTTTGGGATTCCCTAATCAATTACAATGTACAGAGTTACATTTATTTCATCATGCACTCCATGTGGATTTGACTTTTTTCATGTCTTTGCAGTATCCGACTCAGATCCTTCCAATCACAACATCCTTCTTTTACTATCTGTGTCTGCAAATGTGAAAATATCTACATGGAAAGCAATAAACTTTATCTTGAGACATGGAGTAAGTTAACCATCTGCGATGTTGCGTTTCGCCGTTACTCAATTTTGTCGTATAATGAAATTTAGAAAAATGTCTTTTATTTTGGTCTTTTGGGTAATTTTCATCAGATTTCTCTAGGTTTTGATCGGGACCATTGTGAATTAAGTCATGGCGCTGCGCATCATTTAGTGGCAATACCCACTTCCCCGGATCTAGGTCTATTAATGGCTCGCTGAAATGAACTTCTTGCTCTTGATTTTCTGACTCACACATATACTCACTTTCTAACCCTTTATTGGATTCAGAAATTTGGGTCACGGCAGATTCACTCGATGTTGAAGGTAAAGTTGTATCCGAAATTTGACTAAAAGTTTCATTGAACTGTAGCTGATTCTGTTTCAGAAAATAAAGATTCTTCACATGACATGAAGCAGTGGCACCTGAAGAAGCCTTTGTAAGAAATTTCATCATACCGGAACTCAGAGCTTGGTTGGATATAACCGTTTTAGCCTTTCTTTTTCTTTTTGACGCACCGGATTCCCATTTTCTCCCTACACCTCTGTCTCTAGAGGGTCCTCCAGATATGATAACCTTAAATATTTTTTACTTAAGTTTGGTAAGAACGCAATGTTACAGGATACAGATTATAAGAGTTGGTTGATGATTATTACGCAGGGAGGTCCTGGATAAAGTGAAAATACAAAAACCATGGATTACGATACATACCCGGAACATTTTTTGTCAAAATTTGTGCCGGAAATGAAAAAAAAACGACTATACAAAATTTACGAGTCAACTGCCAACTTTGTATCATCATCATCATCATCATCTCAACCGGTAGGCATCTACTGCTGGATATAGGCCTCCCTTAAGAGCGCCATCTTGATCGGTCGCGGACCGATGGTCTCAATGGTAGTGGTCTCAATCTATGGTTTTCGTATTTGCACTTTATCCATGACCACCCTGTATATGTATGTACGTACATGCCACAGATCGAATATTTTAATTTTATAGTCACTATTAAGAAGGCAAAGGTAAGTAGGTACCTACCAACCTACTTATTGAATAAGTTGTTGAATACGTAATGCAGAAGCAACTTATTATAAGCAAGGTCTTTCTATGGAGAAGTGAAATAATTCGTTTTAGGTATCTCTTCATTCATATGGTTTTGTACTTATTGTATTGTAGGAACACCGCCCGAGATGTAGGTACAGGTATGTATGAAAAAAGAACTCTGTGAAAATAATTGTTACGAATTTTGACGCATACAAAATATACTCGAAGGCATTGGTCGGGAGGCGAAATATTTCTATTATTTCGAGAAAAACCACTAGCGCAGGTTTAAAAATAAGTAGGTACGTACTTTACTTATCTAGGTAAATATAAAATCGAATATATTTCTTGATTAAAGATATAGGTAACTATTGATATTGACGAAATAATTTTTCTTGATCTCTCCCCCGAAAGTACGACCTTTCTGGCCGCATTTGACTCCAGGAAAAGCGACTTTTGAGGCCTGCTTGAGCCGCAGCGCGCTCTAGCGGATTACAAGACTTTCGTGGCCGGCAGTCCAATAATATACATGCTAGTGCGGCCGCACTAACTGTAGAGCCGATAATTCAACACAAAACCTTACAATACTAGTCGGTGCATTCTAACCTATTTGTTGTCAAAATATATTATTTGACGAAAACAGAATCAATTGAATTATTCTCAATAGCGTTTAAGATTTAAATATTCCAGATAAATTTTTTATTAGTAAAATTATAGCTAACGTGAAAGAAAATATACTATATAATGAGATTGAAAATTTGAACACTGCACTTTTAGTAATTGCGTATTCAATATCACATCATGTAATTGTAATAAGGAAAATAATTCTTAAGTTCTAAAAAAATAATAGTATGAAATTTTTTCTATATTAATTAATTAAAATTATTAATAAGAATGTGATATTGTTACTATTACGTAATATTGTACTTACATTATATTAAGTGTTATATTACTGATACCATTTTGCTTAAAATAATAATAAAGTTATTTTACCAACAATTTTCTTTTTCGGAGTTATTGATATGCGCCCCGACCAGTAAATATCCCGGCTACGCCTCGGATGTGCAAAAGTCGGGCGCCGCCCCCTCCCTCGCGTTTGTAAATGCTTGCGTACGAACTTTCGGCGGGAGATCAAGAAAAGTAGTATACTACCCACGGCCAGAATTTTGGATATCCTAGTGAGATGGTGGCCTTGGGTTATAATATACTATCGTTAGAGTCGTTAAAAAGTTGATGTTGACTTACCTTAACATTAGGTATGAAATTAATAACAAATAACGTAAAACATTTATCCACTAGAACTGTGCACAAGAACGTCGGGCTGATGACTTTACAATACAATAAAAAGAAACTTTGCCCTTGCGAGTCTGCAAGTTGCCGTATGAACAAAATTACTCTCACAGACAAATTAAATATAGATAAATAAACTAAACAACACGGGGACTCCTCGTCCAGAGTCTCGTGCACCGTGCGCGAAATCGAGCGTTTTCACATTACCCGATAATACGATATTGGTATCGGATGCTCATAATGAAGAGCACACACACACATTATGTTTCTATATATGCTAAATTAAAATCATTTGCACGTAAAACTGATTTATTTATTGCATTCATAGGTTTACCAACACCCATGAATTCAATAAATAAATAAATGATAAATGCCACACATCCAGGGATCCCCCTAATCCAGGGAGTTATGCGTTACCGTGCCCACTGGATGGCTTGCAGCTAGCGGTATCCGGCTGTATTTTAACGGTGGACCCCCGGCCTGAAACCGGGTCACTTCAGGAGGTAGAATGACCTTGCCTTGGTAGAGGGGACTCCCATGGTCGACGTTTCCCCTTTCCCCCCCAAAAAGCATAGTGCGCCACGCTTTCCATGTCGAGCAACGCGGACGATTATGATATGAAAATGCACAAAAAAAAAACGTAGCCCCTGATAAAGGCACAAGTAAAACAAGACCCAATCATACGGGAAGGTCAGGTCCTTAGTTAGGAGAGACCACACACACGAGTGGTGCCAAGCCTGTGGCTAAGCTAGGGACCGGCTCTCACTCCGTCCCTTCAGGGACCGCCCCCACGGCAGCGAGGCCTATTATTCGTCACCATTCCAACCCTGTCTCAAGACAAGTTGGTGATGGCATTCTATCAACGTCTGGTGCCAGAAGTAGACCCGCCCTCGCAACTAAATCTTCGGGAAGCAAGGACGGCCCAGTCCTAAGAAAAGCCGAGCTTGCTGTCTCCGTCGCTCCAGGTGATACATGACGCCCATGACCACGTCATGGCATCAGACTCCATGGATCAGCCAATGGAATTTGAAACGCGCCTTTCTGACACAATCAGTGCTCCGGGTCGTACCCACCCCCGGAAGCAAATTAGTGCTTCAGAAAGTTACTACCGTACCAAGCGTTCAGCCTTCAGGATCCTGGAGAGACGGAAGGACACCCAACTGGAGGATCTGACGGAGGAACAGTCAGACTCCAAGGCGTGGGATGAAGCCTTTATAGCCAATCGACCAAGATCTAGAGCCTGGATACCAGACTTCCACACCGACCCAGAGGTAGTGTTCGAACTCCTCAAACTAAGCAACCCTGAGCTACCTATCAGCGAGTGGAAAGTAGCAAAGATTGGTGAAGGGGATGGCAAGGGAAGGCTTTTCTTGAATGAGGACTCACTGGATCCACTCGCCAACCAGAAATAGAAGATTAATTATGGCTTCCAATCACTGACACTCCATGTCTACAGAGAGAATGTAGCCAGTAAAGGCAGCTCCGCAGAAAACACCTCATCTACGGAGGAGACCACAGTTGCGTTATACAACCAAACGGACAACGAGGTGGCATCCAATTCCGATATGGTAGGCAAACTCTTCTGAAGGGTAACCCTAGATGAAATGGGGGAATATTCGAAGCTCTCGGATGCTTTGGAGGATGAGGAGAATATTCCACTTCTTCCGACGAAGAGAACGCTGACCAAACTGTAGTAGGCTGTCATCCAACAACGTATACCAGCGATGGTGCGGGTTGTACGGATCAACCTCAATCACAGTAAGGTGGCTTCAGCCGCACTCATTCTCCGTCTCGCTGAAAGAGAAGAGGAAATCGCGCTCATCCAAGAACCATGGGTCATAAAAGATCGGGTTTGCGGGTTGAGCAACAAAGAGTTTAAACTGGTCTATGTTACCGACAAAGGTAAACCTGGGTCGTGTATACTAGTGAAAAAACATATTAATGTGTTCTTATTGATACAATTTACAATGCGGATAACGCAATACTATCATTGTAGTCCTGCGGAAAGAGAATATGGTTTGCCTCGTCCTACATGGCACATGACGCGGTGCAGCCACTTCCATCACCACTTCTAAGAGGTACAGCCGTGGAAGTCGCGAGACGTGGTATTCCATTTATACTAGGTGCAGATGCCAGTGCTTACCATCCTGTCTGGGGCAGGTCAGACACCAACGAACACGGTGAGTATATTTTTGAATTCGTCATGTGTAACAATCTTCATATTGGCAATATAGGTGACACCCCTACCTTTGTAACAGCTACTAGGGAGAGAGTTCTGGACATTACGTGTGTCAACGAACGGGGGGCACAAATTATAAAAGATTGGAGAGTGTCTAAAGGCAACTCTTTCTCAGACCACAGGTACTTAACGTACAATATTGTATTACCAACAAAACTGTGCAAACTGGTCGTGAACTGCAGACGCACAAACTGGGGAAGGTTTGAAAACATAGTAGCCAGCAACCCCTCTGGCATGACATACCAAATTAACTCCGAACTACAACTCGACTCTACTGTTGATGAACTGACTTCAGTATTTCAACACGCTGCGAAAGCAGCATGTCCTCCGAGGACGAAGAGAGGAAAACCGAAACCTCCATGGTGATCCACTGACATAGTAAACCTAAGAAGGGAATGCAGAAATAAGTATAATGCCTCGCTTCATTATACTCTAACTCGTGGGACGGTTACAAAGACTGTCAACGCAGATTTAAGTATGCCATTAGGGCAGCAAAAACGGCGTCTTGGAGAGATTTCTGTCAAAAGATAGAAAGCACTTCTGAGACCAGCAGACTCAGGAAAGTCTTAACACCTAGTTACCTCATGAAAGAGGACGGAAATTGGACAACTAATAGAGAAGAAACACTAGAATTATTAATTCAAACACACTTTCCAGGTTGTTTATGCAATGAATCCTATAATTCACAATGAAGGTCCCTCAATAGATTTTATAACGGAGGACAATATAAAATTTGCTATCGGCAGTTTCAAACCTGATAAATCACCAGGACCAGATGGAATTATCCCCGCTGACCTGCAACACACAATTATTATGATTGCACCTAAGCTCGCCTCAACTTTTAAGGCAGCAGTACGACTAAATTATATCCGCAAGAAATTGGTTGAAGTAAAAGTGGACTTCACTCTCAAAGCAGGAAAAACCACACATACGAAACCGGAGGACTACAGGCCGATTAGTCTTCCTGCTAAAAACGTTAGAGCGATTGCTAGATGGGCAAATCAAAGTAAAGATTAGCAACAAGCTATCACCTTCTCAACATGCATACAGCAAAGCGAAATCAGTAGAGACAGCGATCCACTCACTAGTCGACACGATTAAGAAATCACTTCACTATAAGGATTACACCCTGGTGTCTTTCTAGACATCGACGGTGCTTTCAATAACATACAACCGGAAGCAATTACCAAGTCGCTAACGGAAATGGGAGTAAATAGAGCGCTCGTCTCACTCATAGAACGAATGCTAGTCGGGCGGACGATACGCGCAGATTTCGGTGAAACATCCATTAAGAAATTTCCAATCAGGGGTACACCTCAGGGTGGGGTAATCTCTCCACTTCTGTGGAATCTGACCGTCAATGATCTCCTTCAAGAACTGGAAAAAATGGGAGGTAAGATAATTTCATATGCCGATGATATTGTAATAGCAATCTATGGCAAACACCTTCCAACTCTGTGTGGCTGAGTCATTTCACCAAATGATAGCATAGGATCCTGGCCAATGCGACATTGAGGGGAACTGCAGGGCCGATAGGTATACCCTTGCAAACGTGAAGACTACGCATCCGCGATGAAATTGTAAGAGTAGCGAATGGAAGATGGCGTAACGAAGCCACTTGCAAAATAGCCCGATAGATGTGGTCGACCCTCCATGCTAAACGCACAGAACTTCTACTAAGAAGAGATAAGCATAGTCTTAACATACTGATTTCAGTTATTACGGGGCACTGCCTAATCGGTAGGCTCGCCCGGAGAATGGGTGTGCAAACACATGACTTCTGCAGAAGTTGTCTAGACGAGGAAGAGGAAAAGACGATCCCGCACCTTCTGTGTCACTGTCCTGCTCTATCCCGACTTAGACTCGCCATTTTGGGCGGGCATTTCTTTAGCGAATTAGAAGACCTCGGCTCTGTCGAAATTAAGGATCTTGTGAAATTTTTGAATAGATTACATTGCTTTCAGGAGAGATGAGGGCTAGTTCCCCACGCGGCATCACAATGGGCCGTGACCCTGAGTGTGTCCTACAAAGGACTACCGCTACAACCTAACATAACCTTAAATTTAAAGTTTGCTGTATATTTTACTGTGGTAAAATATATATACGTATAAGTACATACTATATATAACATAATGTAGCATAACATACATTAAGGGGTTACGCCACTCTAGCTACTGTAAAAAAGCAGTTTTTTAAGGATTTTTTTTACATTGAAAGAAAGGTGCCAGGAAAAAACTTTTTAAGTATATTATTAAGCATGTATTTAAGTGTAATTACAAATATTTTTATTGAAAAATATTACAAAATGGCGCCTTTGGAGTGAATCTCTGAACGCGCCCTGCAAAAAAGGCACTTCACGGCAAGCAGTACAACTGACGTAAATGTCCACCTAAACCAAATTAAAAACATTCTTCTCAATCGACGTGAGTATAGCTGTAGAAATACGTACGGGATTTTAGAAATATTGAAATTTGTGTATTTTGCAGATGTTTGAAGTCAAAAGTAGAATTTTTCGTCTAAAATGGAACCGTTAATTGTTTATAAAAAATTTTCTAATTAATTAATAAAAAAATCCGTACGTATTTCAGTGCGGAATAATGTTCTAAAGATCCTTGTACAATTACAAGTGAAAATATTAAAAATTGTTTGTGTTATGCTGCTTGCCGTTTTGAAAAATCACGTTTTGAGATAAACACGCTTTAAATTTGAATAGTCGGTTCAGAGACGTCAGAGGCGCTCGCGCAAAAGTGCGAAATATTAGAGATAAACATTTTTTTCACGCATAGGACTTTTTGTTTTATATTCTAAAGAGTTTCAAGCATCTTTTAAGCAAAAAAAAAAAAATTTCGATATTTTGAAAATCCTAGAGTGGCCTAACCCCTTAATACATAATACAGATTTACTTCTAATTACATATGGTCCGTTAATTAAGTTTAGGCTAACAAATACTGTAAAAATAGGAATTCAAAAATGAACAGGGCACTTGTAAAGGATAACCGAACGCGCTACGACTTATTGTTTAAACGAAAGTAAAGGGTTTTCCAATAAGAGGTGTTATTCCCGTAAAAGATCAATGGTTTTGTTGCTTGTGGGGCACGTAGCGCCGTCTTGTTGAACATAAACGTTGTCCAGATCAATACTATCCAATTCCGGCCATAAAAAATCGTTAATCATCTCTCGATAGCGCAATCCATTCTCCGTAACTGTTGCTCCCGCTTCATTTTCGAAAAAGTAAGGTCCAATGACTGCGCCGGACCATAAACCGCAATAAACAGTCACACATTGAGGATAGAGAGGCTTTTCAACAATAACTCTTGGATTTTCTGAGCCCCAGATGCGACAATTTTGCTTGTTGACGAAGTCACCGAGGTGGAAATGGATCTCATAATTTTCGATTTTTCGATGGAATTCCGGATCATTTTCATGCATCTTTTTTTGTTTTTTTTTTCAACCCTTTATTAATTGTTTCTATTTCAACTCAAAGTATTTACAATTTTCCTTTCTTTTTGGGTTTCAACAGTATTTAAAAGCCAATACCACTATATACATTTATTTAAAAAATTAACTCGTTATATAATTATAGATGCTTTCCATTTCAATTCAACCGGGCTATTCGGGTCATGTTCTTCGATTTCGCTATAACTTAAATATGTTAAAAATGGTCAAAAAAATGAGACACGTATTTTTTTGTTCGCCCGAAAAAATTTTTTTTCAAGAGTTATCGGCAATTTTGTTTTTCGGCTCAAACTCGATTTTTTTTAATTATAATTATTAAGAAAGTTGCCGAATGAATATTCTAGTAGTCGATTTGTGTGTCTTATGCTCTTGTTGCGTATTTCTTCATGGACTGTTTTTATTTAAGTTCTCGATGGATATTTAGTCTGCTTTTGATATTATACGAAGTATCTTATTTTGCGTTTCTTGTATAATTTTTATATTTGTACTGCTTCCATTTTTAGTATATCAGAATACTTATCTTCGAATTTTACATAAAATTGTCTTCCAGTTATATAACTTTTCATTAATTTGTAGTAGTCTGTTGGTAAATAAGTCAAGAGTTTTTGTCGAAGTCCTGCGTGCTATACTGTGTCAAAAGCTTTGGCTACATCGAGATATACCGCTTCACACGTTCGTTTTTTATCGATGTCTTCAAAAATTTTGTTTGTAACTCTGTGAACTTGTTGGATGGTGGAATTTTTGCCTGAATCCGAATTGGTGGCGAGATATTATTTTGTCCTTTTGTATAATGGGATCGATTCTGTCAAAAAGTAACTTTTCAAAAATTTTTTGATAATACTGGTAGTAGACTTATCGGTCTGTACCAAGTTACTTGCGTAGGATCTTCGCATGGTTTTGGTATTGCGATAATTTGAGCAATTTTCCATACTTTTGGGAAATATTTTAAGTTCAAGATTTGATTGAACAAGTTCCTTATATATGTAGATAAGCCCCTTCTCTGGGAGTTCTCTTAAGATTTTTCCAGTTATTAGGACGTATCCTGGAAACTTCTTAGGATCAGTTCACTTGCATTGTTTTATTCCTTCTAATGTCCCTTTTTTTAGTTTGCATCAATCTTTTTTTGCGTGGGTCGGGGAAATTTTACATTAGGCGTATTGTTCGTAAAAGTACTTTTGAAGTGTTTTGCGAGAACTTCAGCCTTGTCAAGATTTGTTCTAGTCCAGCTGCCATCAAATTTTCTGATAGGTGGTTAGTATACAATTTTATTTTCGATTTTGTGCTTTGCTTTCCATATGAATAGTTTGTCGTTATACCGGGTCCAAGATTTTCGATGCGTCTCTTAAGTTTCATATTTTTATGGTTGAATAGCATTTGCTTGATCTCCTTTGTAGCTGCGTTTAGCTTGCTTTTGCCAAGTGGCAGCCTTGATATTTGTCAGCGTTTACTTAAGCGGTTTTTGATTTTGATTTTTTCTTGGATGTGTGCAGGTATATTGTAGCTCGAAGATCAGATAGTGATAGTTGATAGTGTGGAGTTGATTTCATAGTGGCGTTCATTAGTGTGTGATTAAAATAGACTATCGCACTGTCGATTTCGTCAAAGGTCTTTTAGCTTATTTTATTGTTAAGTTTACGGATGACTACCTGTATTTCTGTAAATGTATCCCAGGAAGTTTTTTTGTTATATATGTTTCTATTCGAAGACTCCTTCGTATATGAGCTCTGATATATCATTATTATTGACGAATGATCAGATGACAGTTCACTTAACGATTTAATTGACATATCTTCGTGGTTAACGCTTTGGGTTATAAAAAATTCGATCAGATCTAAACTTTGTTTTGGATCAGTTGGCCAGTATGTTGGGTCGCCACTACTTATAAACTTGCTGTTGTTCCTTTTTATGGCGTCCAGTAAATTACGTCAATCTTGAACCCCAAATTGTATTTTTAGCATTATAATCCCCGCCAGCTATGTATCGTTTACCAAGTGTTTTCAAAAAGTCGTAGTATTGTGATATGGAATTTATGTATTTTGGGGGACAATATACAGCGGAGATTGTTAGTTTGCCGGCTTCGTCTTTAATTTGGATCGATGTCGCTTGTATGTTTACTTTTTCGTATTTTTCTAATTCAATGCATTTAATGTCTTGCCTAATTATTAGCGCTGGGCCACCATGAGCTTTGTTGTCAGGGTGGTTTGTGACAAATATTTTATAATCAGGTATTCTTGCAAAGCTTTTGCCAGTGAAATGTGTTTCAGAAATTAGTAATACATCTATTGAATTATTGTTTATAAACACTATCAGTTCTTTCAAGTGTTGACCCAAGCCGTTTGCATTCCAAACAACTATTTTACGTTTACTTGAGCTGTCCATCTATTTTGTTAACGAGCAATGTTATAATATTCATTCATTAGTTTTGTGAAGACCCGCTTCATCATTTCTTTTAATTCTTTGATGTCGTCATTTGAAGTTGCTTCAGAATTTGTCACACCCCATTGTGGGTTGTTAGAAATAACTTGTGCATATGCCATTGTCGGTTTGACATATTGTGAATTTATTTGCCGATTTCAAGCGTTTTGCTGTTTATCGGTATTCAATTCTTTGTAACGTTGCTCTGGGCATTGTTTTATTTTGCGTGCTTTGTACACCGCGCATCCTCTGTAGCTCGCTGTGTGTTTACCTCCGCAAAGGGCGCATTTTATGTTGCTGCTATTTTCTACAACACGCTCTATAGTTTTGTGATTAGCCGCGCATTTTACACAAACTGGGGTTTTTGTGCAAAAGTGTTTAGTGTGTCCGTATTTTTAACAATTTGTGCATTGTGGAATTGTTTTCTTTTGATGAGGCGCTTGGAAACTTATTTTGCAGTGTATTAGAATATTTATTGAATAAATATATTTTTTGTTTGCACCTTGCTTCATCTCCAATGAGAACAATGGCAGCGGTTTCTTGATGCCTTTTTACAAAATATTTTGAAGTTCCTGTTTAATTTCATCTTTATCAGCCGAATAATGTATTCCCCTTAGGAATACTTTGAATCCTCTTTCTTCCTTTAGTTTAAAAGTATAATACTGGGTTTTTTTTTCTTCTTTAATACTTTAATGATTGTAGTATAATTGTGTGAATCGGGTGGCTGTATTTTAACTTCATTGTTTTTCAAAGCTTTAAGTTCATATTTGCAATATGCAATGGTACTCAGAGCCTGCATTAACTTATCAATGCGTTCTACGTTTTGTATGTAAATCGGGGGAGGCTTAGATTTTTTAATTATTGGGTCTAAGTTTTCTGCAGCGGTTGGACTTTTTCATCCACTGTTATCGGTTGGGTCATTGTCTGGTTCGTCGTCCGAGAGCAATTCGAACATATTTGACTTTGTTTGCTGGCTGAGCCAATATGACGTTAGCTTTCTTTGGTTTGTTGTTGTGTCTTTGCTTTTATGTTTTTTTGTGCTATGTATATACATAATCATTTTGCATACTTGGAGAGTTGCATTTGAACGACCCAATCAGCAAAGACACGACATTTTTGATGTTCGGCCGGCTTGAGTTCTTGTGTTAACTGGCCTTAAGACCCAGATCTGTATGCCAAATACGGTGTAATGACGTTTGTGAAATGCCTAATTCCAAACAAACTGGGTTTTCTTCAACACTTTCGGCTACAACAGAAATATTTTGGCTGTTGTTGAGCGACGTGCACGGGTTTTATTCTTCACATCACTTAGTTGTCTCAACAGTTCGAATTTTTTCACCAATTTCTGTATTGCGGTCCGATAAGGTGCTTCACGATGACCCAAAAATGTTCGAGTTTTACGAACCGTGTCTGCCAAATTTTCAACATTTTTAAGCTAAATTTTAATAATCTCAGTGCGTTGTTTAAGCGTGTATGGTTCCATTTTTATTAATGGCGAAGTTTCCACTTGTCAAATATCAAAAAATAACAGCTTCAAAAGGGACATCTACCGAAATAGCGGGCTATTCAAAATAACACCTGTTATTGGAAAACCCTTTAGTTACCAGGCAATTGTTGTAGTACGCGAATACCCAAATAAAGTGACAAAATATTGTAATAAATTTTATTTTCTTAAAAACACTTAGGAATTTTCAAAAATATTATAGACAAAATTATTGGGAATTATCATCTCATGACTATAAACTATATAAGTAATTTACGTCGACTATTATTAGGGTCAGAATAATCTTGCCAGCCCGCTTTAAACAAAGCTATTTTTGTAAAAAAAAATATTGTACCTTTTTGATTTTCTTAGAATGAAACTCGAAGTATTCCAGGTTCCATATTATTGAACATTACTCAATGCGAGATCCTACTAAGTGATCATATAGAGATTTCATAGTTAGAGGGTATTTAAAGACTATATGATTAACAAACTAAATGATTCCAAAATGTGTTTTTAACCGTAGGTTTGAAATCATAATCTCATACTGCGATGAATGGGAACTGAGAAGGCTTAGGCCGATCCCAGAAATCTCGAATGGTCCACAGAGAGTTCGAAAATAAATACTGGAGTCGGTGCGGTCGTCTATGGGAGTCATAAGGAAAATAGTTAGTTTGCTGACAGATCACTATAATTTAAATTACCATATCTCAAGAATTCACATTGGGAATGAGACAGAGTATAAACTTTGTCTGGAGGATGATGAAACCACAGAGCATATATTCTACAACTCTATTACCTTGGCAAAGGCAAGACTATACGTACATACACACATCATCGATAGCAAACTGTTGCAGACATTCTGAAATTTGTTCGCAAGGCGGAAAATTTACTGAAAGAATTTCGTTTCCAACCAATTCCTAACCTGAGGCAAGGAGCATCTAGGTGAAATAGAACGTGATGTAAAATAGTTTTGGTTGTAGTGCCAGTCACTAGGACTAGTATTAATTTCTTCTAAAACATGTAGTAGGACACAAAAATCTTTTAGGTCGAAGTGTCGGCCATTGGGCATACTACAGATAATGAATTATGCTGCGCCCGTCTGGTCACCTGGCACTAGTGGTTCGCAGTGAACAAAGCTGCAGACCTTTCAAAATACTGCTTTACACCTTTATCACCATACACCTTTTCAACGAGGCTTCCATGCTCCCGTTCGAAGAGCACACCAAAATGCTCATCAAACAATTTCTGCTAAGGTGTTACTGTGGAAATCGCTCCCGGAGACATTTTCTGGAGCCTTATCCACCTCCCAGACGAGTCAGAAAACATCTCTTCAACTACACTGACGACATCCAGGACAAAACACAACTGGAACTATTGGACCGGAAAGTATACAGACAGACGCTAAACGACATTAACCGGGAAACTTTCATCAACTTTCTAAACCCCCAACCCCCGAATGCCGTTACCGGAGTCCAACCACCACCTATTGTAGACGAAAAACTTCAGTTGTCTCGTGAGACCCGCCCAACTTTGCTACAATTACGATCTGGATATTGTAGTAGGTTAACCTGTTATTTATCCATATTCGATCCCGACACACTCAATATATGGTATGCTCGGCATGTGAAGACACACCGCACGATACTAACCACTTATTCACATGCCCTCTTAAGCCGACTCACCCAACCCCTTCCTGGGCCTACCGTTAGATGAATTAGACGATGACGATCGGGGACTACACCGCACAGGCAGATCCTAGTGCATCCATTTGTAAATCATTTTTCTGTTTCGTAAATTACTGAAATATAAGGGTGGCGAAAATCTTCTGACTGAGCCATTAGTGCTCTTCCCATGCACGTTTCACTTCTAATAATCCAGTTTTAGAAATTGGACGGTATGCGGGGGGCAAGGCGGTAAGAAGCCTAGCGAAGGCTGTTTACATGGTATGTATGTATACCCGCAACACCTTTGTAATGGGCGAAGATATACAGAACTTTGTTGCAGTCATGATCAAGAGGTACCCGGCGGGTAGGCACAAAACGCTATGGGAGGAGTCCCTGTACAAGAAAACCAACATGGAGTCGAAAAAAGAAAATAAACGGGCCGGAATATCGGTCCAAATGTCGGTAGGAGTAGTGACTGCTACCATCGGTGGGTATGGGGGGGAACTTTATTCTCCACTGCGTGTCGCCAGTGGTTACACCTGCTGCGGTGGTTAATATGCTACTACAAAACAAAGTAATTGGTCAGTCTCAAGAGGTACCGCAGTCGTATCTGAAAACGTTAGCAACGTGGCGACCGTAAACACAGCCACGGAAGAGGAGCTGGTGACTTCACCAAAAGCTTCAACGTAAGGTGCCATTTCCAAGAGCAGGAAAGGACCGAGAAAGGAGCTGAGTAAGGACGGCAGAAATACCTTGCCCAATACAAGACGGCGATCAAAATTCAATTGCGGCTCGGCACAAAAAAATCCCTTTATGCCTACGGATCAGGTGGATTTGAAGTGGGCTGAAAACGCAATTACGAAAAGAGGTAGCTAAGGTCAGCGATGCAGCCAAATGACACGTGATCGTGGCACGAAGTCATCCGAATGGAAACATGACGACAGATCAATGGAAGTAGGTAGATGAAAAGCTGCTACAAGCTATCATTGCGCCGATTAAACCCTCGCCTTCATTTGAGAGAGCAGTATGGTTCATGGGAGTGAAAATTTTAAAGTGCAATGATGATACGACGCTAAAATTGTTCACTACGACTGTTCCAACACTGGAGAGTTTATGGAATGGTGCAAAACTGGAGATAGTGGATAGGAACAACATTCCATGCGAACCGAGAGCTGTCGTCCAAGTATATCACATAGTTAGATAAATAAGGATACAATAGCCTATATCCACGACAGAAAGCTGGAAACTGGGGAAGTGGAGCGCAATATCGGTATAAAATCGGTGATAGAAGTGACACTGGGACTACAGCACAAAGACGATGAAGCGACTGTAATGGACATGATAGAGAGCGGAGATATGGCGACAGCAGCTGTATCTGCGAAACAAGCTTCTGTCTTCGATGTAAAGAAAGATCCTGCAGACTAACCTCCTTCATTGTAAAACGGTTTCAGCAGAGCTCTTTCATATCTTAGAGAGCAGCGTATCCAATATGGCTGTAATACAGGAACCTTGGATAACATCCAGTAACAAGGTGGTTGGACTGCAGTGATAACTATAAGGCATACTACGCTCCAGTGGTAAGGAAGACAAGATCGGTCATCCTAGTGAAGAAAAATGTTAATAGCTACTTACTATCTAATTTCAACACACACGACAGGAAGCCCAGACTCTTTGCCTCATGCTACATCGCCCACAACGACGAGCCCCACCCATTGCTCACCAAAAGCTAACGGAAGAGGCACAGAGAAGAAACCAAGAGGTGACGGTGGAAGCGGACGGCAATTCGCATCACCCCCAGTTTGGCAGCAAGGACGATAGGACCTTGAGTGCCGCCTGACTGTTGCTAATTAAGGATATTCCTGTCTAATTTTGTCTCTGAACGTACACGGAAGGCATAGGTCTCCCCCTGGAAGATGCTGGGAAAACTAGCCATCGGCAGAGATCGTTCGCTTTGGGGCCGTAAACTTCAGCACCTATGTCTTCTGGGGTCTTCGAGCCATCTGTGTGCCAGTGTAGGGTACACTCCTGGATTTTCTTTTCAAATCCAGGTCTCCTCCAGTTCAACTTATTGTTCAGTTCAATTCTGAACTTCTTTTCCAATTCGAAGCCTTCCCTGGTAATATTCAGCAGGGTACGCTTGGCTGACTGCTGAATAACTATGTGGAGCGTTGTCAGTTCGAGCACTACTTCCATCGTTGCCGTAGGACAGATCCGTATCGCTCCCGTGATGCACACGCATGCTAAGCGCTGAAACTTAGTTAGCCCTGCCCGCACTGTCGAGAGAGTGACCGCACCGATGCCCAAGTGACCGCTCCGTATGTCACCATTGGTCTTATTACCATGATGTGCATCCATCTTGGACGCCGTACCCGAATGGGTTAGAGCGTGACTACCTTTCGGAACTCACAGAGAGAACGTAGATTCGAATCCCGGTGAAACACACAACCAAAATTAAGAAAAACATTTTTCTAATAGCGATAGCCCCTCGGCAGGCAATGGCAAACCTTCGAGTGTATTTCTGCCATGAAAAAGCCCCTCATAACTATTAGGAGGTTGAATTAGTTTTAAAGGTGACACACAGATGGCGCTATTTATCACTTTATCGTGTTGGCAATACTGAATATATATTCATGACAAAGCCTCATCCCTAGGCTTTGTTTATCAGTATCTGTCATTTCGCTGAAGTATAAACAACGCGGTGTTTTCGTGCTCCGAGTATGTCAACTTTCGTGCCGTCGAAACGCAATTTGCGGGAAGCTTTGCTTTTCTGCTTCAATTTGAAAAAAAAAATACAGCCCAAGCCCGTGAATTGCTGCAGGAGGCCTACCCAGACCATACTCCGTCGATTTCAACATGTGAGTACTGGTTTCGACGATTCAAAAGTGGTGATTTTCACACCGAAGACAAGGAGCGTCTTGGCCAGCCCAAAAAGTTCGAGGACGCGGAATTGGGGAAATTGGTAAACGAGGACTCGTGCCAAACCCAAGAAGAGCTTGCTGAATCATTGGGCGTTGATAAATCAACCGTTTGCAAGCGTCTAAAAGCGATGGGAATGATCCAAAAGCAAGGACATTGGGTCCCGTACGAGTTGAAGCTGCGCGACGTCGAACGGCGATTTTTTACGTGCGAATTGCTGATCGAGCGACAAAATTGGAACGGTTTTTTGCATCGGGTGGTGACTGGCGACGAAAAATGGATCCACTACGATAACCCAAAACGCAAAAAATCATGAGGTTTGCTCGGCCACGCATCAACGTCGACGACCAAGCAGAATATTCACGGCAAGAAAATCATGCTCTGCATTTGGTGGGATCAGGTCGGCGTATATTTTGAGCTGCTCCAACCGGGCGAAACAATCACGGGGGATCGTTACCGACTGCAATTGATGCGTTTAAGCCGGGCATTGAAAGAAAAACGGCCGGAAACGGTAAAAAGGCACGACAAGGTTATTTTGCAACATGACAACGCTCGGCCGCATGTTGCTCAACATGTCAAAAAATACCTTGGAACGCTTGGATGGGAAGTGTTACCCCACCCGCCGTATAGTCCAGACATAGCTCCCTCCGATTATCATTTGTTCCGGCATATGAGTCTCGATTTGGCGGACCAGCGGTTCTCCTCGTACGAGGCTACTAAAATATGGGTTGAGTCATGGATAGCCAAGCAGCGGCCAGAATTTTGGAGAAACGGCATCCGGAAATTGCGCGAAAGATGGGCGAAAGTTGTAGCTAGCGATGGCCAATACTTCGAATAAAATATTTTGTACCGTTTTTTCACAATAAAGCCCCAAATCTTCGAAAAAAACCTTTAAAACTAATTCAACCTCCCAATATATCTGCTGTTCGGTGTCGGCTTGAAACTGTAGATCCCTCCATTTGTGCAACAACATCAAGACGCACACTACAAATAGGAGGAGGAGCTCGGCCAAACACCCAAAAAAGGGTGTACGCGCCAATTATATATATATATATCCATCTCAGGATTCTTGGGTTACAGCCCCAAGATTTTCCTGCTTGATGTTTGCAGACCATGAGAGCCTTTGTTACCTTGGACAGGGTTGCGTTAGCATACCTTTTCCTGTTATGCTGATCTCTTTTATACCTAGTAAGGCTCTTTTTCTGGTGAAAGGAATGATAGCTGTGTTGCACGGGTTTATGTTCAGACCAACCCCAGCGAAACATCTTTTTGTCAGGTTTAAAGCTTTTTGCAGTATGTCGCTATAACTAAAACGACATCCGCGTATCTCTGAAAGCGCTTTCCGTTGTTTGTCAGGAAGTTAAGCAGGTCTTCTACTACTAGGCTCCAAAGGAGGGACGATAAGACTCCCCCCTATGAACACTGCTTACTTGTTTGTAACTGGATAGTCCTGTTCGCTGCTGCGATTTCGGCTATCCTTGTCTGTAGCAGGGACTTTAGCCATCTGCAGATGGGTCCCTGGACGTTTCTCTTTGGATTTGTCAAAGGCATTGTCAAAAGCTCCTTCGATATCGAGGAGGGCACAGAGAACTGTTTCTTCACAGTCAAAGCACTCTGGATCTCAGTACATAGCTAATACAGCGAAGTGTCCGTAGACCTTCCTGCCCTGTACGCATGTGGGTTTTGATGGAGAGGTGTTATACGCAGAGTGTTTAATCTGATTTTATTATCGATAATCTTCTCCATTGTTTTTAATACAAAGGAGCTTAGATTGATTGGTCTGAAGGACTTAGCCAGTGAATGGTCCTTCTTTCCTACTTTAGGTATGAAAACCACTTGTGCTCTTCTCCACACTGTTGGTATGTATGCCGGCGCAAGACTATCTCGCATTATCCCAACTAGGTGAGGGAAGCCTAGATGCAGCTCCTCGAAGCCTCGATGCAACGGGGGTTGAAGTGATTTCCTCGCAGAATTTTCTGAAACTACCCATCTTTGCTTTTCTAATTTCCTTACTATAAGCGGTTAGAATGGTAGCGTATTCGTCCCAGTACCCGGTAGGCTTGGCCTCGTACCGCCTTCCGAAGGACTGAGAGTTCATCCGACCACCATGACGTGTCGGTTTTGTCTTTTTGTTTAGCTGCCTCAGGATAGCGTGTCTCAGGTCTTATGATTTCACATTTGCCTGTCGTGCTTGTGTGTCATTCCGCCTTTCGGGTTTGGTCCCACGTGCAAGTGATTGTAATATAATAGAGACTCAACCTGGTTGCTTGCATATTCTTTTGGATCCCAACCGAAACAAGCCCCTGTCGGCCAAGTCAAGGCGGTATAACCTGGACAGCATTTTAAGCTAAGGTGTAGAAGTACGCTTGCCGAAAACAGCATGACTGGTAGTGCCTAAATAACGAATCGTTAACGGTTCCTCCGATGCCCCGGCAAGGTTGGTGCCTAACAAGTGTCTAACACCGGACCATTTCCTTCCGTGCATACTCGTGTGACCACAATTAGATAAATAGAAAACAAAATAAAAAACAATACGGAAACAACAAAAACTAAGAGTGTGCCGGTAACGCTCACGGAAGACGAGCTTCTCATTCTAGCCAGGGCACACTCGTTAGATCTAGCACGTCGAGTGCTCACCATAGCACTCCACTGCTGAAATTCTGTCATCTACCGCCAACAACTCAACACACAAAATCCTCTTCTCCGGTGCCCTCTGAAAGGGAGGTCCAGAAGAAGAATAAAAAATTCTCTAGGTCGTTGCTGAAAACATTCTGGCTAAGATACCTAGGAATGAATTGGCCGCAGACCAGATGATCGCAATGCAGGGGCAAGGTCAGATATGAAGCCGAAGTTTCGGAGCATGAAACCATGCCCGCAAGAGAAACTACCGACCTCCAATCACACAAAAACCCTATGAACCAACCAGAGGCTAAGCATAATCGATCACAAGATGTGAGTAGGCGTGCTGCCAAGAAAATAAAAAATTTGTCAACCCAGGGCATTGAGGGACATACCATAAGTGCGGTGCTTGCGGCTTCGAGGGTTGCTATAGCGAGGTGACCACGGATCACCTCCAAGTTTCCCTCGTAGACGCAACATCCATAGTGGTAGAGCGGTGCTGGCTCGTTGGGGTGCCATTGAGGGACGGCTGTCAGAAATGATCGTCGAATACCTTACGGCAAATCAAGGACAGACACCTCTTTTCGACTCGGGAGATATCTGCACGAGTTTCGGATGATCAAGTGTGCCCATGAGCTCTCCAAGGGTTTTCTGGAGAAGTGCGTTGCAAAGGTCTGCAATGTCTGAGAGGGGCTCTAGTTTAAGCTCTTCCCTGCGTCGGTGATCCCTAGGAGACCCAAAGCCCGCATTTAGCTACCGAAGATCCTCCACTGCCTCAAGATTCAAAACCCTGAGGTTCCTATGGACAACTGGTCTATGATAAAGTTGGAGGAACCTCAGAAAAACAGCTTCGCAGCCTTGCTGCTCATTTCGGAAGAGACCCTGAAGGTACTCGAGGAAAAGAAGCACAAACTCCATTTTAACCTCAGAATGACCCAAGTTAAGATCTTCCCGTGTCTGGTGCCCCGGAGGGCAACCTGGACGGAATAGAGGAAGTAGGTAATGAGCTCGACGTACCATGGCCGTCTTTGTCCGACCGGGTACCCGAAGACAAGAACTACAGGGAGCTCTGAGCTCAGGAAGGCCATGGAGCTTGCTTAGATGAGTATCCTTCAACAAATAAATGTTAAGGGCAGCACAGATTAACTTTATCCACAATAGTTTAGCCACCGATAACTTCAAATATAGTGTCATACTTAGGGTAGAAGACATTGATACCTGCCTAATCTAAGAACCATGGGCTCGGTAGGCTAAGGTTACGGGTCTCGAGAGCAGACATTATGATCTTGTTTATGTCTATACGGAAGGTAAGCCTAGCGCTTGTATCCTCGTTAGGAATACTATTAACACCTTTCTGGTTTCTCATTTCAGCTCATCAGACGGCCTTCAAAGTGGCTTCTCCGGTATCTTTTAGCAAGATGGACTTTCTTCCATGGTGAAGGAAAATGGCGACCGACTTGAAAGAGAAGGTTTGGAAGGTGTTTAATGAATGGCACCAAATTAAAAATTGACCGTGTAATTTTGAAGGAATATAAAAAAGCCATTAAATATGCGAAAGCCAACTCTTGGATGGAGTACTGTTAATTCATTGAATCCGTGAAGGATTCTACCAGACTGAGCAAAATCCTTTCGAGGAACCACTTCACCAGAACTCTTGTAAAAAAGGAAGATGGGGAGTTGGTTGAATATGCAGAAGAATCTTTGACAATATTAGTAAATGATCATTTTCCGGAAAGTCTCTTGTCTCATGTAGCACTGTCGGCACGAGTCGAAAAGTAGGGCTACTCGATGTTCCCCTAAGATCTATCATGTCGGTTTACAAAGTCATGAGGGCAATCAATAACTTTTCTCCCTTTAAATCCCCTTGTTTTGGCAATATCTTGCATGTGACTCTTGAGAAAATAAGTAACTTAGCGGCTCCTGTGCAAATCCGCACACTGGAGTTTGAGGGTCGTGTTAGGCAATCTTTCCAAATAAGCAGGATTGGATCGGAGGCAAAATCTACACCGAAACTGACACCTCTGTCTTCACTGACGGCTGCACGGTGGAATAGGGAGACGGAGCAGGGGTTTTCTCTAAATCAGCCAATTTATCAATCTGCTTAAAATTACCCAATACTGCTAGTGTATTTCAGGCAGAAGTCTTGTGCAAAATGCTAAGGAAACGTGGGAGCAAGGGAGATATTAACATTTTCCCCGACAGTCAAGCCACGATCAAGGCTAGTGAACTCCTGTAAAGAGGAGCTCAAATCTCTTGAGTGGACAGGTAACATTTCTCAGATCTGGGTTCCATGACATATGAACATAGAGGGAAGTGAAATTGGAGATGAGCTTACCAGGATTTCAGAGCCCTCCTACCCGGTCATCGGCAACCCTCTGACAGTTGATAAAGGGGAATTGCACAACTTATTTCTCAGGAAAGCACAGAAAAGTTGGAGCTACATTTCTTCATGTGCCATTTTCGAAAACTCTCATTTTGGCAACTAAACGATTAAGGTCTGTGGGAGCTCTCTTTTTCAACAGTCTGGGACAGTGCGCCAACCTAAACACCATCAATCTTCTTTATTACATCAACAGCTCTGGCTGGCTGTAGATATCTTCCTGTTGAAGGTGTCATAATGGTATACATAAAAACGGCGCTTTGGTGCTACTTGGGAAGTGCGAGAGTGGTACTTTAACCATTTCGCTTACCTACCTATAAATTTTATTCGAAGTGGCTAAAGCCAAACCCGGCCCACAGTTCCCAGTATTTTGGATTATCTTCGGCCTCTTTTTCTTTCGGCCTTTTTTTCTTTCTGATAATACGTCTCCCTTCCTTTCTTAGCTCCCGGTAGCGATCACACATGGCTCGCGTTGCGCCCGATCGCAACGTGGCTCTATAGGCAGCATATTTTTTTTCTGCGGTTAAAGTTTAATCATGTCTTTGAGTTCATCAATATCTTCGTTGTTTTGAGGTTTGATAGTTAGTTCTGGTTCTATTACCTGTGATGATGAGGTTATTGCATCAGCATAACTTATACTTGGTATTACTGTTGATTTTGTGATGTTTGTGTTTTGGTTTGTTATGACTTCCTTTTTGCGTAAAGGTGGGAATCGTTGAATTTTTATGGCTTTATATATTTCGCAGCCTTTGTAATTGGCGGTATGATTACCTCCACATAGTCCGCATTTCACTTGAATGGTTGGATTGTTGCATTCGCTTGTTAAATGTTTTCCTGCACATTTTACACATACTGAGTCTCTTGTGCAATAATTCTTTGTATGTCCATACTTCTGACATTTCGTGCATTGTGCGCTTATCCATTTATGATGTGGTGCCTCAAACGATACGATGCATTGCATTAATTTGTCTATGTTGTAAATGTCTTTGTTCTTAGTATTTGTTTCCAGTTCAATAAAAAATAGTTGTAATGGTTTTTTTGTTGTTCTTTGAGTTATATTAAATATATTTTTGACTTTATGACCTGTTTCTCTTAATTCACTCTTTATTTCTTCTTGGTCCACAGAAGGATGCATGTTGCGTAATACTACTTTGAACCCCCTCTCATTTTTTGGTTTGAGAGTATGCAGCCGCTTAGCCAATAGTTTGGTAATTTGCTTTGGCTCAAGTTCGCTGTTATTTTTTGTTTTTTGTTGGTGGTTGACAAAGTTGAGGACTTTATAGGTGAGTTTCGCGATCTCTTTATGGCTGCTCATTTAAAGAGTGAGGTTGTACATTAGAAGGTGGGGAGATAACAAGCAATGGTTTGTTGGATACTGTTGTTGTTGCGGTACTAGTGTACAGAATTGATGTCGTTGTTGGTGATGAGTTGGTTGTAGTTGTTGTTGGCATTCCGTTTGTGCTCACGCACGCTGTTAAACCGCCATTAAACGGCTTAGCTTGAAGGTTGACGCTCTCTACGCTTTGCGGAATCCTGCAGAGTTAATAGAGAGGGCTGTCTCTATTTCGTTTGCTTTCTTTTGCATTGAGTTCGCGCGCGTAATTGCCGCAGTACTCACAGTTTGAAAAGTTATTGTTTTTGTTACAGGCTCACTCGCGGGTAGCTTTCCTCTCCGCGTGGGAGAGTGCTGCACACTCATCTTGCCTTCTGATTATTTGCTTGAATACTTTGTTTTTATTTATTTTCTATTTTTATTTCTTAGTTTGTTTGTTAGCAAGAAATTGTTTTTAATTATGTTTGTAACACTTGGAATTGCTATGGGTGAGTCTCTGTCTCTTTTAAGCAGTATTGCATACAAAACACAGTAGAAAAGCTATTATTAATACGGATCGAAATTAAAACACGTTCGAATCAACGTACAGCGATATCAGCCGACTCTGAACGGCCAATATTTTTATGAGGAGCTTTTTTTCATGGCAGAAATACACTCTGAGGTTTCCCATTGCCTGCCGAGGGGCGACCGTTATTAAAAAAATATTTTTTTTAATTTTGGTGTTTCACCGAGATTCAAACCAACGTTCTCTCTGTGAATTCCGAATGGTAGTCACGCGTCAACCCATTCGGCTACGACGGCCGTCCATTTCACTTTATACCTCATATGTTGGTGGAATGTTGGTCCTTCTGCTTTGTTTTCAACCATAATATTATAATTATTTCTAATTAAATCCTCGAATTAAAAATCTCTCAGTCCATCACGGCCCCTAAAACCCTCAGGATTTTCATTCCTCATCGCGATAATGTTTCGTATTGTTGCCAGAAACAGCGAATAAGAGTTCGGTATTGACCAGGAAAGGTAATTTGACTAAGTTAACTCGTATTGTTGTTGTGGGGCGGTGATTTGATTGACTTATCGTTTTCTTGTTCGGCAGCCATTTTTTTTAATTTATGTATCTTATTTTCAATAGAATCGATTCTTCAAAGCAAATCGCGAATTATGTTGTTCTTTCCTGGAACGTGGCGAATGATAGTTGTGAATTCAATATATATATGTATATAATTGGCGCGTTCCCCCTTTTTGGGTGTTTGGCCGAGCTCCTCTTCCTATTTGTGGTGTGCGTCTTGATGTTGTTCCATGTTGATGTTGTTAAGCCGATTCCGAACGCAGATATATTTATGAGGGGCTTTTTCATGGCAGAAATACATTCGAAGGTTTGCCATTGCCTGCCGAGGGGCGACCGCTATTAGAAAAATGTTTTTCTTAATTTTGTTTGTGTGTTTCATCGAGATTCGAACCGACGTTCTCTCCGTGAATTGCGAATGGTAGTCACGCACCAATCCATTCGGCTACGGCGGCCGCCTAATGAATTCAATAATATAACTTAATTGCGCTACACGACATTGCTTTCTTTAATTTAATGAATGCAACTGGCAATGGCTTGTGATCGCGTCCGTCCAGTAAGTCTTCGAATTAATTATTGAACGCCAATAGCTCTCTGTTGTATTTCGGATATCGGGAATCGCTGATCCGGTTTGTAATGTTTGAATACCTCTCTTGCATTTTCAGTCCACGTGAGAGGTGTTTAATCGTAATAACAAAAAGCGACATTAGAAATTAATCATTAACATGAATCGTTTTTAATCTTTCAGCTGTGACTTCATGACCCAAAAATATTATTTTGCTAGCCGCAAATAAACATTTTTCAGCGTTTATCCGAAGTCACTAATCACACAAGCCCATGAGCACATTTCTATTGTGTTCGGCGTACTGCTTGTATGATTCGCATACGACTTTGCGTAAGTCGGTGCGGTAGGTGAGGATTCGGATATTTATAGTGTTTTGTGCGTGAATTTAACTGCCTATAGTTACTGCATGGAGGTCTGGCGCGCGGCGTAGTTGCGATTTGTGGGTCTGCAAGTACCAAGTTGGAGCAGTTCGTTGGATTATTTTTTATCAATTTTTAGTGATAATGGTTTTTTTTTTTTGCTGTGGCTACTGGTCCCGTAGTTTCGATGAAGTGCTTTACATAAGTCCTTTCCTCAACTCGGGAAGAGGGGGTTTCGTCAACTAATCCTTTGAATTCAGGTCCAAGAAACGAAAATTTGTTAGTCGTCTCGATTGTTATTACCTAATGTAAAATTGAAGTCATTAATTCACCTTTGGAATACGCTCCAATGGTATGCTAAAGTTCAACGAGAATTCGCGTCTCAAACCTAGGCATACGCTCAGAAACCGTTTACCATATGTTTGAATACATGCGTTTGCGGCATAGTATTGTGGATGCCCTTCTGTGGTGCCTTTGTTGTAGTTGTTGCGTATGAGTTCCTTCTTACGGCGAGTTGGTTTTAGTATTGCGTTATCTGCTCTTGAGTCGATTGCGAAATCATGCTTAGATAGGATGTCTTGTATGAACAGGCGGTTTGAAGACGTGCATAGTGTTGACAAAGCACGAATTATTTTGTTTACTGTAGACTGAATTACTCCTGTAAGGGGGAAATCAAATCTCTTTGGGGGGCAGGTAACATTTCTCTGATTTGGGTTCCAGAACATAGGAATATAGAGGGAAATGAAATTGCTGATGAGATTGCCAGGAAGGGGACTTAATTGGTCTCAGAGATCTTCTACCCGGTCATCGACATCCCCCTGACAGTTTATAAAGGGGAATTACACAACTTATTTCTCAGGAAAGCGCAGAAAAGATGGAGCTCCATTTCTTAATGTGCTATTTCGAAAATCCTTTGGCCAAAAATATGCAGAAAAACTAGGTTTCCCATTTGACCCCCATTGCAGAAGCGGTTGGGATCTTTCAGAGAAGGAGACTGTTGAGCACTTTCTTTGTAAATGTCCAGGATTGGCAGCTAGATGATTAAGGTCATTGTGTGCTTCTTTCTTCGACAGCCTAAGGCAGTACTCATAATGGTATCACATCGGCGATTTAATGATAACTGGGGAGTACCAGAGTGGTACTTAAACCATTTCACCTACGTACATACCTAGGTTGAATGAGCTTGGTGAGCCAAGTTTTCGGCGTTATATTTGGTTTTGGTGGTTTTTGGTGAAACCAACACAAATCATTGTCATAGTTTCGCTTAGTACTGGATGAGCGGTCACGCTATTGTTGTGGTGTTATTTCTCAAGATGTCAGCCGATTCTGCATTTCGATAATAATTCTGCGGATTGCTCTGATTTTCGATGCAAGAATGTCTGCAGTCAAAATAGCGTCACAAAAGACATGTGTCTGTACATAAGCCTCAGACATTCGCACATATTTGTGACGCTTTTTTAATAAACTGTAAAAGGCTGTCGTTTCAGTGCAACTTTCCTGTTTGCCGATAAAATTCGGTGAAAATTATAATCAAGCAATGGGGGATAAAGTTGTTCGTTTAGTTACCTTAGATGTAGTTGAAAAAGGCAAAAACGAAAGTACAAATATCTCTGAATTAGGCTTCCAAACAAGACCAAGTGTTCTTGTGACATTAGTGCTATATTGAAATCTCCAGAAGTCTTGTTTGCCGTGGTTAGCGACATCAGCCAAAATCAGAATGTCGTTGGAACACCATTTTCTGAAATAAAATATTTCCGAAAGGAGCAATGTCCTTCTTTCATTTGATATAACATCATCTTCGTCCAGGGCGTTCGCATCGAAAATTATCAGCCGTATTATGTATTACGATCGAACTCCCGTCGTGAACGGAGCTTCCGTCACGAATTCGGCAAAAAATGTATAGGTTCCAGACATGATTCAATTATAGAAGGTTAGGTAAGTAAGTAGCTTTCTCGCTCCCTCTTGACAAATCGGCTCCCTTATTTGAAAACATGTTGCTTCTTTACAAATATACCTACATTTTTGACGAAAAAACTTTTAAATTGTA
Source organism: Anastrepha obliqua (assembly GCF_027943255.1). NCBI lineage: Eukaryota > Metazoa > Arthropoda > Insecta > Diptera > Tephritidae > Anastrepha > Anastrepha obliqua. The sequence goes on from NC_072897.1 coordinate 5,992,552, forward strand.
GTAAAAATTAAACTTTTGGTGCAAATTATGTGGTCGGCAACATCCTTTTCACTTTGACGCTTTGCCTTGTTATTATTCGTTGAAAATCATTTGTCTGCATGTAAACGTTCAAGTAAGTATAATAATAAAAGCTAATTATTTTGTAAATTAATGTCATTTTTCACTATTTAGGTCGATTATGTCTTACATTTGGTGGTAGTTGATTATTTGGAGTCGCCTTTCTGCTGCCGAAAACTACCGGTTGGTGAATTTTCATACACGTAAGTCCAGATCAGACATTTGTATATATTAAACTTTTTCATTCATAGGTTTTTAGAACAACGTTTTTGCAAATATAATAATGACCACCTTACATACAATACGTAAACTACAGTTAGTAAGTTCTGTTAGAATATTTGCTAATAAATTGGTTTTAAAAGTTTTTATTTGTAGGACTTCACAGACGAGCAAGTGCAGCGGAAGATGTGTGTTGATTAGCTGGTTTTTAGAAACGAAGGCAAGTATCTTCTACTCAAATATGAACGAGAGTGTATCAATGAAACGGTCCGCGGATGACATATGGCAAAAATAAATTTTTTGTTTTTTGGTAGGACTGTTGGACAAATGGACAACGCGGACCGACACCAACGAACTGAGAAAGTTGGGAATTTCCTCAGAGGACGAACTCTTGGCCTCAGGCCAAGAGACGGTTGATGGGAAAGCTGTGGGCCACAGCACGCCATCAACCTTCAATCAACCATGCACATCCGCTGATGCCAAGGGGCAAAAGCGCCAAAACGTTAAAAAAGGCCCGTCCAGGTATAAGCTTTACCAGAGGTCTCTGACTATTCTCGGAAGAATAAACAAAAATGAGGCTGAAGGGAAAACTCATCCAAAGGACGCGGCCGATAAGGCAAGGTGCCAAAAAGTGGTCGATGAGTACCTGGCGTTCCAGGCCACCCAGAAGGCAGAAGCCGTGAAACGCAATAGTTCGCAGGACGAAAGCGACAAGCCAACGAAGAAGCAGAAAGTGTCGGTTCACACCGCTTCAATACCAAAACCAACCAAACGCTCATTTCATGTGGTGGCACGGAATCACCTGCAAATAGCGTTGGTTGATGAAATAACTAACCGCGGTAAACCTGCATCGGATAAGTGGTCCGAAATCGAGGCACGGCTGTCCCGCATTGTCGTCGATCACGTCATGGCGAACCCGGAGGGTCATGTGCCAGGATTTGATTCAATGGAGGTGGTCCGCGGATACAGGGCGATCAAGTGCGATGATCAACCCTCCCTTAACTTCCTGCAAACAGTTGTGGGCAAGATCCAGAGCGACTGGGAAGGTTTGAGGCTCAAACTAATCCCGGCCAGCGAAATCTCTCGACGGCCGAGGGCTCGCATTTGGATCCCGAACATGGAATTCGAAGCCAAGCAACTTATTCCATACCTGCAGGCACACAATCGCACTGTTCCGATGGATGACTGGAGCATCATCAAAGCGGAGGCTCCGCAAAAGAACAGTGTGTCCTTCCTTCTCCAAATATCGGAGGAGAGTATCGAGCCACTGGGAAAAGTGGACAATAAACTTCGGTTCGGCGTCAGGAAAACGCAACTGAAGATATTCCGATCTGCAAATCCGGAGGATGAACAGGACGAGGTTGACGGCGCCAACGAGTTGCTCACAGGCATGCAACTTGACGACGCCGCATATACCAAAAACGATGGCGTTAATGAGCAGCACCCGGGAGTGCAGCTTGGCGACGCCGTCGAATTGCAAAGCGACCAGCAGCATGGGTCTCAAGGTTGTCCAAATAAACCTGCAGCACTCGCGGACTGCAACGGACAACCTAACCGTTCTCCTGGCGGAGAAGGACGTCGACATCGTTTTAATCCAGGAGCTCTGGGTGCGGAGCACCGAGGTGAAGGGGTTTACTGGAAACAACCACAACTTTTTCTACAAACGGACTGAAGGTAACCCCAGATCTTGTATTGTAGGTAAGAAACATTTGAACATATTTTTTTTAATCCCATCATATTGTTCACAGGATGTGACGGCTGTGGAGGTAGAAGCCGCTAACGGTGTCGGCATCATACTGGCTTCCATCTACGTGGCATATGATCGGCCAGCACCACCCGAGGAGGCTCTTCGGCTTGTGAAGTCAGAAATAAGAACCGGCTACTCGGATGCGATGCCAACGCGAGGCATGCGTTGTGGAGAAGCTCTGAGACAAACGACCGAGCAGAGTCTTTACATCATTTTATTATTAATACTAACTTATCGGTATGTAATTAACAGGGGTAACACTCCCACTTTCACCTTTCCTAGTACGGAGTACTTCAGAGGATGGGAGGAAGTGATTGATTTTACTCTACTGTCTGAAAATAGTTCAGTAAGGGTAGATAATTGGAGGGTATCTAATAAAAGGTCCTTTTCTGATCATAGTTGGATCCTCTACGATTTGGATCTTAAGGTAGATCCACCCCTACCGTATCGAAATCCTTTAAGAACCAACTGGAAGAGGTTCAAAGTGCAGTAAGCAAGAGGATAGGAGACACTCCTATCCCTCAAATCCCTCTCACGCAAAACCTTGAGAGTAGGGTCATAACACTGGAAAAGGCATTTAGTAGGGCCTACAAAACGTCCTGCCCCATAAAATTTAGCAAAAAAAACTCACCCTCCTTGGTGGAGCAGTGAGCTCTTAAAACTAAGGGAAAAATCTAGATCAACGTTTAACCTCAGCTACTCGACGGGAAATTGGGAATTATACAGAGAAAGTCGGAGACAGTACAAGAAGGCAATCAGGGCCGCCAAAAAAGAGAGCTGGAGGGAATTTTGTTCGTCAATCGAATCCACCAGGGATTCTGCTAGGCTCAGCCGTGTTCTTTCCAAAGACCACTCAATGGCTTCTTGGGTCAAGAAACCTGATGGAACTTGGACTGCTACAGCAGAAGAATCGCTAGAGCTTCTGCTAAACAAGCATTTTCCGGGATGCAGCGCTTACGAAAGTGAGAGGGGAAACATTAGGCGGAGCCAATATAATCCACAGCATCTTGCAATTGAAATTATTACCAAAGAAAAAGTTGCATGGGCAATCAAATCTTTCTCACTCTTTAAATCTCCGGGGCCAGATGGGATCATTCCAAAGATGTTACAGAAAACCTTGGACTGTATCCTACCATGGCTAGTGGAAATTTTTAAAGCGTGTTTAAACTTAGACCATATTCCAGATAGCTGGAAACTAGTCAAGGTCGTCTTCATACCAAAAGTAGGTAGAAGAGGACATGAATCAGCGAAGGACTTCAGGCCAATCAGTCTTTCGTCTTTCCTGTTAAAAACTTTTGAAAGACTTTTGGATACGCACCTCAGAAGCTCTTTGGAGAGCTCTGGTATATCAACTGCACAACACGCATGCCTTGAAGGCAAATCTACGGAGACAGCGCTTCATGAGATAATCGGAACAATAGAGGACTCTCTAGAGAGCAAACATTATACCATGGCGGCATTCTTGGATATCGAAGGCGCCTTTAACAATGTTAGCACAGATGCCATCCAACGTGCGTTGATAGACCTGGAGGTGGACAGTTGCATTAGTAACTGGGTCATCTCCATGCTAGAAACCAGGATCATCACAGCTAATATGGGTAATATCAACATAACCAAGAAGGTCCACGGGGGCACTCCACAAGGGGGAGTATTATCTCCACTTCTTTGGCTATGTGTGATCAGCAAAATCTTAATAAAACTTGACGGAGGTGGGGTAAAAGTGGTGGCGTACGCTGATGATGTGGTGTTAATGGTATCAGGACTGTGTCCAAATACGATCAGTGGGATCATCCAAAGGGCGTTAGGCGAGCTTAAATCTTGGGCCACAGGATGTGGGCTAAGTTTACACCCGCGTACAACAGAACTTATGCTTTTTACCACCAGATACAAGGTACCAATTTTTACCCTACCAAATATCAACGGACAAACTCTGTCTTTATCAACCAGTGCAAAGTACTAAGGGGTAATTTTGGACTCCAAACTTAGCTGAAAGTTAAACGTCGCAGAACGGGTAAGGAAAGTAGAAATTGCTTTATATGCCTGCAAACGTATGCTTGGAAGAAGATGGGGTCTTCAACCTAAGCATACATTATGGTTGTATAAGGCGGTTATACGACCCATTTTATCGTATGGTTCGGTAGTTTGGTGGAAAGCTCTAGGGAGAGAGTACAATACCAAATTACTCGGCAGAATACAAAGATCAGCCTGTGCAATAACGGTCGGTGCAATCAGATCATATCCTAGAGAGGCTCTCAATGCACTGACACACGTTATTCCAATAGACCTACATATAAAGAAGACGGCAACCATGAGTGCATTTAGGTTAAATGAAGCGGGTCGCTGGAAAGGAAAAACTTATGGTCACGCTAGTCTATTATTGCGACAAACTCAGTTAACCTCGGTGAGGACTGACTACATCGTCCCGATGGTAACGTTCAATATGAATTTTGCCACACCCTTTCCATCTAAAAAAGAATGGAATAAGGGATTCCCTCTAAACAACTTCGATACCACAGTCTATACAGATGGCAGTAAAATGGATTGTGGTGTTGGAGCTGGTATATATTCTCATAGACTTTGAATTGAAAAATCTGTGCGTCTCCCTAATACCAGCAGCGTCTTCCAAGCGGAAGTACTAGCAATTGGGGAAGCCTGTAGGTTACTAACCGCAGATTTCTCTTTTAAGGGCAAAAGCGCTATTCTTTCGGATAGCCAAGCTGCAATTCAGGCGCTGGACGCGACTATAACAACCTCTAAAGTGGTGGAGCAAAGTAGGAGCAGCCTCACCAACTTGAGTGAAAACCATAGAGTAATCTTAATTTGGGTCCCGGGACACCGGAACATAGAAGGTAACGAAAAAGCTGATGAACTGGCAAGAGGGGGATCTGCCATGAATAGCGCTCTTGCAGTACCAGTATTCACTCCACTAGGTGCGGTCAAGAATGCAATTTCCCTAAAATACCTTCGAATTGCAGATGGTAGATGGAGAGACCAGACGAAATGCAAAATTAGCAGAACGCTATGGCCCACCTAAAACCTCAAGCAATCGTTGATATTAATAAACATGAAACGACGGGACACCTGTAGACTTACGGCAGTCATATCTGGCTTCTGGTCTATCGGAGAACCAGCCGCCGAAATGGGCATCCCTCACAACACATACTGTCATAGTTGTAAGCAACCGGAGAAAAAAGAAACAATCTTCCATTTCCTCTGTGAATGCCCTGCCCTATGGAAGGACAGAATGTTAACCCTGGACAAACTGCTATTCGAGAGTCTCGAGCAACTGTCTGGCTTAGACGTCAACAACCTAATAAGGTTCCTAAACCGCACAGACTGGATATAGTCCTGCTGCAAATAACTGTTGAACAATTTGGTAACGAGGATGTGGCAACAAAATGGTGTGGAAGCGCTAGTTGGATTCAGGATGAATCACCACTCTAACCAACCAACCAACCAGGACTGTTATAAGCTTACATGGCAAATTTCAGCGTGATATGTCACATAGTTTGTTTTCTGTGCTACTGTAAACAACTCAAGCTCGAGTGTGTTCTTCGAATTCTCTTTTATGACTTCAATTGTCTCAAAATGTTTTCCACGGAGCGGCAACTTGAGCTTGGGAAACAGGAAAAAGTCACAGGGAGCCATATCAGGCGAATACGGTGCTTGCGGAACGATATTAACATTATTTTTGTTCAAATTATCGCGAACAAGACGTGATATGTGAGCTGGTGCATTATCGTGATGCAAGAACCATGACTTGTTGTCCCACAATTCCTTCCTTTTAAGACGAATGTTCTCGCGCAAACGCTTTAAAACGTCTAAATAATATTCAGCGTTAACCGATTTTGCGATTTGTGCGATTTTCAAGCACAATTTCCCTTACTTTTTCCGAAGTTTTCGTCGTTTACTGATGTTGCTGGCAAGTTTTCAACCGATGTAGGGCCCTCTTTGAACGATTTGTACCACTGGAAAACACGTGCATGCGATAGAGCAGAGTCCCCGTAGGTTGTCTGCACTATTTTTAAGGCGTCTGAAGCCGAAATTTTGTTGGAACAACAAAATTTCAAACAAATTCTTTGAATTTCCATCGTTAAATTCGAAGAACACACTCAAGCTTGACTTGTTTACAGCAGCACAGAAAACAAACTATGTGACATATCACGCTGAAATTTGCCATGTAAGCTTATAACAGTCCTACCAAAACATAAAAAATTTATTTTTGCCATATGTCATCCGCGGACCGTTTTATTGATACCGTCTCGTTCATATTTGAGCAGAAGTTATGCGCGTATTTCTACCATCGTCACATGTGGTGCTACGGACAATTTCATAGATGACATTGATCGTGCTATGTATGATGGTGCAAATACCTAGTAAGTGTTTGACATGTGATGGTCATTATGTGCCTAGTTTTGCTACCACTGAAATCAATTTGGCTTCCGAACTGGCTCTTCCCGTCGATACCCTACTCGGTCTAGAACAATATGCTGTACGTAGATACATGCACCTACACGAGCAAGTCCTCGCGCTTTACGTCTACATTTACACGTAAATTGTAGTCATATATTTATGAATCAACAATTTCTAAGGTTTTTGGTTTACAGGTTTTTGATTTCTGCCCGAATCATCGCAATTACTAAAAGTGGATTATATTATCAATATAGAAGTTTTTCGATGTATTAGTTTTACACTATATGAATATATTTTCCTAACTCTTACTAATATTAGGGATGCCAATAAACAATAAACTAATAAATTTGTAATTTTATCAATTTTAACTCTTCTAACTCCAATGTTTTTCTTATGGGGAGAAATGATCGACTGAACTTCTGCTTTGGCAATGTCTCTACGGTAACAAATGGACATACATATATTGTTATGCTCGAAATACGAAATAAAATTTTCTGTTTTATCTCATTCCTGTCGTTAACATATCATGGCAGCCAAATCTATATCAAATTCAATGGTTTAACAAATTACTCTCTCAATGCATATAAAGGATGCTAAAAGTCAGCATTTATTTCATTCCTGTCGTTAACATACCATGGCAGTCATCGACTGACACTTAAGGGGTTAGGGGTAGTCAGAGGCCCGAAAAAATGATGATTTTCACGAATTTTTTTTTGCTACTTAATTAATTTATTTAACAAAAATAAAAACATAGCATAAAAACATCATGTTTTAACTTGACTTCACCAAAATTTCAAAAAAAAAAATTAATAATTGCAAAAGTTATCGCTGTTTGTGTGAAGCCCGTTTCTCCAGAAGTCCCTTGCGGTGAACATCACAAGTCCTTGCAGATTCATCTAAAACCAATCGGACAAGAAAAATTAGTTTTATTAATAGATAATCTTGTGCCTGATCGAAGCTTTTTTTTCAAAATGAACAAAATGGCGGCCTCAGAAAATTTTTTCCAGATTTTAGAAAAAAAAACCAACAGTTAATTGTTAAAAAAAAATCGAAATTTTTGAAAAAAAAAAATCCTTCGATCAGGCACAAGTTTTTTATGTTTTTCAAAAGCTGTATAAATTTTATTGAAATCTACGTAGCGGTTTTTAAGTTACAGTGTTCACCAGTTTGAAAAACATAGTTTTGAGAAAAACGCATTTAAAGTTTTGCTATCGGCTCCGGAGCGGCCGAGCGCCCTTTGTTAATTGTTGAATAACTTGAAAAGTATTTGTCGGATTCACTTCAAAAAATTAAATGTCCCTCCAGGGACCTCCTCTTGGAGATAACAGGTTCGCCCTGTTATCAACAAGCCCAAAACCAAAGAGAAAAAACGCACAAACAATCACCAGAGAAATATTCCCTACTCTCCCTTTAATTAAAAAGGACAACCCAAAATACCTTGTGGCTAGCGCAATAAACACAAATAAACAACTAAATAAATATTCATGTTTTGCCGTACACAAGGCTTTAAAGAATATCTCAACGGAGAAAATAGAAATTTCAAGTCTCAGAGACGGCAGCCTTCTGCTGTTTGTTAAAAACGATTTAGTTGCAAAAAAATTTCTAGCCACAACTAAACTAATTGGAGTTTGCGATGTGAAAATCGAAATGCACAACAATCTTAATCAGTCTAAGGGCACTATTTATGCGCCATGCCTAAATGATATTCCGGAAACAGAAATAGTGGAAAATTTAAGTGATCAAGGTGTTGTCTCAGCATACAAATTCCTTAAACGTTATGATGGCCAAACTGTTGCTAGTGGAGTCGTGTTGCTCACATTCGACTTGTATCAGCTCCCAGAAAAACTGGAAGTCTCATGGTACACTACCAAAGTCAGACCTTACTTCCCGAACCCGATGAGGTGTAAAAGTTGTCAAATCCTTGGACACACAACTAAACGTTGCAACAAAACCCCAGTATGCGACTCATGTGCACTTCCACCTCACACGCCAACTCCATGCTCACGTACTTTTTGCGCAAATTGCTCAGGCGATCATGCTGCCTCCAGTAAATCATGGCCAAAGTTCGTTCAAATGAAGCAAATAATTACGATAAAAACTGAAAAGAAATGCAGCATGCGCGAGGCTATTAGAATACATAAAATGCAAATACCCCCCACTCTTAATGAATCTTCACCCTCTTTCTCTAATATTACCAAAAATACCTGCAGTAATCCACAAAACAATATAAACACAACAAATACAACTAATCACCAAGCAGAACAAACCTCCAGAAACCCCAACAATTTAAATATCATCAAAACAAATAATACCACAAAAGGAAGTAACAAAAATACAACAAATACATCATTCAAGCCGGCATCACCTACTCCCACTGTTGACACTCTTCTACCTTCCACCAGCAATAATAACAATAGTAACCCACAAACCAAGCAAATATTTTCTAATACCAACAATGCTAACACAGCAAACGTAAACGCAAATGAATATAACGCGAATATCGATAGCACTGTTGACTGCGCTCATAATAATTCAGTCGATTACTACAACACAAACCCAACTATTTTCTCCTTCCTTTCTCAACTTACCCAGCTTCCCACCCACCCTTTTCCACCTGTTATTACAGAAAGCCCACCCCAAAAAGAAGAATAGATGATACAAATAATACAATGGAATATTAATGGACTACTTAATAACTACATAGATTTAAATATACTAATCAATGAATTTAACCCGGCGATTGTCGCACTGCAAGAAACACATATTCCATCCAATAAAACAACATACGCACCTAATAAATATAATAGCTATTTCCACAATTTACCTCAAAATACCTTGTGTAAGCAAGGAATCGCTTTCTTTATAAAAAAATCCTTAAATCATAAAATAATTCCTATTTCATCTAATATATCCTGCCTAGCTATTGAGATTGATATAGGAAGAAAAATCACTTTAATTAATTGTTATATTCCTCCCAGCCAAAATTTTACTTACAAAGAACTTACTGATATAATTAACAAATTTTCCACCCCAATTATAGTCCTAGGCGATTTCAATGCCTGGAGCCCATTGTGGGGCTCCGAGCATTCCAATAGAAGAGGAAATACTATTGAAGATTTAATTTTGACCCAAAATCTCATTGTCATGAACGATGGCCTACCCACACACTTTTCCACACACCAAACCTTCACCCATCCTGATATCATTCTTGCATCCAGTTCTATAGCTCCCAGCCTTTCTTCTCGTACATTGGGCGAACTCCACAACAGCGACCATTTCCCGCTTATAACATCCTTTTCCATCCCTGATTGGTACGAAGTCAAGCCCATATCTAAATTTTTAACGGGAAAAGCTGACTGGAAAAAATTTCATTGCTAATATTAAAACAATAATTCGTTTGGCAGCCCACCTCTCAATACCACAAACAAACACAAGAAAATTTTCCGCCAAACTACCATACTGGTCTAACCTACTTACCATCTTAAGAAATAGCAAGCAAAAACTGTGGTCCAAATACAAGTACCATATGAACGATACCAACCTCGCTAATTATAAAAAAGCGAACGCTGTTTTCAGAAAAGAGCTTAAATCGGCTAAAAGGCATTCCTTGGAAAAACTCAGAGCAAATATAAATCCCTCTTCAAGCCCTAAACAAATATGGTCAGATATTAGAATGCTGACAGGCAGCTCGCGTCGGTCTAACATACCATTTATTTATAATGAACAAGGGCCAATCTACGCTCCACCAGATATCGCTGAAGAATTTGCTAAATCCTGGTCGACCTACTCCCACGACTGAAATTTTCATTCCGCCTTCAACTCGCAAAAAAATCTAACCCTACCTGAAAATTACTCCAACCCATACCCTTCAATTGAAGCTTCGCTCATAGAATCCCAAATTTTTCAACATGAATTCGATTCCACGATCTCAAAAATGACAGGAAAGACACCCGGCTTGGATAAAATATCCCATGAAATACTAAACAACCTACCCAGCATCCTCAAAATCCGACTCCTGAGTCTTTACAATGATATTTTCAATGCTGGAATCTTTCCTCAAGAATGGAAAACTGCTTTAATTGTCCCTATCCCTAACCCTAATAAAAACTCTACCCTCATTACCAACTTTAGACCTATCTCCTTACTCCCTTGCATGTCCAAAATCCTTGAGAAGATCATTTCCGTCCGAATTTTGTGGTTCGCTAAAGCAAAGGGACTTCTTAGTCCCAACCAATTTGGCTTCCAAAAAGGCATAGGAGCGACCGAGTCGCTTTTATACTTTGAACATTTCGCATCCTCGGCATTAGCGTCAGGTAATCACGTTTCTGTATTAAGTTTAGACTTCGAGAAAGCATTCGATAGAATCGGCATTCATGTTGTTCTTAACCAACTCAAGCGCTGGAAAATCGGAAACAAAATATATAAATTCGTTAAATCCTTTTTAAGTAATCGCATGTTTTCAGTCAGCGTTAATAATTGTGAATCACAGGCTCATTGCCTCTTTAATGGTATACCACAATAGCTTTCAATGAAATTAGTTCAATTATCGCCTCTAATGCCGAGGTGGAACATGTTATATATGCTGATGATGTTTTAGTATTTTCCAAATTAAAAAACCTTAACGAAGTCACTTATACTTTCCTGAACATTTTAAACAGTATAAGCAAATGGTCAGAAATATCAGGCGCCAACATCTCAGCAAATAAATGCGCGACTTTTCATATATGTAGAAAACGTAAATGTTGCTTCCCCATTTTGTCCTTTTCCAATGTACTAATCCCACATTCTAACACACTAAGGGTTTTAGGCTTAACATTCGACAAAAAACTTACATATAAAGAACATTGTAAAGCCATTAGAATAAGCTTATTTTTAAGGCTTAATTAAGTTTCTATCTTCTAAGCATTCCCATGTTCATCCACACACACTTGCTAACGTAACAAAGGCCTTACTGTTATCCAAAATCGATATTTACGGACACTGTGCCAAAGAAAATATCAAACTATTAAATGCTCCTTACCATGCGGCAGCTAGAAAGAGTATCCGCGCGTTTCCAACATCACCAACAAAAGCTGTTCTTGCAGAAGCAGGATTACCGGATATACCACACAGAGTCAACCGCAACACAGCAATGCTCCTACCCAAGCTTCTTCACTGTAGAAATAAAATATTACTTGGACTGGTAAATTCAGCGAAGCAACAACATAAAAATACCCGCAAACCGTCCACCATACAACGTTGTGTTGAACTAATGCACAAACTGAATATTACATCAGATGCGATTTTGCCACCAATCCCAGTTTTCCCACCAGGCTTACATCCAAAAAATATTTTTATCGCGGATTTGCTGAAATTCCCCAAAGAGTCCACCTCCTCTAATGAATACGTCCAACATTTTAATGAAATCGTTGCTCCTTTAAGAAACGAATGGGAGTTCGTTTATACCGATGGATCTAAAACAGACACCAGTACATCGTTTGCAGTCACAAACCAGCTTGGTGTCACAATCTCAGTCGGGGCTTTACCTTCCTACTGCTCAGTATTCACAGCGGAAGCAGCTGCATTGCTTGAAGCGGTAGTTTATACCTCCAACAAAGGCGGAAAATTCATTATTTGCAGCGATAGTAAATCCGTAATGGACGCTATATTGAACCATTCTAACGAAACTCCAATAATCACTGAAATCCGAAATAATATCGCATTAAATAAAAATTCCATAAGGATCATGTGGGTTCCGGGTCATGCCGGAATACAAGGCAACGAATGCGCTGATACTAGAGCCAAAGAAGCTGCCCAAGAACCCCTTCACTTCAGTGCACATTTTACTACGAAAGATATCCGAAAAATTATACAAAAATCTCTTCAGGATGCATACAATAGGCAATGGTTTAATTATCAACACCACTACAAAAAGTACAACCCTACTGGCATCAAGCCGATATATCCTACACACATGCCTTCCAACAACCTCAAGATATTTACACGCCTTCGAATCGGTCACACTATAGCCACCCATGTTCACATACTAAACAGAACAGTCAAACCAGCCTGCCCTTTTTGCAACTCAGACGACTACACGACTTCACACCTCCTCGATACCTGCCCAGGATTGAAATGCACTAAAAATGCAATTCATCCTAATCTTGAACTTTCGAAGCTACTCAACAACACAAATGACAATAGCATTAACTTAATTTGTAAATTTATTAAACTAACTAAATTAAAACTTTAACTCTTTGCGAAAACTCGATACATATATAAAATTATACTTCGGTCAAACTCAAACTACCCACTAATCTTTTAATACTCCCTCAACTCCTCTCTCCCATCCTCTTGTATAGTTACTTACCTATATTATTACTCTAATTAAGATACCATGAGCCGAAGGCCCTGGCAGCCAGTGCTTATTTTGTAAGTGGAATAGTTATTAATAACTGTTACTCTTTTAAATAAATAAATAAAAAAAAACATACCATGGCAGCCAAATCTATATCAAATTCATTCGGATGCTAAAAGTCAGCATTTATTTCAGGAATAAAAGTTTGTAAAAACAGTTATGAAAAGTACATTTACGTTCGTACGATACTGAAATGAGGAAATTTGCAACACGTCGTAATGCAAAGGTTACTAAACATGGCTTTATATGCATAAGAGTGAAATAATTTTCAAAAATATTTTTGTTTACTAGCTGCATTTCCATTTTAATGTAATGAAAATACTCTTTTATGTAAAGCACCAAGATGCGTCATCTGAAATATATAGTATCAACGCAGGTGTGCCCCAGGGTAGCGTTTTAGGCCCAGTCTTGTATACGATATTTACTTACGACATGCCGACAACAGAAAAGGTAGAAGTTTTGCTGACTTTTGCTGATGATATAGCCTTCATCGCATCTAGTGAGTCCCCTGCAGAGGCCTCCTCCCTGCTACAAAATCACCTACACACTTTGGAAACTTGGCTCAATAAATGGAAAATTAATATTAATCATGAAAAGTCTATTCATATTACATTTACACTAAGAAGAGAACAATGTCCTCCAGTGTATTTAAATGGTCATCAAATTCCTACTAGCGACACAGTCAAGTACTTGGGAATGCATCTTGATCGACGCCTCACATGGAAAAATCATATTAAGGCTAAGCATCAACAGCTTAAAAATAAAACCAAAAGAATGTACTGGCTACTTGATGGCAAATCTCAACTTAGTCTAGAAAACAAGGTTAGATTGTATAAAGCTATATTATATTGAAGCCTATATGGACCTACGGTATACATCTTTGGGGAACTGCTAGTAAGTCCAATGTGGAGATTTTGCAACGCTACCAGTCAAAGACCTTACGAACACTTGTTAATGCACCTTGGTTTACAAACGAAGCCATACACATGGATCTAGGTATTCCATTTGTTAAGAGAGAAATCTCAGTATATTCTAAGAGATACATTGAACGATTGTCAAATCATGTAAACACAAATGCTATTTGCTTGTTGGACACAACCAATGAAATTAGACGATTAAAGCGCAATCATGTCTTAGACTTGCCATTCCTTTACATTTGTCAATTTAATAATAATAATAATAATAATAATAAAAAACAAGAGCTAAATATGAAATTGTTAAAATGCTCCAATAAATTTTAAAATTCTAATATAAGTTATACATGAAGTAAGTTATACAATTTTCGAGTACAAATTAAATCTAATAACATAAAATATGCATAAGAATTGTAAAAAGAAAAAAATTCTATAGTTTTCTATGTAGTTTTGCACCAGTGTAAATACTATGCTGTCATTAGGTAATAAGATCTCTTTTGCTGAATATCTGTATTCTAAGATAGATTGCAAATAAAGTATTCCCATTTAAAAAAAAATATTCGCTTTAAAACAAAAACAACAATTTTTCTGTTGTTTTGTTTTAATGTAGAAGTAATAACCAATATACTTAGTTTTTCTCTTATTATAGGACTAATTAGCTACTTTACGTACTTTTTTACTACCTTTAGGCAAGAAGGGGAAAACATTATTCCCTTTTTCTCCATCCTTCGTAAATGCAGCCCTAAAATAAGGGAGTGTCAAAGCGCCCTTGTCATTACTTACCTAACCTTCTATATGTGAATCATGGGTTCCAGATTATATTCAACTTTTTATAACATGCTTTTCACATGAATCTTTTTCGGGAGTAGTTTTTGCGGCTAAGTTACTACATTCCTGTCTTTCCCAAAAGACGAAAATTTCCAACTCCATATCTGAGTCCAGTTCGTTCGATAACTCAGTTGCTGCTAAACGGGAAATCTTTCGACTAGATACCCAACCTACTTTAGTTCTTTGTAGAACTAGCAAACACCCGCCATATTTATGATGAAGTTAAGCTGCGATGCCCAATAGAGCATTGCTGTACAAGGAATGAGAGGCTCAGTGCGATTCTGTATATAAATGACTGCGGTAGCCAAGAGAGCCATCCATTCCAGGTCAGGATGGCCACCCCTTAACCCTAGAAGGGTACGGTTAAATTGTAGGCGCTTATAGGTACCGATGAGTAAATTTTACTCACTTCAGAATTTTGTCGTTATTATCTAATTTATTTTGTAAAATAGTAGTTTTAAATGAAAAAAATTTAAAGCCAGCATATAATATAAATGTAATTTTTTATTATAATATGTAAAATAAGCAAAAATAATACTTTATTATTGATTTTTGACCATTATGAATACATAAAAATTGTTTTTCAAGCACATTCAGGACACTTTTTTTGTGCATGTTCACCGCAAATAGCTAAGCCTCTTGGCTTGCGCCTACAATATTCTGAATGGATTTTTTCAACGCGAGGTTCATGTTTGTATTAGTTGCTAATCTTTTATTTTGAAATTCTTCCGTTAACTCCTTGTGTAGAGATAACATAAAATTATAGTCGGGATTCTGGGGTTTTCCCACGGCTACACATGTTGTGCGCGTAAATGATGTATGCGTTTATTGCAGCTATGTTCATCATATTTTGGAAAAATGCTAGAGGCCACCTTCTGGTTTTCCTGACATGGTTAATGTTTTGGCACATCTGGTCAAAACTGTCAACTCCTCCTTTTGTTGAGTTGTACACATGCACTATTTCTGGTTTTCCAGTGGTCTCATGAATACTACCCGTACTGTGCATACTAGACGCCAATAATACAAGTTTATTATTATTGGGCTTGTATGATACAACTGTCAAATCCTCATGAAATATAAACAATGAAGTGGATGCGGCTCGTTTTTTTGAAACTTTATATCTGTAGCTTCAATAGGCAATTGTGGTATATTTTTTTTTATTGTGCCAACAGTTGCTGTTTTGTATTCATGGCGGAGACGTTGAATGAAAGGTACACTCGTAAACCAATTGTCTATCGTGACATTTCGATTGGTGCCCTTTACATTTTTCAGCAGTTCAAGAACATAATATTCACCAGCAGCCATTGCAGGTGGAACACTTCCTTTTCCAAGGTAAACAATGGCATCCAACATATACTTTGTTCCGCTATCACAAGACATGACAATTTTGATGCCATACTTGTTGGGTTTAGAGGGAATATACATCCTAAATGGGCATTTGCCTCTAAATCCAACTAGTTGCTCATCAATGGTTATATAGCTTCCAGCCTTATAGTTCGCTCTGCAAACTGGAGCTAGTTTGGTCATTTCTCTTCTAGCAGTTCTTGTTTCTTTGTCATCGAACCTTAGACAATATAGGATAAATTTGAACCTTCTCTCAGGCATGGTTGTCTTGTACCTTACCCCACAGTAGGTAGTGTCAAACATTATATGTGTTGCCAAGTGATTATCTTTGAGAGCAGCGGACAAGACTAACAAACCAAGAAATGCTTCAAGTTCGTCCATTTCCAAATTTGACAAAACCGCGTGAGATTTATCGTATAGTTCTCCCTTTGAATGTTTATTTCTTTATTTGTATAAACCAAAATCTCTTCCAATATGTCTGCGGTAAAAAACAGTTTGAAGCAGCTGGCAGGACACAACGAATTTTTAGCATTTGCTGTTGGGCCAGGGCGAATGTGAACAATATTTTTTGAGGGAGTTTTTTGACCTAGCGCAGCAACAGGTTCCTTACTCCAACTAAAATTTCCATCTTTTCCGATCAGATTGTTGTTACTAGGTGTAATAATTGTAATTACCTCTTCTGTTACACGAAATTCTTGGGCAGCTGATCTTTCATTTCTTCTCCCTCAATAAGTTTCTGTTTTTTACGTTTGCTGCTTCCAGGTGTTTCCTCCCTTTCTTCCTTTTCAGCTTCTTCTGCATTTATGATTTCGTGTATCAAATTTTCTTCGACATCATTTAATTCTTCCGGTTCTGGTTGATATTCCGGATCTGCAACACTGTCTCAAGAATCCTCATCAAAGTTACAAAGCTCCAACTCCAAATTGTCTTCTTCCTCAGATTCTAGTTCAAGTATTGCATCCAAAATATTTTGTTCTGATAGCCCGCGACCTGCCATTTGTATGCTCTGTAGTTTTCTTTACGGTAACATAAACATAATTGTCATAATTCAGCACAAAATATATTTTTTAGACACGTACTAAGTTACTGATAAATAAATTTGACTCACACAATTTAGTACGTAAAGGGTACCGATGAGTAAATTTTACTCACTAATTTTTTTTAAATTGTCCACAAGCGCGATAAATCAAACAACACCATTCAATACTTGCGGCAGCCGATTAATGACAGAGTGGGCCAAGCACTGCTAGTGGCTTGACTTTCAGTGTGGCCAACCTGCAGATTTACGAACAAATCTATTCCTTATGTGAGTACATTTTACTCACAGTACCCTTCTAGGGTTAAGCAATTCAGACAAAGTTTCTTTACCTCATTACATCGCAAAGAAGTTTAAGGGCCAGGAATGGTTACGCATTGAGCGACTATTAAACTTATAAAAAAATTATTCACGGATATTCATTATTGAAATCTAAACAAATAATAATTTTGTTTAGTCATCATTTACCATTTGCCGATAATCAGATAAGTCATCCAAATAATAGTCTACAAAGTTCTCCAATTTGGTCTGTTCCAAGAGGGGCACCGCTGTAAGAGGGATATCCATATTAGATTGTAGATTTCCAGAAGATAAACATAGATAAGTCCAGACGTAAATATGATTATTAAAAATATAAAACAAGGAAATATATTTTCTACTACAGATTCAGAATCAGGACTTCACCAAATATTATACTAATCAGACAGGGAGGAAACCTCGTTTCTAGTGAACGGCGACAATTGTGAATTGTCAGCCTAGCATTCGGACTAAGAAATGCAAATATGATACATTAGAAAATTTGCATACGTATACATAGATGACGCGTTAATATATTCTTTCTCACCCGAATACTAATTACCAGAGCTTATGTAAACGCTTTGGATAGAGTTAATGCAAAAATCTCGAGTAAAAAATCACATTCCTTCCTAAACTCAGTCGAGTAATAATAATAATAATTCGCGCTCCCTCCCTTTATTAGGTATTAGGAACTCCGCCTCCTGTTATTGGGGTGCGTCTTGATATTTTTCCACAAATGGAGGGACGTACAGTTTTATGCCGTTAGCGAATGGCATATGGAGGATGTTCCATATGTAGAAGTTCGCGCAAGTGGGGAAAACTACTGATCGCCTTAACTTGGAAGTGGTCAGGACGATTCTTCTACAAATGGTTCAAGGCCCACGCCCCGACGGAAAAGATGGACAATGCGACCAAAGATTCCTTCTTTGAGTGTCTGGAACGTTCCTATGAGCGCTGACCCTGCCACGACATAAAAGTCTTGCTTGGCGACTTCAACGCCAGGGCGGGCAAGGAGGATATTTTTGGTCTCATAGTTGGAAAATTCAGTCTGCACAAGGAAACATCCGGTAACGGACAGAGGCTGATCGACTTCGCCGGGGCCCGAGACATGGTAGTCTGCAGCACCAGATTCCAGCATAAGAAGATTCACCAAGCAACCTGGCTGTCTCCTGATCGAAAAACACGAAACCAGATCGATCATCTTGTGATAGATGAAAGACACGCTTCTAGTGTATTAGATGTACGTACGATCTGAAGACCCAACATCGACTCGGATCACTACCTTGTTGTAGCAAAACTGCGCACACGCCTCTGTGCAGCAGGAAACGTACAACTACCTTCGCAAAGAATGTTGAACATCGAAAAGCTGCAATCACAACAGACATTCAGATTCGCCACTCGACTCTCAAACCTGCTCTCTGAGAGTACTGCAACACAATCCGGCATTCTCGAGCTATAAGCAACATTTCTGGTGCTATACGTACCGCTGCCGAAGAAGAAATCGGATTCTGGCGATTGCCGCCGAAATAAATCATGCTGCGTATAGAGCCACGTTGGGATCGGGCGCAACGCGAGCCATATGGGATCGCTACCGGAAGCTAAGAAATCAAGGAGACGTAATATCAGACAGAAAAAGTGAGAGACCGAGATATGTGATTGCGAGGAGCTTGAGATGTTGGCCAATAGAAACCACTCCCAAAAATTCAAGCAGAAAGTTCGGCGGCTAACATAAGGTTTTAAGACCGGGGCGTTTTCCTGTAAGAACAAAGACGGCGAACTGGTGACTGACATCCAGAGTATACTTAAATTATGTAGGGAACACTTCTCAAACTTATTAAATAGCGGCAACTGCGCATATCACAGGGAATGGGAAGATCCCGGTATCACAATCGTTGACGACGAAATTGTCGTTCCGCTACCCGTCCATGATGAGGTAAGAATAGCGATAACGTGGCTAAAGAACAACAAAGCCGCGGGCGCCGACGGACTGCCGGCTGAGCTATTCAAACATGGCTGAGAGGAGCTGATAAGGTGCATGCATCAGCTTCTATGCAAAATATGATGAAAGGATGCCAGCGGACTGGAATTTAGTGTGTTCTGCCCAGTCTATAAGACGGGTGATTCTACAATCTGTGCAAATTATCGCGGTAATAGCCTTCTACATATCGTCTATAAGGTTCTAGAGAGCGTGTTTTGTGAAAGGCTGAAGCCCATCATCGGCCAACTGATTGGACCTTATCAGTGTGGCTTTAGACCTGGAAAGTCTACCATCGACCAGATATTCACAGTACGCCAAGTCTTAGAAAAGACGCATGAAAGGATAATCGACACACACCATCGTTTCGTCGACTTCAAAGCTGTATTCAACAGTACGAAAGAAGCTACCTATATGCCGCGATGTCTGAATTTGATATTCCCGCAAAACTAATACGGCTATGCAAGATGACGTTGCTCAATACCAGCAGAACTCGGAAGGAGCCGTTTGATACTAAACGAGGTTTCATACAGGGTGACTCGCTGCCGTGTGACTTCTTTAACCTGATGTTGGAGAGGATCGTATGAGCCGCAGGGCTCAGGCACAATTTTTTAAAAGAGCGTAAAATTGTTGGCGTATGCCGATGATATTGACATCCTCGGCCTTAACAACCGCACTGTTAGTTCTGCCTTTTCCAAACTGGATAAAGAGGTAAAGCGAATGGGTTTGGTGGTGAACAAGGACAAAACGAAGTACCTCCTGCCATCAAGCAAACAGTCGGCGCACTCGCGTTGCTACCCACGTATAGCGCAGAAGCGTGGATGGTGACAACATCCGATGAAGCATCACTTGGCGTGTTTGAGAGAAAGATTCTGCGGAAAATTTTTGGCGAATAGCGCAGGCAATGGAACGATGACGTGCATGAGCTTTACGACGACTTAGACATCGTGCAGCGAACAAAGATTCAACGGCTACGTTGGCTGTGTCATGTCGTCCGAATGGATACTAACGCTCCGGCTCTGAAAGTGTTCGATGCGGTACCAGTTTGGGGTAGCAGAGGAAGAGAGACGCCTCCTCTGCGTTGGAAAGATCAGGTGGAGAAAGACTTGGCGTCACTTGGTGTGTCCAGCTGACGCCGGTTATCACCAGAAAGAAAGGACTGGCGCGGTGTGTTACACTCGGCCAAAATCCCGTAAGCGGTTATTGCGCCAATTAAGAAGAAGAACGGCATATAGTTTTTTATGAGAAGACACTTGGAGGCTTGCGATTGCCTTCCAAATGACACCCACTTTTTCTATTATTTGGATTTTCATGCTCAGTGTGTCGGCTCATACGATTGGTAGTTACGCAGCAACCCATTAGCTACATTTACCAGAATATTTAACAGAAATTTCCGCTTTGAAACAGTTTAAAAAAGCTAAATAACTGCAACCAAATTACATATACCAATTATGAAAATTAGAGAGAGGTGAGAGACGATTTTTGCAAATAGAACTCGAGATGTATACATATATATAGATATAAATATATATACACTTCTCACAAGAAAAAAATCCAAATTTTTGGGGGATTTTCAACAGGCTGTAACTTATACAAAAATGGTCGTACAGCAGAAAAACAGGAAGTTGCACCTCTAAGTGTCATGTTTTCGGATCTAAGCTTGCAATTTTTTTTTTGAAAATTGTTTTCGAGTAATCTTAAGAAAGCCACTGAAAAAAAATTTCGAAATTCGTTTGGTTTTGTTTGTAATCTACGGACGTGGAAAAATTTTTTTGACTTAACTTTCATATGGACTGGGTAGCTTAGTTATTCAGCTTTGATTTGGTTTTTTAAGAGTCTCAATACGTGCATTTCTCACTGAGATATCGGTGTTTGATCCGATCGAACATCATTTTGTTTCCGATTACCAATATCTCAGCAACCAATGATCACACAGAAATTTTAATGTTGGTTTTGAAAACTTGAATAAATTCTTTACAAGGATTAGCAATTGATTTAAAAAAAAAAAAATTTGTAAGCAGCTACCGACCGAGTGAATTCACGTGAAAAACGCTCTCCCGGACGGCGCCAAACTCGGGGTCTTCGGTATTTCCAAACAGGCATAAACGGCACTCGTCAGAAAACAAAACATTGTTCCATTGCTTCGCGGTCCAATGAACATGTTGACGAGCGTAAGTCAGACGGGCTCGGCGATGCATGTGTGATAACATCAGTACTCGGGCGGCACTTCTTGATCGCACTCCAGTCTCACGGAGACGATTTCGAATCGTTTGAACTGAAATGTTCCTTGGTTGTTGTTGTTGTCGACGGTTCGGAAAATTTTGGGGCGAGAACGTTCGGAGGAACGAAAGGTTCTTGACGATCGCGCCGAACGATCGCTCGGTCATCACGAGGATTTGTTGCGCGACGACGACCTTGGCCAACTCGTCGTTGATAATCACCGGTTTCCAAATACCGATTGTATGTGAGATGCGACAGATGAACTAATGTCCATACGATCCCCGACTTGTCGGTAATTGTACCCTTCTTCCACTAGAGTCACTATCTGAGCGACTTGTGGCACCGATAAATGTCGCCTAGGCATTATAAAATAAAATTTAAAAAAAAAACTAAAGTTTGCAAAAACTCAGTTAATTTGCTTTACTAGAAATTCAAAAATACCGCAGTTTTGAGAAAAACTGTTGATTGGTTCGATTACCAAGAAAGCAGGGTAGTTTTAAGAAAAACTGTTTTTTTTTTAGACACTGTTTAGATTCGCACAAAAAAATTATTGTCCCAATATTCGTAGAACGAATATTCGACTTTTTTTGGGGCATAAAATTTCAATTTATTCAATTAATTTCTGACTGGGAAAATTATTAAGTGCGGAAAAGGAAAATCGGTGAGAAAGTGAGTCGCTACATCATTTGAATTTTAAGCCAATTGAAAAAAAATTTAAAAAAAAAAATTTTTTTTTCAAAAATTTTCGATTTTTCTTTCCTCAAAGTCACCTAATACAGAATGAAGAGAAAAATGATAAGTTTTTTTTTCATTTTTGATAAAAATCATGACTTTTTCCGAGCGAATTTTTTGCTCCTTTAATTTTTTCAAAAATTCAATCAAGCAGAAAAAAAGGTAGGCTTGATTAAATATAAACTTGGTAGGGTTTTTGTGGGTATATTGAACAGCAAAAGGCACACTTAACATAAGTGGTTTCGGCCATATTTTTGATAGGGCGCTTGATTTTCCAAAAAAAAAACACAAAAAGCCCATTATTGGTTGCTATTTCAAATTCATGTAATGATTGAAAACATTTTTTTTTTCTCCAAAATCAATTGCTAATACTTGTAAAGAATTTACTCTAGTTTTTAAAACCAACATTAAAATTTCTGTGTGATCATTGATTGCTGAGTTATTGGTAACCGAAGACAAAATAATCTTTTTCCATTCAAGCACCGATATCTGAGTGAGAAATGCTCGTATTGAGATTTTTAAAAAGCCAAATTAAAGCTGAATAACTAAGCTACCCAGTCCATATGAAAGTTAAGTCAAAAAAATTTTTCCACGTCCGTAGATTACAAACAAAACCAAACAAATTTCGAAATTTGTTTTCGGTGGTTTTCTTAAGATTACTCGAAAACAAATTTGAAAAAAAAAAATTTCAAACTTAGATCCGAAAACATGACACTTAGAGGTGCAATTCCTTTTTTTTTGGTTGCTGTACGACCATTTTTGTATAAGTTACAGCCTGTTGAAAATCCCCCAAAAATTTGGATTTTTTTCTTGCTCCCTTAATTTTTATGAGAAGTGTATGTTGACCTTGATTTATTTTGACATGAGTACTCTCCTGAAATAGTTTGCCTACAAGAACCCACATTCCACATTGTAAAACAGCTCACACCCCAAACAAATACCTTAGTTAATTTAGCAATAACTCCAACAACAAAACATGTAAACAAAGTGTGGCTATGCTTGTAAAAAAATCCCTCAGCCATAAATTTATCCCAATAGCTTCCAGTATTCAGTCTGTTGCTGTAGAAGTAGATATAGGTTTTAAAATTACAATTATTATATGTTAAATTCCACCTGAGCAACCATTTAGTAGTACAGAAATCCTAAGTTTAATAAATCTCTTTTTGGATCCTATCATCTTTCTGGGTGACTTTAATGGGTTGAGTCCTCTTTGGGGGTCACCTACAACAAATAATAAAGGCAATATAATCGAAGACGTCATCCTTGCAAAAAATTTAGTTATTCTTAACAATGGTTACCCTACACATTTTTCGACACTTAGAAGCTTTTCGCATCCAGATATTTCTATTTCCTCTTCCTCTATAGCCCCAAAACTAGAATCCAAAACATGGAGTGATCTACACAATAGTGATCACTATCCTATTATTACATCCTCTCCATGCCACAATTTTACAGATAAAACCTAAACCTAAATTTATAACAGAAAGGCCGATTGGGAAACTTTCTGTTGTAACATAACACTCCTATCAAGTAAAAAATCTGAATCAGCTATATTAATATTAACAATGAAGTTTTTACTATCAAGCCCCTCATACGTTCAGCGGCGAATATTTCTATCCCACAGACTTGCACCAAAAAGTTTTCTGCGAAACTTCCATATAGGTAAAATTTGCTCTCCATACTGAGGAAAACAAACAATCTTCTTGGGCGCAGTGGCGGCGCTAGACCAAATGTGTACGTCGGCGACATCAACTTCGCGAGGCCTCTTTACTTCGCAGTGAAAAAAACCGTAAAATTAAGTGAGCCAAACTATAAAATAATTTATGAGTATAACGAGTTTTATTGTTAATAAAATGATGGCAAAAAATTATTACACACAGATATTAAAATCGTCGAACTTTTCGGTTTTAGCCTCACTAAATTTTTTCAGGTTTGTGTCGTATTTAAGTCTAGCCATTATTTCACCTTCGATTGACAGAACTGATAACGCGGATAGTGTGTCTTGGCTCATTGTGCTTCTCAAATAGGTGTACATCAATTTAAACTTTGAGATGCTTCTCTCAGCGGAAGCTGTGCTGACCGGAACTGTGAGCATGATTCTAATTGTAATATAAACATTTGTATATATTTCTTCTAAATTATTTTCTAAAATATATTGGATGAGTTGTTTCGCCTCATTGATAAAGTCTAGTGAATTAGTTGCTAAGAGCTGAAGTTCTTCATATAGTTCGAAAAGCTGTATGTCACTGTTTTCGCCTTCCCGAAGTCTTGTACCTAATCACTATTACTAGCATCTACCATTGTGTTAAAATAACTAACTCTGAACTGCATTTCAGGAGATTCAACTGGTTCATCAGTATGTTCGTAACTAAGCATTCGTTTTTTCCTGGCTATTCTTTTTTCCTTAAATTGAGACTGAATTTCATAAGTACTTTTCTCCACAAATAATCTAGCTTCTGTTACGCTTTTTTCAAATCCTGTATTTCGCATTTCTTGAATCCCGCTACAAAATGAAGGTAAAGTATAAATAGCGATTTGCTAGTTGACTTGAACCGATTGCCACAGTTTACTTATATTGTTTACACGTAGCAAAACCTTATACCACACATGTAATGCAACAATAAACTCAAAAGTTAACATTTCCTTTAGGGCTGCTTCACTGTCGCTTAGAGTTTCGGGATCATCAATTTTATTTTTCAGTTCATTCATACATTCGCTGACATCATCAAATTGTAAAAATATTGCTTTTACTGCTCCGATTCTACTCTCCCATCTCGTTTCAGACAGAGTTTGTAAAGTCAATTTTAATTTACTTTTTACTATCTCCCAACGCTGCTTGACTTTGAAAACAGCACATAGATTTTATTGATAAAGCCGAAAAATATTTATTTTTTATTTATTTATTTATAACAAATTATACAATAATAAATTACAGTATAAATTAAGAAAAGCGACACTAGCTACGAGGCTTTCAGTCGTCTTTTTAATAGAAAAATTGTTATTTTATTTAAGTGGGATGAAATGAAATGTAAAAATTATACTGATTAAAACTAAGCGGTTTTTGTTATAGAAGAATAAAATAAAATAATACTTTAATCTACGCTAAATTAAATTTAAGATATCCTGGTTCCTTAAGAAATTGTATATTCTCACGTTATTGTCATAGCTAGGTGTAGATAATGCTCTACTTAGGTTAATGTTGTCAGCGGTTTCGTACTCCTTCGTTACTGGACATTGGTTAATAAAGTGCTCCACTGTGTTTGGACCGCCGCACAAAGGGCAGCAGAACGGACTTTTCCTGGTTAGGAGGTGTGAGTGGGTAAAAATTGTATGACCCAGTCTTAGACGAGTATACGGCTTCAAGAAATTAGGGGCCAGACTCACCGGATAGGATGGCGTTAGTCTCTTTGGATTTAATCTGTAATAGTGATGTCCTAGCGTTGTCCAGTCTGCTAAATCGACATTACGTCTTTCTTTCTTTATGGCGTTAAACAGGTCCGTTTTGCTTATAAATTTAAGCATAAGTGTAGGAGATTTGTTGACATTTTTAGCAGTCGTATCAGCTGCTTCATTTCCTGAGATTCCAGAATGACCGGGTATCCACATTAGTTTGATTTTGCTTGGTGCGGCAATAAGCGAATTTCTAATCGATGAAATAATTTTGTTCAAATTAGACGGTGATTTGATTGTTGTGATGCATGATTTGCTGTCAGAACAAATCATATATTTCCCTTTGTTTTTTTTTGCATACTCAACGGCTAGTTCGATTGCCAAGGCTTCAGCAGTGAATATTGTACACATTGGATAAAGAAGCCATTGTGATATTGCGGCTCCATCTTGGTTGATTACGGCCAGAGAGGTGTAGTCTGAAGTCTTAGATGAGTCTTAGATCAGTGAAAATGAAGTTCCATCCAGATGTTTTATAACATTCAAATGTCTCCGAGAATGTAGCTCGATATACCGTATTTGGTGTGTTTTGCTTAGACAAGCTAAGTAAGACGTCTTCAAATGATCTGGGGCTAATTAGCCAGGGAGGGAAAGTTTCAACGACTCTTTTCGCTCGGTAAAGAGTTATGAAATTCTCCTTGGCGAAAACGAGGGATCTTGATATGGATGATAGTATCCTCGGCTGCGTTTTTCGTAAAATTGCATTGTTGAAGATGTTTGTTAACGCCATATTTGTGCTGTCGAGTTGTTTTGCTAGAACACGAGATGTTGCATCAGTAACTCTATTGAGGATACTCGGTAAGCTGGCTTCTGCTAGTAGAAACTTTATTGGTGAAGTTGGAAAAGCTCTAAGCCTTCGACGGATTGCTGCATGATAAGGCACTGAAATTTTGCGGATTAAAGATGTTGCACAGTGTCCATAGATTGGCAAGGCGTAGTCTATTTTCGATAGAAGTAGTGCTCTGACAACATTAATAAGTGTCGTAGGATGTATATAACTATGCTTGCAGGACAAATACTTAATGATATTTAATCTATTTGCTAGGGAATTTCTAATATAATTACAATGCGGCTTAAAAGAGTACTTAGAGTCTATAATTAATCCTAGCAACATTAAGTTTTCTTTGGGTTGAATAGCATTTCTCAGTGATATGTTGCACGGACTCCTCTTTCGGCAGATATGTAAAAGATTAGTTTTCTCTAGAGAGAGTTTTACACCTGAAGTTATGGACCATAATGAAATATCGTTGAGAATATCAGTAAAGATATTTTCAACATTAGATATGTTATTGGCTTTTGTGTATATGAGTACATCATCGGCATAGATTTGATGCTCTATGTTCTTGTATTTGCATAGGAGATGGCTTAATTCATCAAAGGCGATGATAAAAAGGAAGGCAGAAAGAGGTGATCCTTGAGGGGTACCGTTTGATAAGTTTAGCATTTTAGGACCAACTTTCCATTTTTGTAATTGTTTTAAAACGACATGAATTCCAATGCGGTCAAATGCTTTTTGGAAATCCAATGAGAGCAGGGATACATGGCTTTTACTAGACAGGGCGTTTGTTACAAAATTGTCAAGGGATAGCAAGGCATCAATTGTGCCATGTCCTTTTTGGTAAGCCACCTGACGCGAGCTGATGAGGTTATTTCTTTTGGCGTACCATGCAAGACGGTTGCCGATAATCTTTTCTAGAATTTTCCCTAGGCAACTTAAAAGGGAGATAGGGCGATAGCTATTAACATCAGTGGATGGTTTTCCAGATTTAAGTATTGGAACTATGTTTGATGTTTTCCAGGACTGCGGATAAATGCCAGTGCCAAGAGTATTGTTGTATAGCTTTGTTAGTCGTACCTTGATTGAATTTGGGAGATTTTTGATTAGTGGGTAAGAAATTTTGTCCAACCCAGGCGTTTTACCTTTTACTGAAGATAGAGCATATTCGAATTCTGATAACGAAATTTCGGATTCTATTAGTTTTGCAGATCGAGAGAGGTTATATGCTATTAAAGGAAAATTGCCTAGGGTTAATGCCTTGCTATTGCGAAATTGGGAGCTGAAATTTTCATCAGCACTGGCGTTAGCAAAGTGGTTTGCAAAGTAGTTCGAAATTTGATCGGGAGTGCCTAAAGGTCCCGCAGATGTGTTTAATTGGGAAATTAGCGTATTTTTTGGTCCACCGGACAGGATGTTAATATCATTCCATATTTTCTTTGGGGAGGAAGAAGGATTTATATTTGCTGTGAAGTTTTGGAAGCAT